>NC_132791.1:117129500-117449250 GCF_048418805.1 Vulpes vulpes | reverse complement strand
ATAAGTGTGAGCTTTATAATACACGACAAAAGTGACCATAAAGTTATTTCAAATGATGTGGAAGATCAATGTCCACTTCCCGCACAGGTGGGGGTTGAGAAACAGTTGCCATGAACATTCCTCATGGCCTATTCCAGGAAATTTTCAGTGTGCACAGTTATCTATGTCTGTTTTCTATTTCTCTTTCCTCTCCTCACAACAATTGGGACCGTGCCACAAACACCACTTGGGAAGATGCTCTTTAAATGAGAGAATAGTTAGGGAATAGACCCATGACTTATTTCTGAGTTATTTCAGCTCCATACCTTGCTCTTTGGACTAGTTGCCTACCATTCTGCTTTACGAAGGTTCCATGATGTATTTAGCTGAGGGCCAGCTCGTTAAAATACAACCCTGGAGCTGAGTTAAGGATTGGAAGGTGGGGTCTCGAGCAGCCTTGGGCCAGAGGCCTCGAGTGTGCTCACTGTACCCCCATTCTGAAGAGTCCGGTGGTGAACTACCACTCTGCTCCAAGGACCTCTGTCCGGGCCTGGTCCCAGGGTGTCCCCTTCCCTCTAGTAGGTGTGCCAGTGCAGTTTCCAACAGGAACATAGAAGACGAAACAAGAAGGAAACACACGGACTATGCCTCTCATCCTTTCCAACTCAGGGCTCGACCCCCGCCCTCAATTTTTATTATGATCACCCCGCTTTGTTATCCATTTTACATTTTAGTTTGTTATATAGATTGGCCTGTGTGATTTTTTTTTTCCTTGAAAGTGATAGAGGGAGGTATCTGCTGAGCTTGGTGTGATTTGTAGGGGAAGACAGTAGTGAGTTGAACACTGGGAGGGATGAGGGGGGCGTGGGGGCTGTTATGTACAGGCTCTGCCCAGGCTGATGCGATGAGGAGTGGCAGCACTGGCAGGGAGCCTTCTGCTGCAGGCACCGGGAGGTATTCACAGGCAGCATTTCTATTTTTAATGTAATTTGGGGGAGCTGGCTGTGAGTCGGCCCTGCCCTTCCTCGCCCATCCAGATGGGAGAGTCAGCCCCAGCTGCTCGGGCTCTGGCTGCCAGTGGAGCGGCGTGGGAGGCTATGGGCACAGGGCTGGGGACACTGCAGTATGCCAGCCGGGCCGGCCCCCCACCAGGGAAGATGGAGTTCGTTGTCTCCTTCCCTGCCTCTGCTGTTAACCCTTGTGTCCCAGAACAGACGGGGCTCCTGTGAACATGGCAGAAGGAGTGTGGGTCCTCGGATGGGGACGGACGCTGGTAGAGCTGGGTTTTTGTGCCTTAGGCTGGGGAGAGGGGAGGAGCAGAACAGGGGAGCTGGCATTTGTGGCCTGCCTTCTCTGGGCCAGGAGTTGGGCTTCACGTACATGATCTAATTTAATCCTCACCATGAGCCCTGTGAGCTGCGGTTTACTGTCCTATTTTGTAGTGGAGGAGACAGACTTCCCAGCTAGGAAGTGATAGAATGAGAGCTTGAGTCCAGGCCAGCCACACTGCTATCCCCCTGCCACCCCACCCCTGCAGGAAATACTTGAACTTATCAAGGCTAGCCCTCTTTTTCACCAGCTTGCTAGATTTGCCTAGACACCCAGGCTTTAAAATGAGATTTTTAGGGGGGACACCTGAGTGGCTCAGTTGGCTAAGTGTCCAACACTTGATTTTGTCTCAGATCATACTCTCAGAGTCATGCGATGGAGCCCCACATCGGGATGCATGCTGGGTGTGGAGTTAGCTTGAGATTCTCTGTCCCTCTGCCCTTCCACCTCCTATCCCTGATCTCCCCCCACCCCACACACATACACAATGAGATTTTTGATTTTTTTTTTTTTTCTGATAGATGGTGTAATCATTCCCTCACTGGGAAGGAGGCATCATTGACTACTGATGGGATCCGGGTGCTTGGGGGAGCTGGAGTGGAGTGGTGGAGCACTGTCTTCCTCCCTTCGGGTGCCCAAACGATACCCTTTCTGTCTGAAATATAGCTGTCTCTCATTTCACTGTCCTCGTCTCTCCAGGGACCTTTGTCTTCAGTGTGCTGGGCTGCTGCCTCAGTAACTTCTGCCCACTTAATTTCAGCATCCCTTTGCATCACTGGTACTGAAGGTCTGGGGCCTCTATGGATTTGAGGCATTCACAGATGTCTCAGCTTTTTCTTTGCAACTGCCAGTGAAGGCTTCTAGTGGCAGGAGGCAGGATTTTCTTCTTTGTGTGCATTCTCCCTTAGCCTCTGGCTTCTGGCTCTGCATGCAGTGGTTGTGGCACCTGGCTCATCCTCCCTAGGTCAGCCAGGCCAGCCCTGGGAGCAGCTGCGAGCCTGGGGGCTTAGCCAAAGCCCCCGGAAGCTCCATTATACAGTCTATAGGCCTTCTCTTCTGTGTCCCAAGTGGTCCTCATCCTACTCAAGAGCCACCTCTCAGTACTTCCTCTTAGGCACAAGAGTTGGTTGGAGGATTAAGGGACCCAAAAGCAGACCTCTCCAATATACACTTTGCACTGCTGCTTGCCTACAGGCCCAGAGGCTGGGGAGAGAAGACAAAGATGGCAGCCAGTCCAGCCAAGATGAGCTGCAGAACAAGCAGTCCAGAGGCTCAGAGAGGTACAGTATGTGGGAGGCCGCCCTTCAGGGACCTTCGGGATGTGTGAACTTGGGCAGAATTCCTGGCTTTGGTGTGCATGGCTCAGCGTGCTCCTGCCTGAAGGCAGATGGTGAGCTGACTGGATGGCCTTGCAGAGTCTGTGTGTGCTCGCGCATGCACGTGTGTCCATGAGTGCACCCTCTGATTCTGCACCAAGACAGGAATGCGGGTATGTTTGGTGGGACTTTGTGCACCACTGTGGGCCAGGGCTGGAGGAATCTGCCAGAGGCTCAGTACTGCAGCTTGGAGCTGATGCTCTGCTACATCAGAAATGGCTGCAGCCGTGTCTGTGTGTGTGTGTGTGTGTGTGTGTGTGTGTGTGTGTGTGTGTGTGTGTGTCTGTGTGAGGTACGGAGGGAGAGCAGAGAGACTGGGACGGAGAGATAGGACCTTCCAGCTTCTGAGGCCCGAGCTACAATGAGAGGTACTTCCTACCCTGGGAAGAGGAAATGGGGCAGTTGTTCTGCTTTTCAGACCCTGAAGAGCTGTCAGTGTTCCTACCAGCTGAAAACTACAGCTTCGTGCATTTTCTGTAGTTTGACCATTCGAGTCTGTCTTCTCTTTTTCTCCCTGTTTTCTGCTCAGTTCTTCCACCCCTGCCTGACCTCAGAGATGGTGAGCACTGGGTGTGGACATACTCGTGAGAGGGCCCAGCTCTCACCCCTGGGCCAAGCAGGTGCAGCACAGGGGCCCAGGAGGGCTGAGTCTGATCCAGGCAAAGGGAGTGCTCAGTGGGGAGTTTCCCCTTCCCGCTTTGCTGGCTGCTTTGCCCCCTTGGCTCCCCGTGGGTATAGGGCCGGGGCTGCAGCCCTGCCTGGGAAGAGGAAGGGACCTAGGTCCACATACTAGTTCTCTCTGTTCTCTCCCTGCTCTCTAAATGGCGGGACTTACCCTGCTGCTCTGGCTGGTCCGACCAGGTTGTCTCCTCCACTTTTGCCTGGGAGGTGGCTCCAGAGTCCCCTTCACAGCCAGGCCACCGAAGAAGGGCCTCCTCAAGCCTCTGAGGGGCAGTCTGAGCAGGAGCAGAAGCGGGCAGAGGAGCCTGGGGAGGACTCTGCAGGCAGCCTGGTCCTGCCCAGTTCCCTTCAGAGGTAAGGGGGAGCTGGCATCTAGTTGTGTGTGCAGGGACTGAGAGTGACTGTTGGGGGTGCCTGGAGAGGTGGAGGAGCTGGGCTGGGTTCACAGGTTTCCACTTAGTGCCTCATGTGAGCCGGGTGATGAGGAAACCTTCTTTCTAGTCCTTCATCTACAGCTACATTTGGGGTGCACCATCTGATTCGGGGAGCCTAGAAACTCTTAAACAAGGAAGCATATCATGTGACCCAGCTCTCTTCCTGCCCAGGGGCTGGGACAGAGACTGTCTTCCCCCCTGGGCTGTGCTGTCAGGGGCATTTGTCTCAGTCCCCACCTGCCAGTGCTCCCCCCACCCCAGTAGTCATCCCACTTCCAGTCCTTTAGCAGACCCAGGTAGAGCCCTGTGGTGTGCCAGGCCCCTGCGGGAGGGAAGTGCAGAGTCCTAGGCTTCCCTAGGCCAGCCGAGGGGACCTCTGTGCTCCAGCCTGGCCCGGAGCCTGGCTTGCATCTGCTAGTTCTTGTGCTCCCCTGGTGAGAGGAAGGTGCTGGTGTCAGAGCTGGTTTGAGAGCACATCCAGTTGGAATGAGTCACTGGGGGCAGCCAAGCAGCAGCGACGTTCAGTCAACAGCTTCTGCTGATGACCTGTCGCGTGCAGAGTTTCACCTTGGGTGCCATGACCCTGGGTTGGCCCACATGGACGTGTGTGTGTGGGGGTGTGGGTGTGGGGTTCTTCAGTGTGAACAGCTAGGGAAGAGGCGGGCGGGGAGAGTGAGGCCTGAGATAGGGATGTTTGGTTGGGGCTGATTCCTTTGCCCTCATCACCATTCTCTGGAGCCTTTTGCCTTCTCACCGGCCTTCACACAGTTGCTTCCTTCCTGCTCTCAAGGGAGGAGACTCCAAGCCCACCTGCTGCCCAGGAGAGGGGCAAGGAACAGTGCTCTGGGGCCACAGAACTGGGCCCTGGGCAGGAAGAGGCCCAGGAGCTTGAGAAGCAGGTGGCGGCCAGCCCTGCCCCACCAGTCTCTCCAGAGCTGTAAGGGCCAATTATATGTGGGTCCCTGTCCTCTGTGGTGTGTGCATTGCTTTAGGGCCCACCACGCTTGGGGGGCTGGGGGGATGCTCTGGCCCCTGCCCAGGGGTTGGAGTGGGGGGAGACCAAGCGTGCCCTTCATTCTGTGTGCCGCTTTGAGATCCCCAAGTGGGTCCCAAGTGGTGTGGTCACAGATTGAGGGTGGGGCTGGCTAGGTCCCTGGAGCTCCTAGTCAGGCCCTGAGGTATAAGGGTGGAGGTGACGGGGTACCTCCCGGGCTAGGAGAAACCTGGTAATCATGTTTCCCCTTCTACGAAGCACTATTTTTTGCTTTCTTAGAAACATTTTTTTTTGAGCTATTTATGTACACGAGAGTACATAAATCTGAACTGTACGAATTGGTGCACATTTATGCTCAGGTCAGATATAGAACATTTCTGTCCCTTCAGGAAGTTTCCTCATGCTCCTCTCCTCCCAGTCACCTGCCCCAGGTCACCACTCTTCTGTCTCATAGATTCATTTTCCAGTTCTCCAACGTGACATAAATGGAATTATATAGTCTCTGGTGTCTCTTTCTTGGGCCTGGGTCCAGAGCTCATATGCGTTGTTATAGCGGCACTGTTAACACTTAGAGATCACTGAGCTTTCCTCCTCCCACTGTTCCCTTCCCTCTCCCCCTTTTACAGACGATGAGACTGAGGCTCACAGTGAAGGGCTTTACCCAAGGTCACATCGCTGGTCAGTTGCATAACCAGCACAAGACTCTGGTCACTGGGGCCCTAGACTTCCTGCTCAGCCTGGAACCCCTGTTCCTTTTCTCTGCATGGAGAGACAGGAGCCAGGGTGAAGCAGTTTTTCCTGCCTGTGAACCTAGTGCCACAGAAGGATTACAAGTCCATGGGATTCGAGGGAACCTGTAGACACAGGTTCGCACACTGGTTATTTACAGGCGGCGCCCCCCAGAGCTGGCAGGGTGCTTGGGCTCCTGACTCTGGTGCTCATCGTCCCCCTGCAGAGTGATGTGGGGACGGCACAGCCCCATGTTGAGGCAGCTCTGATGCTGAGGAATGACATGGCCTTCCCAAGTCTCCTTGGTGACTGTGGACACTGGGTCAGGGTACTTTCTATGAGGACGGGAGGCCTCTGCTTTCAGAGACTGGAGCCTCTGGGCAGAGGTGAGAGGGCTTTGTCCTGGCACCTCGGGGATGGAAGTGGGGCCGTGAGGCTCCTCCCCATCTCTCTTGGCTGGTGAGCCCCCTTACTTTGTGTTTCTTCTCCCAAACCAGTGAGGCTGCCCCTGCTGGGTCTCAGAGACACGTTCCTCAACCATACGCTCTCACTTTACAAGTGCACTTAGGGGAATATCTTCTGTTCCTTTCCTGAGTCTTTTTGGGCCCCCTAACTTCCTGTTACTCATCTTCACAGCTATGTTTCTGTGTGTCAGGAGAAGTAGCTCTGTGTGTCTTATTTGTATCCATGGGATTTTAATTTATGGAGGTGACTGAGTGACAACACAGGCCAGTGCCATTCAGGAAGAATTTATTACCTACATTTCCAGAGAGAAGAGGGCATGCCCAGCCATGGCAGGCCACTTGGGGAAGGACCAGGGTGTGTCAGGAGACAGAAGAGTCAAGAAGGGAGAGCATGGCACAGAGCCTTTATTGGGGTTCCTGTGGGAAGGAATGGATGAGGCAGGGTAAGTGCCTTGAGTGAGTGTGGGATTGGATAGTTGGAATAATTTTGGTGGGCTTTGGGCTGTGGGGGTGGCCCTCCAGTTGCCTGGTACCCGGCCCTGTGTGATTCTGTGTGAGTTTTAGAAGGACATGGTTCTGGTGTGGCCTCCCTGGGAGACTGGCTGGTTTGCATATGAAAGACACATTCTCTGTGGTCACTAAGGGCTGGCCAGTCCTGAGACTGGCAGTCTCTCCTCCACCAGCAAACTTTTAAAGATGTCAAAACAGGGGATCCCTGGGTGGCTCAGCGGTTTAGCACCTTCCTCTGGCCCAGGGCATGATCCTGGAGTCCCAGGATCAATTCCCACATTGGGCTCCCTGCATGGAGCCTGCTTCTCCCTCTGCCTGTGTCTCTGACTCTCTCTCTCTCTCTCTCTCTGTGTCTCTCATGAATAAATACATAAAATCTTAAAAAAAAAAATAATTAGGGATGCCTGGGTGGCTCAGGGGTTGAGCATCTGCCTTCGGCTTGGGGTATGATCCCGGGATCTGGGATGGAGTCCTGCATAGGGCTTTCTGCATGGAGCCTGCTTCTCCCTCTGCCTGTGTCTCTGTTTCTTTTTCTCTGTGTCTCTCATGAATAAATAAATAAATCTTTAAAAAAAAATTAAAACCACCAGGCCAAATGTGAGAGTGGACAGGATCTCTTTGATTGCAATCCTAGTGGTGGTGCAGCCAGTTGAGAATGTCCTGAATGCCACTGCCTCCCTCTGCACTGCCTGCCCTCCCTGCTCCTTCACTTCCTTGAAACTCCTTGATGGCCAGCCTGAAATGGTGATGCCTCAATAGAGCATCCTCTTGGCCACCGACTGTTGGAAACTGGGTCTCTCTGATGCTGACACCTGAGGAGTGGCCTCGAAATCAGACCTGCCTCTTCCTCTGGAGGCCTCATCCTCCCCATTGTCTCCTCAATCAGCTGGGGCATCATTGACGGCCTGGGACCTAATCAGGGCGTTTGAGATGCTGGAGCTCTAAAACAGGGACACGGAGAAGAGGAGGCCTGCTAGAAACCAGCCCCTCCTGCCTGTGTGCCAGGTGTACGGGCACGCTCACTGGTGCATGTCGCCTGGGCACACGCTGCCATGCTGCCCAAGGCCCCGTCTTTCTGCAGCATCTGTCCCCCGGGCTCCACATAGCTACGCAGCCCACAGGGGAGAGAGACATTAAAAGGTACCATCTCAGGGAAAAAAAGATGTTTTCAGCCAAGGCTGGAAATGAGTTGGAGGGTTGATGAGGCGGAGAACTACGAGGGGAGGCTCTTTCAGGGAGCGGGACTCTCAGAGGAGGTGGCGGCCTCATCTCTTACATCTGCATCAGTTGGGGCTGTGCCAGGGGACTTGAAGCAGAGCTGGCCTGGGAGGGGGGCAGAAAAATGGGTTGAGAGCAGAAGAGAACTGAAGGCCTAGCTCATGGCTGTGTCCGGTTGGGGTTAATGATTTTAGGAAAGAGGGAAGGGAGAAATCTTATTGGTATTTCAGAGACATCAGGAGTCTTTTGTGTCTTCCTTCTCTCGCTGGTCTCAAGGGGCCAAAATGGAATTCCAAAGCCCTTCTTTTCTTCTAATCTGATCTTGCCTCCTGCCTTCCATCTGCTGTGGTGAAGGAAAGGGGGTCCTGCGTCCCCAGCAGGAGCACTGGCTCCCTTCTTTGACTCTTGCCCCAGTGCTCCTTGATGGGGACTGTACCCACAGGCTGCAGAGGCTGACGGGGCCAGTGTGCCTGGCCTCCTGCACCCAGGCATCATCGGGGAAGGGTGGTGATTGTGTGGCCATCTCTCATTTCTAATGTAAGATCAAAGGACCTGACCTAGGAATGCAAACATGCGCTGGCCTTAGGAGAGTTGTCCCGGGAGGCCAAGTACTTCATCCCGCTTATGCTCTCACGCCTCCAAATGTTATTGGGTTTTTCTCTGGGCCTTTCCTTCAAGAATGAGAATACAGGGACACCTGGGTAGCTCAGCAGTTGAGCGTCTGCTTTCAGTTCAGGTTGGGGTCCTGGGATAGAGTCCCACATTGGGCTCCCTGCGAGGAGCCTGCTTCTCCCTCTGCCTATGTCTCTGCCTCTCTCTCTGTGTCTCTCAGGAATGAATAATTTAAAAAAAAAAAAGAATGAGAATACAAGGAACATATCATCCTTCACGACTTTATAGACATATATTTTTTTAAGATTTTATTTATTTAGTCATGAGAGACACAGAGAGAAAGAGAGAGAGGCAGAGACACAGGCAGAAGAGGAAGCAGGCTCCATGCAGGGAACCTGATGTGGGACTCGATCCTGGGACTCCAGGATCGCGCCCTGGGCCGAAGGCGGCACTAAACCACTGGGCCACGCAGGGATCCCTTTAGACATATTTGTAACAGTATCATTACTCCTTATCTTACCACCCACCTTATGGATCCAAGTTAGCAATGAATTTCTTTTATCTGTTAACATTGAGTTAACTCTAAGCAGATGCAAACATGGCATCATCAGGGAGAGATGGAGCGGGACATTGTTGCGCTCTTGGTACTGTCTTTGGCCAAGGGAGCCAGGCAGGTGACTACTCCCTTGGCCTTACTGTTCTGGACCTCCATGGACCATTTTGGGTGTCAGGGTAGGAGACACACATGCTGCTTCTCCTGCTGGCTCCTAAACCTTGGCCTGTGTTCAGTTCGGGAGGCAGAGCCTCTGGGGATGCCCTGAGCTGCTGGTGTGAGCCTCAAGTAGCAGGCAGAGCCCTAGTGGGGAGACGGGAACAGGGCCATGAACCATCCTGGGGAGGAATCCATTAAGGACAGAGCTTTAATCTCCCTGTTATTGCCAGCTTGTGAGCCACATCTTCAGGTTTTCACATTGCTCTACAGCCTACCCAGGTCCACCGAGCCTAATATGGGGTACCCTTCTCCTGCGGCTCTTGGGGCTTTAACCACAGTGGAGCTTGCCCTAGGAACCAGTGCTCCCTGTGTCTTTGAAGGGGTAACCCTCCTACTAGCCCTTGGGTGGCCTGATTTGCATATGTGATTCCTGACCGCGGGCCCTCCTTTAGGATTCGTGTGTGTTTTTCTGTATCTATATAAAAGATGAGATATTAAGTCTAATGAAATGCTATCCCCCACCCTTGGTAGACAATCTACAGAGCCTGCAGCTCCCCCAGAGCAGGCTTCGCTGAAGGCCATGGAAGAGGCCATGGCCCAAGAACTGGAGCAAGACTGGAGGCGGCTTCTGGAATCGAAGCAAGAGAAGATGCAGCAGTTGCGGGAGAAGCTGTGGCAGGAGGAGGAAGAGGAGATCCTCCAGCTTCACCAGCAGAAAGAGAAGGCTCTCAGGTCCTGCCCTTCCCCTTAGGCAAGCGGTTGGGCCTTGCAGTGACATGGGGAGCAGGGGGCACCCTACCCCTACCCCAGGGCCCTGTGGCCCCACTGAGACTCCTCCTCGGTGGTCTGTGTTGGGGAAATGGGCTCCCTGGTTTGTGTTTTTGGGAGTTGGGAGGCATGATAATAGTGGAGGTAGCGAACTTTTTGAGAGATTAAAGTCCCTGTGCTTTATATTTGTTAATTGGTTTAGTCCTGAGAGTGGCTCCTATGCAGTGTTGCTACCAACCCCATCTTACAGGGTCTATTATACAGATGAAGAGACTGAGGCTCAGAGAGGCTAAGTGACCTGTCCGAGGTGTCGAAGTTCATAAGCAGCAGAGTCTGATTAGCTTAGGCAGTTGGTCCCTGGAGCCCATTTTCCTAACCACTGTGTTGTTTTCTTGGGAGTCAGGGCCCTGTTAGGACCCAGCGAGATTGGTAGGAACCACACAATCTAATGTGAGGGACTGTTTCCTGGGACACAGAGGTTTCCATCTGGGTTCCTGCTCTTTGCGTAGCTGACTGGGTGGCCCTTGACAAGTAAGACACTTAAGGCTAGGCTGGTCTGTGTGGATGAGATTGTGTGTACATGAGGGCTATGGCCATCTCTACTGTGAAACTTCCACTTGGTAGAAATTTCTGGAAGCCACAGTTGAACTCATAGCAGGTACTTCTTGAACGGGAAGGCAGGCAGGGCCACCCTTAGTTTCTTTAGTCCTAAAGAAGAAAAGATTGAATTGTTTGTGAGATGAAAAAGAGACTGTGGTAAAAATGAAGGACTTAACCTCTCAGGACCCTTCTAGCTCTGACATCCTGTGGTGCCGTGTGGAACGTGGAGCTGTTGGACAAGGAGAAAGGATTTCTGGGGAATCCAGGAGGGAGGATTTTTATTTAACTCAAATTTTCTATTATAATGGAGGAGAGCAGTGGTGCAGGTGACTTGAAACAAGAAAATGACCCTAATTCTTTTTCGGCTTTGGAATTCACTAGGCAGCTTTTCAAAGACATTGTCTTCTGGATCATGTTTTTCTCAGGCTTGAATTCCCTGACTGCACAGCACATGGCCCCCAGTCATGTAGGGGCTGCATGGGCAGGGGGGTGTCTACCTCAGATGAAATGGTTACTGTCGTTTGCCTGTAAATAAGATGTCCTTCATGGATTGTCAGCTCTTGCTCATAGTTTGGGGCTGGGTGATGCTGTTGAGATTTCCCAAATATTTATGGAGCACCTAGTTCGTGTCAGCTACTGTGTTCAACACCTCGGCTATAACAGACTTTAAGACATGATTCTTTCTCTGGAGGAGCTCCCAGACTTATAAGGAAGGGAGACATGTGAAAGATGAATTGTGATATATGGTACAGAGTGGCACGGGATAAGGAAGGGCAAAGGGAACAGGTTGATCAGTGAACCCGGCAGCTCTTGGGAAGACTTCTCTGAGAGGAGGGAGCTGGGTATTGAGTGGTGAATATCGTTTTGTCAAGTCAAAAACGGAATTCTAGGGAGAGGCTCCAGCACAAATGAGGGCCGAGGTGCAAGGAGGTGTGTGGCGGGACTGAGAGGCGGTGGCTCCTCTGATGTGGCTGGAACGGTTAGTTAGGTGGGGAATGAGAGGACGCAGCACCAGAGCCAGGTTGGAGTCAGACTGGATCTGTCCTTGAGTGAATGCCATGCCGAGGTGCATCTGTAGGCAGAGGGGAGCCTCTGGCAGAAAAGTTGTTCTGGGATCAAGCAGCCTGCCATCCTCTTGCTGCAGCAGAGAGCAGATAGTGTTCATGGTCTGTTCTTTACCCTGGAAGGTATTGTAGGGAGGCAGAAGGACCCAGATTTAGGAAGCTCTGCAGGCGAACTACAGGTTTTTAGAGGCCCAGAGTCAGAGACTACAAATACAAGAGTGGTTCCTCTGACAAAGTTCCCTTTCTTTTCCGTCCCAGTTCCCTGAAGGAGCAGCTGCAGAAAGCCACTGAGGAAGAGGAGAGTCAGATGAGGGAGGAGGAGAGCCAGAGACTGTCCCAGCTCCGGGCCCAGGTGCAGTCCAGTGCAGAGGCAGATGAGGGCCGACTCAGGTGAGCACGCACTGTGAGCCAGCCGCCCCGTGGCGATACCACTGGAGTGCACGGGTCTGTCCCATTCTGTCCTGTCTGTCCATCAGGGCCGAGCAGGAGGCTTCCCTGCAGAAGCTGAGAGAAGAATTGGAGTCTCTCCAGAAGGCCGAGAGGGCCAGCTTGGAACAGAGGAGCAGACAGATGCTGGAGCAGCTCAAGGAAGAGATGGAGGCCTCAGAGAAGAGAGAGCAGGCTGCCTTGAACGCTGAGAAGGAGGCAGCTTTGTGGCAGCTCAGGGAGCAGCTGCAGGGGGAGAGGAAAGAAGTGAGCCAGCAGCGTGGGGCCTCCCGTCTGACATGCCCCTGGGCTACGTGTGGAGGGGCTGGGTGCCAGGCTGTGTGGGGTGGGGGACCAGGCACAGAGGAGGTGTCTACATGGCTGGCAAGGGAGATGGTAGACAGTGGGTGGGCCAACCGTCTGGGCCTACTGCTCTGCGTGGGCCTTGCTGTCCAGGGCAGGTGCTAGCCTGTCTGCATGGCACAGTGGCGAGTGTGGCAGGTATCCAGGGCACTGACCAAGGCCAGCAGTGGCTGGGAGCTGTCAGTGGAAGGGGAGAGGTTGGAGGGGAAACGGCCTGTGGATTTGGGAAGCTTTTGCCACGGAAAGAACTTAGACCAGACCGGATGTCTTGCAAAAAAAGGTGCCCTGTCCCAATCCTGGGCCCTGAGGGGCAGCTACAATGACCTCTCATCTCTCTCCTGCTGTAGAGAGATTGCACCCTTAGAGGGAGGTTTTCTCCTTTGCCTTTAAGCCCTGTGCCTCCAATCCTGTTTCCTGACGGTCTGTCTCTAGATAAGAGGTGGAAGTAAGGAACAGGCCACATGGAGATTTTTCTCTGGGTGATGGTGAGCATCAGTGCTTAGAGAAGGAGAGATTCCACAAGGTGGGGGAGGGCGCCCAGGGGCTCAGACAGATGGCACTGGACCTCCAGCCCTCACAGCCTTGGGCCCTAGTCATGGGCATGAATGTGACCTGGTACCCATGGCCTAGCCTGGGGGCAGGGGGATGGGTGCGGTGACCTGAGACTTATGAAATGCCCCTCCACTCTGGCCTCAACTTGTTCATTTGCTAGTTGCAGACTTTAGGGACTGAGTTATTCTGGGGGGACAAAGATGTGCCTGTGGTTTCCCTTGGCCCTTTAGTTGGGAGAGTCTACATGGTCTTCCTTCCCCTGGGGCCCATGCCCGGCCAGCCTTCCCTGCCGTGCCTCCCTCACAGGCTCCTTGTTGCTCCCCAGGCGGTGGCAGCCCTGGAGAGGGAGCACAGAGCCGAGCTGGACCGGCTCTCTTCCTCGCTGGAGGCCAAGCACAGAGAGGTGAGAGGCAGCCGGCCCTGGCCTGTAAGGCAGGGCCCGCCATGCTGGTGTCTGAGTCTGGGCCTCAAGGCCCCTTCACTGCTACCAGGCAGAAGAGCTTGACCCGATGCCTGCCCCTGGGGCGGGAGCCTTCCTCTCCCTGCAGCCCCATGAGGGTGGGCACTGGGCCCCTGGGAGGTGAGCCTCCAAGGCGGCTCTGCAGCGCCGAGTCACATCCCCTGTGCTGGGGCTTCCTCAGGTTGTCTCCAGCCTCCAGAAGAAGATAGAGGAAGCTCAGCAGAAAGAGGAGACCCAGCTGCAGGAGAGTCTCAGTCGGGCAGAGCAGAGGGCTCAGCAGAAGGTTCACCAGGTCCTCCAGTATGAGCAAGAGGTAAATGCTGGCAGACTCTTGTGGCTTCCTGTATTCCTGTCCTGGGCACTCCATCCTAGCCCAGGGGTCCCTGCTTTGCTTTGGATGGCTCAGCTGGGGCTAGAACTCCTCGTTGCATTTTTATGCCTCCATTCCCTTGGGGCCAGGCGCTTCTCCATCCTGGCACCCCTGTGCATGAGTGGGGTGTGCTGTGCATCTATCACTTGTCATGCTCGTGTGATGTGTGCAGGTGGGGGAGCACCAGGGCGGGCATGTACTCTGCCTTCAGGGGCTGGTCCCCCCTTAGGCCGGTGTGTCACATCCCTGTCACCTACCTTGCAGCTCAGTGGCCTCCTGCGGGAGAAGCGCCAGGAGGTGGAGAGGGAACACGAGAGGAAGCTGGACAAGATGAAGGAGGAGCACCAGCAGGTGGTGGCTGAAGCCAGAGAGCAGTACGAAGCCGAGGTGACTTGCCCCTTCCCCGGCACACAAACGCACCCATCCTGCAGTCCCTGGCAGCTGGCTGGCGCCCAGCAGTGGTGCTGTCCCAATCACCTGCTTACTACTGCTGCAGCGGAGGAGTGTCTCCCCCATAGCAGGCAGGCTCCTTCCCTCCCCGAGTGGTGGCGGCTTACAGATACTGAGCTTGTACCCTGTGCCCACGTTCTTCTCAGCCCTGATGTTCACGAACTTGTTTAGTGCCCTCAGCACCCCGAGAAGGTGAGGGCTAGAGTGACCTCCAGCTTGAAAAGGAAACAGACCTAACAGTGTGAGCCCCTTTCCCAAATGCACCAGGCTAGTAAGTCAAGGAGCTGAGATTCAAGCCCTGACGGTCTCCTTCCAAGGCCTTTAGCTTTAACCACCCGACACCATGCCATTGGGGTTAATCAGAATTCCAGGACACCAAGAAATAGCCTGGCAAGAGCCACACACTTAGAGCTGATCTGCCCATGTTCCCCCTTCACCCATAGGTGAAGGTCTACCCATGCCGGTGTGGCTGGCTCCCACTGCAGGTGAACAGGGGTGGCGGTGGGGCCTGAGGTTGGCTTACAGCTGGGCCTCTGCCTGGGATTTCGAGGCTGCTGTTTCTGTAACTGGACCCCGTAACCCAACCTCTCCATACGGTCTTTCCCACGCAGAAATAGCTGGCCCATGATAAAATGTAGTTGTTTCCCTTCCCAAACCGCATCTGACCTCGCTGAAGATCAGTGATAATTTTTTAATGAGTGCTCTTCCCTGGAGGAAGGAAGCTGGACCCAGTAGACAGCAGGACGGGCTGATCCCACAGGGGGTTTCTCATGGCATCCGACCAGTGCCTGTGTCAGTGGCAGAAAGGGGCGCAGGTTTTCTAGGGCCTAGAAAGCTCCTCTTCTCGAAGGGCTGGCCCTAGGGAGCCGCTGGGGTCCCCTGCCTTACTGACCCGGAGCCACAGGCCTGAAGGCCTCTGCAGTTTCCCACCAGCGGCCTCCCCTTCTGGGCAGGAGAGGAAGCAGCGGACAGAACTCCTGGGCCACCTGACCAGGGAGCTGGAGCACCTGCGAAAGTCACACGAGCGAGAATTGGAGGCCGTGAGGCAGACACAGGACAGGCAGCTTGAGGACTTGCGGCGTCGGCACCGGGAGCAGGTCAGGGCTCTGGGCCATCGAGGAGCCCAGGGAGGAGGAATGGACATGTGTTGGGGGCCAGCAGCCGTGGCAGCAGCAGATCGGAGCCTTGATAGCTGCAGGTGTGGGGTGTCTCTCGCTGGCCATCCCCCAGCCAGGACACATGTGCTCCTTTGTTTTCTGGGCCAGGGAGCATCCCCCAGATTAGAGGAGCACAGTCCCCTCCCCCTGCCCAGGGCCCTGGGGTTAGCGCCTTTCCCTCTCTTTGCCCTGAGGGGAAGACACAAGGTGTGGTACTTTCCCGGGAGCCTGCAAGGGCAAGTGGAAGAAGGCCTGAGCCTTGCATGGGGGTGTGTGGTATGGAAGGGTAGGGTGGGTCGGCTCTCCACCCCCCGCCCCGTGCCCTTAGCTGACGCCTTGCATTCTTTCCACACTTATATTTCTCGTGCTGCCTATTTCTGTGCAGGAAAGGAAACTCCAAGATTTGGAGGTGGAACTTGAAACCAGAACCAAAGATGTCAAGGCCAAATTGGCTCAGCTGGATCTCCAGGTGAGAGTGGACGTGGAGGGTGGGATCTCCAGGTGCCGTTGACCTTGGAGTCGCAGTTCCCTAGGGGAGCACAGGTCCTCCTGCCCTTTAGACCCGGGGCACCTGGAGATGGCCAAGGGCCCCACTTCTATCCCCCGCCTGCCCGCAGGAGGAGACTGCCCGAAAGGAGCAGCAGCAGCTCCTTGATGTGCAGAGGCAGGTTGCGCTGAAGAGCGAGGTGAGCCGGCCTCCCCTGTGCTATCTTTCCTCATTCCTGTCACCCTCCCTGCCCCTCTCCCCATAGCATCCCGCCTTTGGCTCACCTGATCTGCTGCGAGCACTAGGGTTCCCAACTACATTGATGGTATCCCACAGGTAGCAGAGCCCTCTGGCTGGAGCCCAGCTGAGATCCCCAGGGGGTGGGGCTGTGGAAGGTAGGCAGAGCCTGCATGCTTCCTGACCTGGGCACAGGGACTGCAGTGTTGTTGAGGTCCACCCTCTTTCCTTGGCTGTTCAGGCTTCCCTGTCCTACTTCCCGCCTTTGTCCCACATGTCTCTGGGTGCTTCTCTCCCACCAGGAGGCCACGGCCAACCATCAGCACTTGGAGGAGGCAAAGAAGGAACACACCCATCTGTTGGAGTCCAACCAACAGCTTCGGAAACTTCTCGATGAACTTCGGGCCCACAAATTGGAGCTGGAGTCCCAGGTAGATGCGCTGCAGATCCAGAGTCAGAGGCTGCAGAAGCAAGTCAGGTACGTGAGCACTCTGCACTTGGACTTGCCTGCTGCCTCCTGCCTGCTGTCTGACACGCCTGGGTGGACAGAGGTAGAACTAGGCAGAGGGGCCTTGCTGCATTTTGTAGGGAGTAAGGGGTAAGAGGCTGTGAACACCTAGGGGTCCCTGGTTCTACTGGTCATGCCTCGGTCATGCCTCAGCCCTGCCCCAGCGGCTTTGATGGATGTGGGCCTGCTGTCTCCCTAAGACCAGGGCTTGAAGGCCCTCCCACCCAGCAGTCATGACGGTGTGCTGCCTGCCCTGCTGCATCATATGACCCTGCTTCCCCCACCCCATCCCCCACTCCCATTTCCAATCACAGCGACCTGGAGGCTGAAGCCCAGAGGAAGCAGGACATACTGAAAGAGCTGGCAGCTAAGGAGAGTAACGCTTCTGCACAGTGTGAGCTGGATCTTCGCATTGAGGACCTGAGGAAATCCTTCGGAACAGTGAGTTTTCTGAGCCTTGGAAGGGACAGTTTGGTGGGTCTGGGGCAGGGCTCTAGGAGGGGTCCCAGCTCTGCTTTATCTATGACCTTGACCTTAGCTTCCTGTCCTTAATATTCCCAGTCCTCCATCTCTATCAGTCAGACAATACTGGTGAGTGAATAGCGCCCAGCAGCCCCCAGAGCCATTACCTGTTTAGGCCCCTGGTAGGAGCTTTGAGGGGTCCCTTGAGCCTGCAGTGTATCTGATATTCAGTGGGTCTTTTCTACTGTATGTCCTTAGAACCAGACCAAAGAGGTATCCTCTATTCTCTCCCAGAGCAAGGAGGAGACCAACTTGTCCTTGGACAGGTGAGTTCTGATGCCTTAGTTGGATCCAGGGTTCCATGAAGGGGTGAGTGCCTGCATCACAGATCTGGGGTGAAGTGAAATGAGTTGACTGCGATCGCCAGTGGGGCTTGGTTTGGGGACGAGGACCTGAGGGACACACAGAATTTCTTTGGGAAGCCAAGAAGGTGCCCGTTATGACCACTGATCCAGCATGCTGGGATCTGCTACCCTCTGGTTGAGGATCAGGCTGGTGGGAGTGTGTGGCCCTCTGTCTGGAAGCCCTTTAGAGGCAGGGTGGGAGGACTGTGCAGGGTGCCGTGCAGTAGAGTGTGAACACCAGCAATATTCAGCCCAGCATCATTGTGTGTGCTCAGGATGGGCCTCAGTCGGGGCAGCGCTCAGGGGACCCACAGCAGGAGGTTCTCAGAGTGTGTCTTTTCCCTTCCCACCCCTCCTGCCCTGGCCACCCACAGTGTCCGACACTACCTCTCTGCTGAGGGTATAGCACTCCGTAGTGCCAAGGAGTTCCTGGTGCAGCAGACACGCTCCATGCGGAGGCGGCAGACGGCCCTGAAGGCCGCCCAGGAGCACTGGCGCCAGGAGCTGGCCAGTGCTCAGGAGGCCACCCAGGATCCCCCAAGCGCCAAGGCCCTGGAAGATGTGCGCAAGGACCTGGAGGAGGTCAGGAGCCTGGAGGAGAGCCTGCCTCCTTCACAGTGGGGGGACCTAGGGGGTGCTGGGCAGGTGACGCGGGTTATCTGTGTCCGTGAGGATGAAAGTGCCTTATATTTATGAGTCAGGGCACAGGTGCAGAGCGCTTTCTTCAGCACTTGATCATTTGATCCTCATGATAACCACGGATGATGTACAAGGCAGGGGTGTTACTCTGGCTTTCTAGGAGAGAAGTACAAGGGAGGATTTAAAAATTTCCCATCCAGTGTTTTGCTTGTCCTTTCCATCACACTGAAGACTTGGTTCATAAATGAATCCTCTGAGCACACTGGGTGCCAGGCTGACATGCTTTTCTGATCACCTGATTTCCAGTGAAAAGGCAGAGACCTAGTGCTGCCTTCTGAGGGTCTTGGTGGAGCCTGCTCCCTTAGAATTCTGTTGGCGCTCAGAGCTGGCATGGGGCAGGCTTCCCAGAGGCATCGGCCTGCCACCCTCAGGCCCTCCCTGCTCTGCTGAACGCTGAGAGTGCAGGGAGCGGGAGCACTGACATGATAACCCTGCACTGAGAGCAACCCTTGGAGAGTGTTAGGTATGGGCCCGGGCGAAGCATATCTCTACCTCCTCCAATCCTTACGACCCTAGAAGACTAGTATTTCTCTTCTGCAGATGACAGTCTAGACTGAGAGGTCATTTGCACAGACTCACCTGGCTAATGACATGCAGAGCTGGGGCTCCAGGATCTGTGCTTAGCACCCCCCTCCCATCTCTCTGGCTGCAGGAGACCAGGCATCTGGACGAGATGAGGTCAGCCATGCAGAAGGGCCATGACCTGCTGAGGAAGAAGGAGGAGAAGCTCATTCAGCTGGAGTCCTCTCTTCAGGAAGAGGTGCGACGTGGTGGCTCCGGCCCCCCTGCTTTTATTCCTGGGATGCAGTTGGGTTCTTTGGTCCCATGGAGTGGGGAGCTGGGCCTCTGGGGCTCCTGGGCTGGTGATGTGGCAGTGGCTTTGGCCTTGAGGTTTCTGACTACATCTGTGGGTTTGCATATCTGTGCGGAGTGGTTGAGCAGACCTGGAGCCTCTTGCTGTGGGTTCTTGAGAGGCGCTGGCCCCTGCCCAGCCCCTGCCTGGCCCCTGAGGAGAGCTGTGCCCGGGGGGTTTGGAATGGACAGACCTAGGCTTCCCTGGGGCCTTGTCCCCTGATGCCGGAGGTGTGGGTGTGGTTGAAGGAAAGCCCAGGTGGAGAGACCCTGCAGGGGGGAAGGGGCCCTGGTTCTGGGGCCCTGCTGCCTGTGTTTTGGGCCCATGGTGCCCCCTAGCCCTGCCTCCCTTCCCCCATGCCGTAAGGCAGCCAGTATGGTGTCCCTCTTCCTGAACTTTGGGTCCCAGAGAGTGCCCACCCATTGCAAGGACTGCGGGGAGAATGCACTGGGCAGGCACCAGTACTGACTGCTGCTTGTACCCCTCAGGCTTCGGAAGAGGACACTCTGAGAAGAGCCCCCACCAAGAAGGTGGTGACTTTTGACCTCAGCGACATGGAAGACATGAGCAGCACCAGCTCTGAGGCCTGCTCCCTGCCTCACAGTGAGTGTCAGTGGCTGCAGGGGGTGGGCCACAGTACCCAGTGAGAGGGAGGGATGTGGGGAGGGGCAGCCCCCCTTCTTCAGCCCTGCATGGGTACACCTCTGGGAGCCAGCGTCTGGAGTAGGTACTCAGTAATGCTCGGAAGGAGTGACCCAGCACACAGGGACCACGTGAATGTGCACAGACCTTCCAGTGCCTTCTGGGACATGTTCTCCCTCTGCCGCTCTGGTCTGCAAAGGACATCTCCTCCTTCCTTGCTGCTCTCTGGAGAGGCTTTTTCCCCTGGCCAGCTTCCGGTCTGCGCTATCTGGAATTCAGAAGCCCTGCCATCCCTGTGACTTCCGTCAGCTGAGGGGCTGTGGTCCTGCAGACCAGGGAGGGGCAACCAGTAGGGTGCCCGGGGCCCTGAAGCCTAGTCCTTTCCTTTCAGTCAACCTGACCACCAGTGCCGCCTTCCCCAACGAGTTCCACTATTTGAGCAATTCCCTGCATCAGATCAGCAGCCAACTGAATGGTGTCCTCAGCATGCTGGGCAGTCTCAACCCACAGCTGCCACCACCGCTCTTCACTGCTACACCGGTGCACACCCTGGCCCGGGACCCCAGGAGTGCCCCCACGCCCACCTGCCCCTCCCTGGCCCGGGTCTCAGCCTCACCGCTGGGTAGGCCTACATCCACCCAGTGGGCCTGGGACCCCGGGTTGGGCCCCAGGCTCTCCTCCTCTGTGACTCAGACAGTGGACGACTTCCTGGTGGAGAAGTGGCGCAAGTATTTTCCAAGTAAGCCTCCCTCTTACTGCCCCTGGCTTGGGCAAGGTCCATCCCATTATGACTTGCTGGTTTCCCTGTAACCACGGGCTCCGTGGGTCTACAGTTTGCCTGGAGCTTGGGCTGATTGGAGCCTTTCTGATGTGATCCAAAGCTTAGCAAAAGCTTAGCAGAACCTGAAAGGTCATCCCTGTCATCACTACCATCTTGTGCTTTGTGTGAGGGGCCAGGCATGAGTCCTTCTGATAAGCCTCTGAGGTAGTGACATTTATCCCCACCTTACAGACGAGAAAACTGAGACTCAGAGAGGTTAAGAGATATGCCCCAGGGTTTCCAGAGAATAAGTAACAGACTGGGTTCTGAGCTCCCTGTCTCTGTGACTTCAAGATTCTGCTTATAACCCCTCGGCCATATAGCTTTGCCCTGCCTCTGGGCGAGAAGGCCTCACCTGGTCTCTTAAGTCCTGCTGAAGAATGCAAAAAGCCATAAAAACATAGTTATTTGGGGGGAAAATTTACATATCTTTTTTGTGAATCCTAAAAGAAAAGTAGCTTCAATTTTAGAAGTAAATAGGACAAATTCCTGTCTCTCATCTGTGTCTCACATCCAACCACCGAAACGTTCCCTGTTGCTGGTGTCTGCGGGAGGTGGGAGGGGCGCAGATGGGTTTGGGCTGGCTTCCACCGCCAGTTTCTGGACAATTGCCTCCCACTTTTCCAGCTGGAGTTCCGTTCCTCGGCAGCAACCCTGCCCCACTGGAGAACAGGCTGGGTTATGTGTCTGCCAGGTAAGCCTCACCGTGGGCTCAGGGTGGGAACCACACAGCCCTGTCGCTTTCCTGCACCTCCCTGGACAGGTGGCACCTCCCAGGGGAGAACTCTGGTCACGTTGCCCAGAGAGCTGGGATAGGCTCCCAGGCCACAAAGTTGCCTGGGTCTAAGGTGCCTCTGCGATCAAAGCCCAGCCCACCACGACCCCAGTGGTGGCTGGTCTCACCTGGCCTACCTGTATGGGGAAGGTGCCTGGTAGCACCTGCAGGGAGAGATGGGCCCTTCCTGCCCTTGAGCATGGCTTTTGTCTTTGCCATTAAGCTCATTGTCTGCTTTGTAGGTTCCCTTCTTCCCCAGGTCCTGCTGAGCAACATCTGGAGTGAGAGGGGCACCCTGTGGGAGAGACAGATGGGCAATTATTTAAACCTGTTATTAATTTCCCATTCATCTTCTTCCTTGCCAAATTATCCCCTGCCCACCCCCACTCCCTCACAGGCCCCCTGCCATAAGCACCCCCACTTACCCTTTGACCCACTGGGGAGCTGATGCTAGGCAGGTATTTGAGTCAACAGAGGGGAAAGCTTTCGCTAATCGGCTGGGCTGGGACCAGGCAGATGTGGGAGGGCTGATGCCAGGAGTGTCCACCCAGGGGAGGGCGGAGGGGTCCACCACCTTGTCCTTGGGGAACAGATGCCCATCCTTCCAGAAAAGCATTCCTGCCAGTAAAGGAAGCTTTGAGTTGCTGAAGCAACCCCTCACAGCCCCTGGCTGGTGTGCATAGAGGAGGAGGGAGATGTGCCGGCCTGTGGCCCATGTCGCACGGCCCCTTCTTCCAGTTCTGTCACCTCCTTCCCAGTGAGCAGCTGCGCCTCCTGCAGCGGTCCCAGGCCCACGGCCCCGGGGTGGGCAGCCCTGACTTTCAGAGCATGATCGAGGCCAACCGAAAGTGGCTAGAACATTACAGGAATGACCCCACGCTGTATCCTTTGACTGCTGCTCCCCAGGCCGTGGGCCCTTCCTGCGGTCAGTGCCGGGATGGCTGAGTTGGGCTTCGGGGCTTGTGTTTGTACCCCGGGTGGGTCCAAGGAGGACCGTGTGTGGCCTTTGGCCCCTCCCTGGATGTGCTTAGTGGACTCCACTGCAGAGATTTCCTTCACTTAATGGCCAGACAGCTGTTCTCTTCAGTGCCCAAGCCAGCGGCTAGCTCCAGACTCCTGCAGCTGGGCCTGGATGAGCACAACACACTGAAGGTGTATCACTACTAGGGCCCCAACCTCTCCCGCGCCCGGACCAAGTGCCTGAGGAGCTGCCTGCGCTCTGTTCCTTCTGAGCGAGCGTTCTCCTGCCCCGGGTGCCCTATTTGCTGCCTGCCCCAGGCAGAGGAACCATGGAGGCCAGGGCTGGGTAGAAAGGATGGTGCCACTGAACACTGTAAGCTGCCCTTCTGAGCCCACATGTATCACGCTGAAGAATGTGGACTTCTGGGAACTCCCACCTGGATGAGGCAACATTGACATGGGGTGATGGAGACCCGGGAGCCTTCAGGAGGGAGGACATGGTATTAGGAGTTGCCTCCCAAGGCCAAGGGCCTCCCGTTGGAGCTGAGTTGATCCCCTGGACCTGCAGGGGGCTCCATGCTTAATGCTCCTGCAGTGATGTGCATATGGTCCTTAATTCAGTAGAACAAAGCCCCCCAGCATGTCTGTACCCTGGGGGACCAGGCTTTAATACCTCAGCCTCAGACCCTTTTTCTTTTTTTCAAGTCTCCTTATTGAGCATTCTATCTCAGGATTGGGCCCAGAGCTCATACAGAGGTTGCTGGTAGTTGGCCCCCAGAAGCTCTGCTGCCTCTCCTCCCTCTGCTGGCTCTGTGCTTTCCTCAGGGGCACCCCCTTCCCTTCCCTCAGGCTCCTCCCTGGAGCCTCCCCCCCGACCCCCAAGTCTCAGGTTGCAAGCATACAACTTTTAAGAAGCCAACAAGCCCTAGGAAAAGCCTGGGATGGCTTTGGGTCCTCATCTTGGTTTTGTCTTTCTGGGCCGCCACGGAGAGAGGGGGGGGTTCTTGTTTCCACCCCTCTAGCATCCGTCCTCAGAGCTGGTAGGCTGGTTCTGAAGGCAGCACCTGGCACTGGCAGTGGGGATCTTGTGCCAGGTCGAGCCGCTGCCATTCTGGCATGGCTCCCCGCGGTCCCGCTTCCCATCAGAGGGCTCCTCGAGAGGCTGCAGGCCATGTTCTCGGACATCTGTCCCATTGTTTGAATAAAATGTCCCCGTATTTGTCTCAAAAGCTATGGGTTGCCCTCGCCTCTCCACTGCATACAAACCAAGTCTCTGCCAGCCTCTCACTCAGTTCTTTGTCTGGGACTAAGAAACTTTTTACTTCCCTCCCCCTCCACCCCCACCCCTTAGGCATCAGTCTACCATAGAGAAAAAAGTCCATTTTGTTATTTGGCTCATTCTGTGTGCTTCGGGGCTACCTCATGTGTTACAACCAACTCTGGTGACAATCCTGTGTTTTCTACAGCAATTAAATCCCTGCAGGTCCATTTGCCACAAGGCAGCTGTGTGAATGTGTCTCCTCCTCTTTGAAGGCCCTGGCCTCCTTCTTCTTAAGAATAAAGGAAGGAAAAATTAACATTCTCAAACCCCTTCCTAGGTGGTCTAATCTACTCACAACAAGCCTGTAATGCAGGTGTGGGGAGGAAAACCCAGGGGCTCAGAGACCTGCAGGTCCCGAAGGAAGTAGCCTAGTTTCTGCCACATGAGAGCCCTTGGCCTCTCATCTGTGCCCCCAGAGCTGCCTGTCCCTGCTGCGTGGAAACCTCAGGAAGCACTGATATTCTTCAGTCCCCGCCCCACTCTGCCACCTACCAGCTGGAGACTCACCATGCCATCTCCCAAAGACTACTCGGCATCGTTTTCTGCATGTACACAAATGAAAGCCAAGCCCCCTGAAGCCCTAAGCTGGCAAAGTTAGGTGGGTTTTGTTTTCTGCTCCAGTGGTGTGAGCAGCCAACATAGTTTTGGATTTATAGCAACAGAATTGCTAGGAGAACCAACCCAGGTGGCTGTGTTTCACAGATTTGCATGAGAAAACCACTTCAAACATACAGCTTAATGGAGCCTCCTCTGTGTCCCAGTGTCCTACCTGCTCTGATGAAGGGAGGGAGGAGAGATGTTAACATTGGTCGAACCTTCCGTGTGCAGGTGCCTTTCAAATATTACCTAATTTAACCCACTTAACCTGTGAAGTTGGTATGTTTTATAGATGGGGAGCTTCAGGCTCAGAAAGATTAAATGACCAACAGCTCAGGGTCACCCAAGATTTGAACCTAGATCTACACATCTCCAAAAGCCGAGTTATACTGAGCCTGCTCCCCTATGTCAGCACCTTCTGTCCTGATCACACAATAGTCCTGGCCCACTTGGTTTGAAGAGCTGGGTCCCAGGGAGGGAGGGCCTTCTAGCTGGGTGAGCAACCCCCCTTCTCCACCACTGCCCCAGGTTCAATTTTACAAGGCAGACTTTTTCCAAAGACTAAAACAGTCCTGTCTCTCCCCTTTGAGATGATAGAGTCTAGCTGGGGAGTCTAGACTCATAGCCCTTTGTAGCTGAAGGGAACCTTGCCCATGACTGGTCCCCTCATGTTTACAGTGGCAGAAATGGCCTAGAGAGATTATGAGAGTTAACCAGAGTTACAGTCAGGGTGTGGAAGAAGCGGGAGCTCTGACGCCCAGCCACTCTTCAGGAAAGAGTGTTTTTAAAAAGATAGTTACTTTGAACAGGCTACATGTATCATTTGAGTACTGAGCCATGTGAACAAAAGTCTGTCCATCCTTGGGCCAGTCTTCTCTTCGAAGGTTCCTTCTGGAGATTTTATGCAAATACAAGAAAAGAAAGGGCGGTGTTGTGATTATCTTCCCTTTTACTGGTCTAACCTAGGATCAGACAGTCTCCCAAAGCTCTTCTGTGAGATGTTCATTGAGTATTTTCAGAAAGGTACAAGGTTGTCAATGGCAGCCCCCACCCCCACCGCCATGAAGACTTCCACACAAAATGGCAGCTTGGGGAGGGGGAGATAATCTTGGCCGTAGGACACCTTTGGCTCTGACACCTGCAAGCTCTGTGACCTGAACAAGTCCTTTCCAGGCCTGTGCCCCCTCCACCTTCCCCCCCCTTCCCCCCACCCCCCCCCCCCCCCCCCCCCCGCAGCCCTGCCAGTTAAAAGCTCAAAGCCTAAACCCTATTCTAGGAATGAAGCAGGGCGGCTGCCTTGGGTGGAACATTGCTCTAACCCAGAGGGAGGCTGGAAAGTCTCCAGTGGTCTAAATTAGACTCTGGTGGGGGAGGGTGACTGGTGGGGTTTCCAGTCCCACCACCAGCTTTTTGCAGGTTAGGTGAGGGGATGATGATTAAAAAATGGATCCCCTAAAAAAAAAAAAAAAATGGATCCCCTGACATCACCAGTGTCCTGGATAGAATGGGAAAGTCTTTTCCTCTTTTCCTCTCGCATCTCCTGCCTTGCTGATTGAATCTGCCTTCTCTAGCAGATACGTTCCACAGAGGGCCCAGTGAAGGGCAGAAGAGCACTGTTTGCATGATGGAGGGGAGGGATGCCTGCCCTTGGGAGCTAGGGAGCGGAGGGACAGTGGGATGAGTTCCACTCACATTTAAAAAAGCAAAGGGTACGTGAGTCAAACAAGAGTTCCCACTTTATCCTCTCTGTGCCTCAATCTTCATATCTGTGAAATGGGGTGACTTGTCCCATAAAGTGGTTGGGAGGATTAAAGAAGTTAATCCATATAAAGTCCTCAAAACAATGTTCAACACATAGTAAGGGCAAGGACACCACCAAGGTAGCAACAGAGGCTACCATTCCTGACCACTCCCCTTCATAAGAATACTAGCAGCTATCCACGGATGACACACGACGGAGAGAATCCTAGAACCTGGGGTGAGGCTGAAGCATGCCTTGCAGAGACTAGACAGATAAGAGAAGGGGCTACAAGCCCACTTTGCTGCCCCTCCCCCACACTGAGAGTTCCCCTGAACCTGCAGTTCCTCCAAGAAAGAGGAGTTTAGGTGAGACATCCAGTTCCTCCAGCACTGTGGGTCACTTTGTGGGAGCCCCTACTATGGTTTCACCCCATGGGGATTGCAGGGGAATCTGTGACATCAATGGGAAAGGACTTCCAGCAAACAGCACATGGATCTTGGCCAACCAAGTTCATACTTGCAGGGCCCAGGTAGTAATCCCAACCAATGGCTTTACTTACCGGCAAAATCAGGTTAGTGGTACAGTCTGACCAGGCAAGCTGTGGGTCTGCTTGATTCAGGTCTTCCTCCTCAGGCTCTGTAGCAGAAGCCTCCCCCATGCCTGGGCAGAAGAGCTGGGTGATAGCCACACCAGCTGTGAGGCGTGGCTCCCAATCCCTCCTGACCAGAAAGCCTGTTTGGGAAAATTTGAGAGTTGCCTGAAGGAGGCTCTCCAAGTCCCACTGAGGCAGGATAACTGAATCATGGCTACACTCGCTATGGAACATGGTCCTTGGCCCCATCTGATAAGGAAAGGCTGCTAAGAACACCTGGAATCTTCACATAACCCAGCAACACTTGAGCTGAGAGGCAAGTGTGCAGAACTGACCACCCCTAGAGCAAAGCTAGTGGCCTTGTTTGGTCAGGGAAGTTGGGCATGGGTCAGCTTGAGTCAGGACCACAAAGAGCCTTAATGGCCTTGGAGCTGCTTTTTCCACTGCACCTCAGCAGGGAAACTTAAGTTCATAGTCCCACTTACAGCTGAATATGGCTTTAGCCCACCTGACTAAGGAGCTTTACCAGAGCACAGAGGAAGCTGCATGGTCCACCCAACAGCCCTATTTACAATGGCATTTGAACAGAGCATAGCCCGTGGCTTTCCTGTCTGCAGAGCAAAATTGGTGGCCTCATCCGACCAAGATATTCAATACACACTCTTGTCTGATTTGGGTCCCCAAACTGTGAACCATGACCCTGGGTTTGTCCTGCTGCCCCGCCAGGGCAGGGAAGCTTATGCATGGCTTCACCTGCTGCTAAGTATAGCACTTGGTCCCTAGGAAGCCTGACCAGAGAATTTAGGCAACCATGGAACTCAACCTACAGCTTCATTTGGAAGCAAGCCAGCAGTCTTATCCAGCTGTTTTCAGCCAGTGCAATCCCCAACCCCCATGATCTCTGAGCTTAAACAGTTGCCTTGTCCAAAAATAGACCCTACTAGCAAGCTTCACCTGCCCAAGGCATTATCAGAAGACTTGTCCAGAAGCCCAAGCTTAGCTGACTGGCGAAATACTGTCTCTGCCAAAGCAAACCTGCATAGCCTGGAAGAGAAGACCACTTAGCCAAATGCAGATACCAACATAAGGAGTAAAGGATCATGGAAAAAAAAAATCAGACAAATGTGATACAACAAAAGGAAGCAAAGCTTAATAACTTACTTTAAAGAAATGTAATCTAGGAACAGTCAGAAAATTCAGAAGAATCCTTTTAAGGATCCACAAAAGAACACACAACTAAATAAAATTAGGAAAACTATTCATGAACAAAATGAGAAGTTCAACAAAGAAACAGAAACCATCAAAAAGCCCAAACAAATCTTAGGGCTGAAAAAATACAATAACCATATTGAAGAATTCAGCCAAAGCTGCAAAAATAGACCCAACCAGGCAGAAGAATCAGCGACCTGGAAGATAGGACATTTGAAATTATCCAGTCAGGGGAGCAGAAAGAAAAAAGACTGAAGAAAGCCAGTGGAGCTTAGAGGATACAATGAAAGAAAGTGATATTCATTATGGGAATTCCAGAAGAAGAAAAAAAGGACAGAAAATATATTTAAAGCAATAATAGCTGAAAAGTTCCTAAACCTGGGGAAGTAGACATTCAGCTCTAGGAGACCCAAAAGACCCCAAATAGGAACTGAAATAGGGGTACACTGAGACACATTAAATTATTAAAAGCTAAACACAGAATTTTATTTATTTTTAAAGATTTATTTAAGAGAGAGAGTGAGAGAGTGTGCGCACATGCATATGTGCTCCTGTACCATGCAGCTTCCTCCTGTAGGGGGAGGGGCGGAGGGGGAGAGAGAATCCTAAGCAGATTCCCTGCCAAGTGCAGAGTCCAACCTGAGATCATTACCTGAGTCAAAACCAAGAGTCAGGTGCTCAGTCGACTGGGCCACCCAGGTGCCTGTAAACACAGAATTTTAAAAGCAGCAAGAGAAAAGTATACACAAGTGACCCTCCATAGGACTTTTGTCAGACTGCTCAACAGAAAACTTTTAGGCCAGAAGAGAACAGGGTGCATATTTAAAATATTGAAAGGAAAAAACTGTCAACCAAAAATATTATACCCAGTGAAGCTGTTCTTACAAATGAAATAGGGATAAAGACTCATCACCAATAGACATGCCTTACAAGAAATAATGGAGTTCTCTGAGTGGACATAAAAGGACACTAATTAACATAAAAACATAAGGCAGTGTAAAATCCAGTGATAATGGTATATATAAAGTTAGATTCTGTAATATGATAAAGATGGTGAATAATTCACTTACAACCAAGGTTTAAAAGTTACCAACAGAGTTCTGGTCTAGGACAGCAATGTTGGAAGACCTTGAATTTACTTCCTCCATGGACACACCCAATCTATGCCTATTTATAAAGCAATTCCTTTCAAAGAATGACGGAGTGATAGAACAGCTTCTGCACAACAAAAGATAGAGAGACTATATAGAGAATGGCGAGAGAGAGAGAGAGAGAGAGAGAGAGATACAAAGGGAGCGCCCCCATGCCCTATGTTGTGAACTGCAATGAGGAGGGATAGGCTGAATGACCTAGAGCAGATTCATCTGCCCTGGGGCACAAGAAAAAAGTCACAGTTTAAAAGAGCAACTAGAATAAAGGAA
Source organism: Vulpes vulpes (assembly GCF_048418805.1). NCBI lineage: Eukaryota > Metazoa > Chordata > Mammalia > Carnivora > Canidae > Vulpes > Vulpes vulpes. Next base: position 117,420,274 of record NC_132791.1, on the reverse strand, counting down.
TCACCCCTGGGACCTTGCCAAGTGGCTGAGAAGCTATTGAAGCTCTCTCTGGGGGGAAGGAGGTGGCTTATGAACACCACTGTCTGCGTTCCCTCTCAGTCTTGATAGCATGAACAGGAGCAAGGTCTGGGCACCCTAGCTGGCCTACCACCTCAGCAAGCACCAGGGCTCTAGCCTGCACCAGCTCCAGCCATCCCACCAAGGTGGCCCCAGTGCAGCACACACCAGGACACCTCTAGTCAGTGTTCACTATAGCTCTAGTCATTGCACCTAGGTTATATAGACACAAAGCACCCCAGAACACTCCAGGCCTATACCATTTTGGCTCCATTTGCCCTGTCATGTTATATCCTGTGCTGAGCACTTTGGGACATCCTGCCTTGCACCTATTTTAGCTTCAGCTGTCCTCCCAGGGTCTCCTCTATGCATAGAGCCCAGGACCTCCCTGGCCTGTACCTACTCCAACTACTTCAGATGTCCTGTCAGGGCTTTTCTTGCACAGACAGCTTTGGGACTCCCCCAGCCTATGCCCACTTCAGCTTTGGACATCCCATTAGTGGAGTCCCAGAACAAGTGCCCAGGATTCTTAAGCTGTACCAGCCAGAGTTCCAGCCAACCAAAGTCACTATGTGCAGTATGCACAGAGATGACCATACAACAAGACCATTCAAGTTTAGGAGAAGTGGCTATTCCACCTAATTCAGAAAGAAGAACAGAAAAGCAAAATGAGGGGACAGGAATATGTTCCACATGAAAGATTAAGACAAAACCTTGGGGAAAAAAAAACCCTAAATGAAACAGAGGTAAGCAATATGATTGATAAAGAGTTTAAAGTAATGATCATAAAGATGCATATCAGATTGGAGAGAAGAGTGAAATAACTCCGTGAGACCTTTGACAATGAGACAGGCAGTATAAAGAACCAATCAGAATTGAAAAATACAATCACAAATAAAAAGTACACCAGGCAGTGTGTGTCTCTGCCCCCCCCCTCTCTCTCTATCATAAATAAATTAAAAAAAAAAATACACCAGGCAGAATCAACATTAGATTAGTGGGGGCACAAGAATGGATCAGTGATCTGGAAGACAGGATAGTGGAAAGCACCCAAGCTGAACAGCACAAAGAAAAAAAAAAATGAGGATAGGTTAAGGGATATCTTGGACAGCATCAAGTAAACAAACACTTTCTCTATCAGGGTCCCAGAAAAAGAAAGGGGCAGAAAACTTATTTGAAGAAATAATAGATGAAAAATTCCCTAACCTGGGGAAGGAAAGAGACATCTTCCTTGTTCTGAAGGAACTATGGAAAAACATAGTTCCAGACAAGAAAAACCCAAGGAGATTCAGTGCATGATATATAATAATTAAAATGTAAAAGGTTAAAGAAGAAAAATTTTAAAAGCAAAAGAGAAGCAACAATTTACATATAAGGGAAACCCCATAAGGCTATCAGCTGGGGTTTATAGCAGAAAGTTTGCAGACCAGAAGGGAGTAGCATGATATTTCAAAGTGCTGAAAGGAAAAAAAACCTAAAACCAAGAATACACTTAGCAAGGCTGTCATTTAGAATTGAAAGAGAGAGAGTTTCCCAGATAAAAGTTAAAGGAGTTCATCATCACTAAACTGGACTTGCAAGAAATGTTAAAGGGACTTTAAGTGGAAAAGAAAAGGCCATACTTAGAAGAAAATCATGAATAAAAATATATAAAATATGACAATAAATGCATAAAATGTGGAGGGGTTGAATAAAGTTTTTTTTTTTTATAAGAATGTGTTCAGGGAGGGGAGGGGCAAGATGGCGGCAGAGTAGGGTCTCCAAGTCACTTGTCCTCAACAAATTACCTAGAAAACATTCAAATCATCCTGAAAATCTACGAATTCAGCCTGAGATTTAAAGAGAGACCAGCTGGAACGCTACAGTGAGAAGAGTTCGCGCTTCTATCAAGGTAGGAAGACGGGGAAATAGAAATAAAGAAACAAAAGGCCTCCAAGGGGGAGGGGCCCCGCGAGGAGCCGGGCTGAGGCCGGGGCGAGTGTCCCCAGGACAGGAGAGCCCCGTCCTGGAGGAGCAGGAGCTGCACCGACCTTCCCGGGGAAAAGGCCTCCCGGGGAATTGGAGCAGGATCCCCAGAAAGGCGGGGATGCCCTCGGGCTCCCTGGGACAGTAACAGAGGAACTGCGCCCCCGAGAGTGCACCGAGCTCCCTAAGGGCTGCAGCGCTCGGCGGGACCCGGAGCAGCTCGGAGGGGCTCGGGCGGCGGCTCCGCGGAGGGGGCTGCGCGGCTCCGGGAACAGCTCAGCGGCGGCGGCTCGGGCGGAGGAAGAAGCTCCGCGGAGGGGGCGGCGCGGCTCCGGGAACAGCTCGGCAGCGGCGGCTCGGGCGGAGGAAGAAGCTCAGCCCGGAGGGGGCGGCGCGACTCCGGGAACAGCTCGGAGGGGCTCGGGCGGCGGCTCCGCGGAGGAGGCTGCACCGCCGGGAGCGCGAATCCAACAGCGCAGGCCCCGGAGCACAGGGCGCCGGGACACAGCCCAGGATCCGGCCTCCCCCCGGGACAGGCAGAGGCCGGGAGGGCCCAGGACAGCGAGGACGCTCCTGCCTGGAACTGAGCAGATCAGCGGCCCCGCCTGGGAGCCTCCAGGCCCTGCAGACGGAGAGCCCCGGAGCTACTGCGGGGGCTGACTTCAGGGTCCCAGAGCTGCCCCCGCCACTGTGGCTTCCTCCCGGGGCCTCACGGGGTGAACAACCCCCACTGAGCCCTGCACCAGGCAGGGGCAGAGCAGCTCCCCCAAGTGCTAACACCTGAGAATCAGCACAGCAGGCCCCTCCCCCAGAAGACCAGCTACAAGGACAAGTTCCAGGGGAAGTCAAGGGACTTAAAGAACACAGAATCGGAAGATACTCCCCCGTGTTTTTTTTGTTTTGTTTTTGTTTTGTTTTGTGCTTTCTTTTTTCTTTTCTCTCTTTCTTCTTGATTTCTGATTGCGTCCCCCACCCCCCCCTTTTTTTTCTTCTTTCTCTTTTTTCTTTTTCTCTTCTCTTTCCTTCTCTCTCTTTTTCTCCTTTTCCCAATACAACTTGTTTTTGGCCACTCTGCACTGAGCAAAATGACTAGAAGGAAAACCTCACCTCAAAAAAAAGAATCAGAAACAGCCCTCTCTCCCACAGAGTTACAAAATATGGATTACAATTCAATGTCAGAAAGCCAATTCAGAAGCACTATTATACAGCTACTGGTGGCTCTAGAAAAAACCATAAAGGACTCAAGAGACTTCATGACTGCAGAATTGAGATCCAATCAGGCAGAAATTAAAAATCAATTAAATGAGATACAATCCAAGCTAGAAGTCCTAACGACGAGGCTTGACGAGGTGGAAGAACGAGTGAGTGACATAGAAGACAAGCTGATGGCAAAGAGGGAAACTGAGGAAAAAAGAGACAGGCAATTAAAAGACCATGAGGATAGATTAAGGGAAATAAATGACAGCCTGAGGAAGAAAAACCTACGTTTAATTGGGGTTCCCGAGGGCGCCGAAAGGGACAGAGGGCCAGAATATGTATTTGAACAAATCCTAGCTGAAAACTTTCCGAATCTGGGAAGGGAAAGAGGCATTCAGATCCAGGAAATAGAGAGATCCCCCCCTAAAATCAACAAAACCCGATCAACACCTCGACATTTAATAGTGAAGCTTGCAAATTCCAAAGATAAGGAGAAGATCCTTAAAGCAGCAAGAGAAAAAAAGTCCCTGACTTTTATGGGGAGGAATATTAGGGTAACTGCAGACCTCTCCACAGAGACCTGGCAGGCCAGAAAGGGCTGGCAGGATATATTCAGGGTCCTAAATGAGAAGAACATGCAACCAAGAATACTCTATCCAGCAAGGCTTTCATTCAAAATGGAAGGAGAGATAAAGAGCTTCCAAGACAGGCAGGAACTGAAAGAATATGTAACCTCCAAACCAGCTCTGCAAGAAATTTTAAGGGGGACTCTTAAAACTCCCCTTTAAGAAGAAGTTCAGTGGAACAATCCACAAAAACAAGGACTGAATAGATATGATGACACTAAACTCATATCTATCAATAGTAACTCTGAACGTGAATGGGCTTAATGACCCCATCAAAAGGCGCAGGGTTTCAGACTGGATTAAAAAGCAGGACCCATCTATTTGCTGTCTACAAGAGACTCATTTTAGACAGAAGGACACCTACAACCTGAAAATAAAAGGTTGGAGAACCATTTACCATTCAAATGGTCCTCAAAAGAAAGCAGGGGTAGCCATCCTTATATCAGATAAATTAAAATTTACCCTGAAGACTATAGTGAGAGATGAAGAGGGACACTATCTCATACTCAAAGGATCTATCCAACAAGAAGACTTAACAATTCTCAATATATATGCCCCAAATGTGGGAGCTGCCAAATATTTAAACCAATTAATAACCAAACTGAAGAAATACTTTGATAATAATACACTTATACTTGGTGATTTCAATCTAGCTCTTTCTATACTAGATAGGTCTTCTAAGCACAACATCTCCAAAGAAACGAGAGCTTTAAATGATACACTGGACCAGATGGATTTCACAGATATCTACAGAACTTTACATCCAAACTCAACTGAATACACATTCTTCTCAAGTGCACATGGAACTTTCTCCAGAATAGACCACATACTGGGTCACAAATCGGGTCTGAACCGATACCAAAAGATCGGGATAGTCCCCTGTATATTCTCAGACCATAATGCCTTGAAATTAGAACTTAATCATAACAAGAAGTTTGGAAGGACCACAAACACATGGAGGTTAAGGACCATCCTGCTAAAAGATGAAAAGGTCAACCAGGAAATTAAGGAAGAATTGAGAAGATTCATGGAAACTAATGAGAATGAAGATACAACCGTTCAAAATCTTTGGGACGCAGCAAAAGCAGTCCTGAGGGGGAAATACATCGCAATACAAGCATCCATTCAAAAACTGGAAAGAACTCAAATTCAAAAGCTCACCTTACACATAAAGGAACTAGAGAAAAAGCAACAAATGGACCCCACCCCCAGCAGAAGAAGACAGTTAATTAAAATTCAAGCAGAACTAAACGATATCGAGACCAAAAGAACTGTGGAACAGATCAACAGAACCAGGAGTTGGTTCTTTGAAAGAATTAATAAGATAGATAAACCATTAGCGAACCTTATTAAAAAGAAGAGAGAGAAGACTCAAATTAATAAAATCATGAATGAGAAAGGAGAGATCACTACCAACACCAAGGAAATACAAACGATTCTAAAAACATATTATGAACAGCTGTATGCCAATAAATTAGGAAATCTAGAAGAAATGGATGCATTCCTGGAAAGCCACAAACTACCAAAACTGGAGCAGGAAGAAATAGAAAACCTGAACAGGCCAATAACCAGGGAGGAAATTGAAGCAGTCATCAAAAACCTCCCGAGACACAAGACTCCAGGGCCAGATGGCTTCCCAGGGGAATTCTATCAAACGTTTAAAGAAGAAATCATACCTATTCTACTAAAGCTGTTTGGAAAGATAGAAAGAGATGGAGTACTGCCAAATTCGTTCTATGAGGCCAGCATCACCTTAATTCCGAAACCAGACAAAGACCCCACCAAAAAGGAGAATTACAGACCAATATCCCTGATGAACATGGATGCAAAAATTCTCAACAAGATACTAGCCAATAGGATCCAACAACACATTAAGAAAATTATTCACCATGACCAAGTAGGATTTATCCCTGGGACACAAGGCTGGTTCAACACTCGTAAAACCATCAATGTGATTCATCATATCAGCAAGAGAAAAACCAAGAACCATATGATCCTCTCATTGGATGCAGAGAAAGCATTTGACAAAATACAGCATCCATTCCTGATCAAAACACTTCAGAGTGTTGGGATAGAGGGAACTTTCCTCGACATCTTAAAAGCCATTTACGAAAAGCCCACAGCAAATATCATTCTCAATGGGGAAGCACTGGGAGCCTTTCCCCTAAGATCAGGAACAAGACAGGGATGTCCACTCTCACCACTGCTGTTCAACATAGTTCTGGAAGTCCTCGCCTCAGCAATCAGACAACAAAAAGACATTAAAGGCATTCAAATTGGCAAAGAAGAAGTCAAACTCTCCCTCTTCGCCGATGACATGATACTCTACATAGAAAACCCAAAAGCCTCCACCCCAAGATTGCTAGAACTCATACAGCAATTTGGTAGCGTGGCAGGATACAAAATCAATGCCCAGAAATCAATGGCATTTCTATACACTAACAATGAGACTGAAGAAAGAGAAATTAAGGAGTCAATCCCATTTACAATTGCACCCAAAAGCATAAGATACCTAGGAATAAACCTTACCAAGGAGGTGAAGGATCTATACCCTAAAAACTATAGAACACTTCTGAAAGAAATTGAGGAAGACACAAAGAGATGGAAAAATATTCCATGCTCATGGATTGGCAGAATTAATATTGTGAAAATGTCAATGTTACCCAGGGCAATTTACACGTTTAATGCAATCCCTATCAAAATACCATGGACTTTCTTCAGAGAGTTAGAACAAATTATTTTAAGATTTGTGTGGAATCAGAAAAGACCCCGAATAGCCAGGGGAATTTTAAAAAAGAAAACCATAGCTGGGGGCATCACAATGCCAGATTTCAGGTTGTACTACAAAGCTGTGGTCATCAAGACAGTGTGGTACTGGCACAAAAATAGAAACATAGATCAATGGAACAGAATAGAGAACCCAGAAGTGGACCCTGAAATGTATGGTCATCTAATATTCGATAAAGGAGGAAAGACTATCCATTGGAAGAAAGACAGTCTCTTCAATAAATGGTGTTGGGAAAATTGGACATCCACATGCAGAAGAATGAAACTGGACCACTCTCTTTCACCATACACAAAGATAAACTCAAAATGGATGAGAGATCTAAATGTGAGACAAGAGTCCATCAAAATCCTAGAGGAGAACACAGGCAACACCCTTTTTGAACTGGGCCACAGTAACTTCTTGCAAGATACATCCACGAAGGCAAAAGAAACAAAAGCAAAAATGAACTATTGGGACTTCATCAAGATAAGAAGCTTTTGCACAGCAAAGGATACAGTCAACAAAACTAAAAGACAACCTACAGAATGGGAGAGGATATTTGCAAACGACATATCAGATAAAGGGCTAGTTTCCAAAATCTATAAAGAACTTATTGAACTCAACAGCAAAGAAACAAACAATCCAATCATGAAATGGGCAAAAGACATGAAGAGAAATCTCACAGAGGAAGACATGGACATGGCCAACATGCACATGAGAAAATGCTCTGCATCACTTGCCATCAGGGAAATACAAATCAAAACCACAATGAGATACCACCTCACACCAGTGAGAATGGGGAAAATTAACAAGGCAGGAAACAACAAATGTTGGAGAGGATGCGGAGAAAAGGGAACCCTCTTACACTGTTGGTGGGAATGTGAACTGGTGCAGCCACTCTGGAAAACTGTGTGGAGGTTCCTCAAAGAGTTAAAAATAGACCTGCCCTACGACCCAGCAATTGCACTGTTGGGGATTTACCCCAAAGATTCAGATGCAACGAAACGTCGGGACACCTGCACCCCGATGTTTCTATCAGCAATGGCCACAATAGCCAAACTGTGGAAGGAGCCTCGGTGTCCATCGAAAGATGAATGGATAAAGAAGATGTGGTTTATGTATACAATGGAATATTACTCAGCGATTAGAAACGACAAATACCCACCATTTGCTTCAACGTGGATGGAACTGGAGGGTATTATGCTGAGTGAAATAAGTCAATCGGAGAAGGACAAGCAGTGTATGTTCTCATTCATTTGGGGAATATAAATAATAGTGAAAGGGAATATAAAGGAAGGGAGAAGAAATGTTGGGAAATATAAGGAAGGGAGACAGAACATAAAGACTCCTAACTCGGGGAAACGAACTAGGGGTGGTGGAAGGGGGGAGGAGGGCGGGTGTTGGAGGGGAATGGGTGACGGGCACTGAGGTGGACACTTGACGGGATGAGCACTGGGTGTTTTTCTGTATGTTGGTAAATTGAACACCAATAAAACTTAATTAAAAAAAAAAAAAAAAAGAATGTGTTCAAACTTAAGTGACCATCAACTTAATACAGACTGCTATAAACTTAGGATGTTATATATGCATGTCATGGTAACCACAACCCAAAAAGTATAGTGAAAAAGAAAGAGAAAGGAATTCAAGCATAACACCAAAGAAAATAATCACAAGGAGAGAGAGAGAGCAAGAAGAAAGGAACAGAGAAAAACTGCAAAAACAAGAAGCAGTTAACAAGATGACAATAAGTACCTACACATCAATAATTACTTTATTTTATTTTATTATTTTTTAAATTTATTTATGATAGTCACAGAGAGAGAGAGAGAGAGAGAGAGAGAGAGAGGCAGAGACACAGGCAGAGGGAGAAGCAGGCTCCATGCACCGGGAGCCCGACGTGGGATTCGATCCCGGGTCTCCAGGATCGCACCCTGGGGCAAAGGCAGGTGCCAAACCGCTGCGCCACCCAGGGATCCCTCAATAATTACTTTAAATGTAAATGGTCCAAGTGTTCCAATAAAAAGACATAGGGTGGCAGAATGGATTTAAAAAGTCATTATATATATGTATGTATGTATGTATGTATGTATGTGTATATATATATGTGTGTGTGTGTATATATATATATATATATATATACATTGAAAGCAAACGTATGGAAAAAGATATTCCATGCAAATGGAAATGAGGGAAAAAAAATAAAGCTGGGTAGCATTCTTATATCAGACAAAATAGTCTTTAAAACAAAGACTGTAGGGATCCCTGGGTGGCGCAGCAGTTTGGCGCCTGCCTTTGGCCCAGGGCACGATCCTGGAGTCCCGGGATCGAATCCCACGTTGGGCTCCCGGTGCATGGAGCCTGCTTCTGCCTCTGCCTGTGTCTCTGCCTCTCTCTCTCTCTCTGTGACTATTATAAATAAATAAAAATTTAAAAAAAATAAAACAAAGACTGCAATGAGAGACACAGAAGGACACTGCATAAAGAGAAAGGGTCAGTCCAACAAGATATTAAAATTGTAAACATGTATATACCCCAAATTGGAGTACCTAAATACATAAAATAAATGTTCACAGACAAAAAGGGAGAAATTGACACTAATACAATAATAGGAAACTTTAACACCCCACTTACATCAATTGCTAGATCAACCATGCAGAGAACCAATAAAGAAACAGTATCTTTGACACAATGGACCAGATGGATTTAACAGATACATGCAGAACATTCCATCTAAAAACAACAAAATACACAGTCAAGTCCATATGGAATATTCTCCGGGATAGATCACATCTTGGGCCATGAAACAAGTCTCAATACATTTCAGAAAGTTCAAATCATATCATGCATCTTTTCTGACCACGAGGATATGAAATTAGAAATCAATAATAAGAAAACAATTGGAAAAACAGAAAAAAAATGGAGGCTAAACAAGATACTGCTAAGCAACCAATGTGTCAACAAAGAAATCAAAGAGGAAACTTAAAAAATACATGGAGACAAATGGAAATATAATGGTCCAAAATCTTTGAGACACAGAGAAATTAGTTTTAAGAAGGAAATTTATAGCAATACATGCCTACCACAAAAATAACCACAAGGAAAATCACAAATAATCTAACCTTACATCTAAAGGATCTAGAAAAAGAAGAACAATCAAGGCCTAATATTAGTAGAAGAAAGGAAATAAAGATCAGAGTAGAAAGAAATACAATAGTTTTAAAAAAAGATAAAAGAAACCAAGATTTGGTTCTTTGACAAGATAACCAAAATTGATGAACCTTTAGAAAGAGTCATCAAGAAAACAAGAGAGGACCCTGATAAATAAAATTGGAAAAGGAAGAGGAGAAGTAACAACTAACGCCACAGAAACACAATGGATTATAAGAAACAACTATAGGAAATTATGTGTCAACAATTTGGACAACATAGAAGAAATGAATAAATTCTTAGAAACCTATAACTTCCCAAAACTGAACCAGGAAGGAATAGAAAAAAACAGAACGGATCAATTACTAGTAATGAGATTGAATTTGTAATAATAATAATAATTAAAAAACTCCCAGCAAACAAAAGTTCAGGAACAGATTGGATACACAGGTGAATTCTATCAAATATTTATTTTTTTTTAAATTATTTATTTATTTATTTATGATAGTCACACAGATGGAGAGAGAGAGAGAGAGAGGCAGAGACATAGACAGAGGGAGAAGCAGGCTCCATGCACCGGGAGCCCGACGTGGGATTCGATCTGGGGTCTCCAGGATCGCGCCCTGGGCCAAAGGCAGGCGCTAAACCACTGTGCCACCCAGGGATCCCCCTATCAAATATTTAAAGAAGAGTTAATACCTATTCTTCTCAAACTATTCCAAAAAATAGAAGAGGAAAGGAAGCTTCCAAGTACATCCTGCAATGCTAGCATTTCCTTGATACCAAAACCAGACAAAAATACTGAAGCAATGAAAGAAAAGAAAGGAAGAAAGAAGGAAAACTACAGGCCAATATTTCTGATAAATGCAGATGCAAAATTCCCACAGCAAAAGTTAGAAAACCACATCCTCAATACATTAAAGGGATCATTCACCATCATCAAGTAAGATTTATTGGGAATGCAAAGACAGCTCAATGTTTGCAAATCTACCAATGTGATATGCCACATTAACAAAATGAAGCATAAAAATCATATGATAATCTCAATAGATGCATAAAAAACATTTAGCAAAATTCAACATCCTTTCATGACCAAAACTCTCAACAAAGTAGGTTTAGAGGGAACATACCTCAACATAATAAAGGCCATATATGAGAATCCACAGCTAATATCATACTCACTGGGGAAAAATGGACAGTTTTCCCTATAAGATCAGGAAAAAGACAAGTATGTGCTCTCTAGGCACTTTCATTCAATATAATACTAGAAGTCCTAGCCACAGCAATCAGACAAGAAAAAAGAAATAGAGGCATCTAAATTGGTAAGGAAGAAGTTAAAATTTCACTATTTGCACATTATATAGTACTATACATAGAAAACCCTAAAACTCCACCAAAACACTATTAGAAGTAATAATACACAGTAATACACACAAATAGGTTGAATTTCTATACACTAGAAATGAAGCAGCAGAAAGAGAGATTAAGAAAAACAATTCCACTTATATAACTGTACCAGAAAGAATAAAATACTTAGGAATAAATGTAACCAAGGTGTGTGTGTTGTGGGGTAGAAGACCTATATTCTGAAAACTATGAGACATTGATGGAAGAAATCAAAGATGACACAAATGGAAAGATATTATACACTTATGAATTGGAAGAATACTGTTAAAATGTCCATACTACCCAAAGCCATCTATAGATTTAATGCCATCCCTATCAAAATACCAACAGCATTTTTAACAATACTAGAATAGATAATAGTAAAATGTATATGGAACCACAAAAGACCCCAAATAGCCAAAGCAATCTTAAGAAGAAGCTGAAAGTATCACAATCCCAGATTTTGAACTATATTACAAAGCTGTAGAAATCAAAACACTATGGTGCTGGCAAAAATAGACACATAGATCAATGGAACAGAATAGAATTTGTAAATAAACCCACAATTATGTGGTCAATTAATCTACAAGAAAGAATGCAAGAATATACAATGGAAAAAAGACAGTCTTTTCAATAAATGGTGGAGAACTGGACAGCTACAAAAGAATGATACTGGACCACTTTCTTACACCATACAGAAAAATAAACTCAAATGGAGTAAAGACCTAACTATGAGACAGGAAATCATAAAACTCCTTGAATAAAACAGACAGTAATTTTTTTGACTAAGAAATATTTCTGTAGATATACCTCCTCAGGCAGGGAAAAGAAAAACAAAAAGAAACAATTGGGATACACCAAAATAAAAAATCTTTTGCATCGCATAGGAAACCATCAACAAAATGAAAAGATAACCAACTAAATGGGCTAAGAAATTTTGCAAATGATATATCCAATAGGGATTAATATCCAAAATATATAAAAAAAACTTATACAACTCAACACCAACTCCCCCTGAATATTACGATAAAAAAGTGGGCAGAGGGGATGCCTGGATGCTTCAGTGGTTGGGCATCTGCCTTCAGGTCAGGGTGTGATCCCATGGTCCCAGGATTGGGTCCCGCATCGGTCTCCCCTCAGGCAGCCTGCTTCTCTCTTTGCCTCTCATTCTGTGTCTCTCATGAATAAATAAATAAAACCTTAAAAAAAGTGGGCAGAGGATCTGAATAGACATTTTCTGAAAGATGACATACAAATGGCCAACAGACACATGAAAAAAATGTTTAGCATCACTAATCATCAGGAAAATGCTATATTACCTTACACCCATCAGAATAGCTTAAATCAAAAAGACAAGAAATAACAAGTGTTGGCAAGGATGTGGAAAAAGGAAAACCTGTGTACTGTTGATGGGAAGGTAAACTGGTGCAGTCACTGTGTAAAACAGTATGGAGTTTCCTCAAAAAATTAAAAATGGAAATGCCATGTAATCTAGTACTTCCACTATTGGATATTTCTTCAAAGAAAACAAAACACTAATTCAAAAAGATATGTGCACCCCTCTGTTTATTTATAGCAGTATTTACAATAGTGAAGATATAGGAGCAACCCAAGTGCCCATCAATAGAAGTATGGGTAATGAATGTGTGGTCTTATATATAATGAAATATTAGCTATAAAAAAGAATGAAATCTTGCCATTTGCAACATGGGTAGACTTAGAGGGTATTATGCTAAATGGAATAAGTCAGAGAAAGACAAATACCATATGATTTCATTTGCGGAATCTAAGCAACAAAACAAATGAATAAACAAACAAAAAGCAGAAAAAGACCCATAAATACAGAGAACACACTGATGGTTGCCAGAGGGGAGGGTGGTGGTGGTGAAAATAGGTGAAGGGGAATGGGAGATAAAGACTTCCATTTATGGAATATGTCACAAGGATAAAAGGTATATCCTAGGGAATAGTGTTATTGTAGTAGTGTTGTATGGTGATAGACAGTAGCTTCACTTGTGGTGAGCATAGCATAATATATAGACTTGTTGAATCATGATGTTGTACACCTAAACTAATGTAATATTGTGCATTAAGTGTTCTTCAATAAAAAATAAAAACAAATTAGCAAAAATAACTATAATGATAATAATCTGTTATTAGTTACATGATATAAAGAATAGATAACTTGTAACATGAATGACCTAAAATGTGAGGAGGAGAGAAAAATGTAAAGCTTAGAAATTTTATTGAAGTTGTCATTAGTTTAAAATAGGATATTACAGGGCAGCCTGGGTGGCTCAGCAGTTTAGCGCTGCCTTCATCCCAGGGCCTGATTCTGGGGACCCGGGATCGAGTCCCATATTGGACTCCCTGCATGGAGCCTGCTTCTCCCTTTGCCTGTGTCTGTGCCTCTCTCTCTCAGTGTCTCTCATGAATAAATAAAATCTTTTAAAAAATATGATATTATAGTTTTAAGGTATTTTATGTAAGCCTTATGGTATCCCCAAGAGAAGAGCTATAATTACACAAAAGATCATGACAAAGAAGTCAAAGCATATTAATACAAGACGTAAAAAACTTCAAAACAACTAAAAAGCAGGGTAAATAAGAAACAATGAACAAAATGGCATTAGTAAGTCCTTACTGTCAATAATTACTTTAAATGAAAACAGATAAAATTCTGCAGTCAAAAGTCAGAGAATGGATGACTAGATAAATAGACAAAAAAACAAGGTCCAATGATATGCTGCCTACAAGAAACTCATTTTGGCTTTAAAGGTACACAAACAGAGTGAATGGATGGAAAAAAATATTTCAAGAAATTGTAACCCCCCAATAGGCAAGGGTAGCTATATGTATAATGGATGAAATAGATACAAAAATGGTCAAGATGACAAGATCATCATATATTGGCAAAGGAGTCAATATATCAAGAAGACACAATAGATGTGCTCAGTATCAGAGCATCTAAATACATAAAGCAAAAACTAAGAGCTATAAGGAGAAATAAGGAGTGGCACAATAATAAATGGGGACCTTAATGCCCCACTCTAAACAATGGATAAATCATCCAGACAGAGAATCAATAAAGACTCAGCAGATTGAACACTATATACCAAATGGATCTAGCAGACATACACATAACATTCTATCCAACAGCAGAATACACATTCTTCTCCAGTGCACAGGGAACATTTTCCAAGACAGATGATACGTTAGGCTGCAAAACAAATCTTAGCAAATTCAAGAAGATTGAAATCATACCAAATATATTCTCTTACCACAGAGGTATGAAACTAGAAATCAATAATGAGGAGAACTGGAAAATTCATGAATACATGGAAATTAAACAACACTCTCCTGAACAATGCATCAAAGAAGAAATTAAACAGGAAATAGAAAAGTATCTTAAAACAAAAATGTAAACAACATACCAAAACTTATAGGATGCAGCAAAAGCAGTTTTATGAGAGAAGTTCATAGCAATAAGCTTCTATATTAAGAAGCAAGAAAGCTCATATATAAACAACCTAATCTACACCTTTAAGGAACTAAACAACAAACTAGCCCAAAGTTAGCAGAAAGAAGGTAATAATAAAGACTGGAGTAGAAATAAATGAAACAGAAGCAGAAAAACAATAGAAAAGATTAACCAAACTAAGAGCTGGTTCTTTGAGAAGCTAAACAAAATTGACAAACCTTTAGGTAGACTACCTCAGGAAAGGAGAGAGAGAGAGAGAACCTTAATGAACAAAATTATAAACTAACACCACAGAAATACAAAGATTGTAAGAGGCAATTTTGAGTAAGTATACACCAACAATCTGGGCAACCAAGAAGAAATGGAAAAGTTCTAGAAATGTACAGACTGCCAAGACTGAATCAGGAAGAAATAAAAGTCTGCACAGCTAATCACTAGAAAGGAGATTAAATCAGTAACAACAACAACAACAATTTCCCAATGATGAAAAGCCAAGGCCAGATGACTTCACTGGTGAATTTTATCAAACATTTAAAGAATTAATGTCAGGGGGTGCCTGGGTGGCTTAGCTGGTTAAGTGTCTGCCTTCACCTCAGATCATGATTTTAGGGTCCTGGGAAAGAGCCCCACATCAGGCTCCCTGTTCAGTGGGGAGTCTGCTTCTCCCTCTCCTTCTGCCCCTCCCCTTCACTCATGCATGCATGTACAGGCATGCTCTCTCAAATAAAATCTTTCAAAAAGTAAAGAATTAACGCCAACCATTCTCCAACTCAAAAAAAAAAAAAAAAAAGCCAGAAAAAGATATTATCAGAAAACTATAGATCAATATCCTTAATGAATATAGATGTAAAATTTCTCAATAAAATACTAGGAAACAATTCAGCAGCACACTAAAAGGATTACTCACCATAATCAAGCACAATTTATGTCTGAGATGCAAGGATGGTTCAACATTTGCAAATCAATGTGATGCATCACATTAATAAAGAAAAAAAAGTCATACAATCATCTTATTAAATGCAGAAAAAGCATTTGACAGAATTTAACAACTGTTTGTAATAAATTCGGTAGGAAAGGAATGCACCTATAAGGCTGTATATGATAAGCCCATAGCTAACATCTTACTCAATGTTGAAAGGTTCAAAGCTTTTCCTCTAAGATCAGGAATAAGACAGAGTGCCCACTTCACCACTCCTATTCAATATAGTACTGGAAGTCCTTGTCAGAGTCATTAGGCATGAAAAAGAAAAAGAAAAAGAAAAGGCACCAGCATTGTTAAAGAAGAGGTAAAACTGTCGCTTTTTGCAGATGACATGATTTTATACAGAGAAAACCCTAATGATTCCACCAAAAAAAAACCCCCCAAAAAACAAACAAAAAAACAAAACCTGTTAGATCTACCCAGTAAATTCAGTTAAGTTGCAGGATACAAAATTAACATAAAAATCAGTAGCATTTCTATATACTAACAACGAATTCTGTGACAAAGAAATAAAGAAAATGACCCATTTACAATAGCATTGAAACAATAAAATATTTAGCAATAAACTTAACCAAGGAGGTGAAAAAAATCTCTACTCTGAATACTATAAGACATTGATGAAAGAAATCAAAGAAGACACACAAATAAATGGAAAGTTATTCCATGTTCATGGTTTGGAAGAATTAATCTTAAAATGTCAATACTACCCAAAGCCATCTATAGATTCATTGTAATCCCTGTCAAGATTCCAATAACATTTTTTTTACAGAAGTAAAAAAAAATCTTAAAATTTATATGAAACCACAAAAACTCCTGAATAGCCAGAGCAATCCCTATAAAGAACAAAACAGGAGGCATCATATTTCTTGATTTCAAGCTAAACTATAAAGCTATAGCAAACAAATCATCCAATGAGATTTATTGTGGGGAATGCAAGAATGGTTCAATATTTGCAAATCTACCAACGTGATATGCCACATTAACAAAATGAAGTGTAAAAATCATATGATCATTTCAATAAATGCATAAAAAGCATTTGGCAAAATTCATCCCTTCATGAACAAAACTCCCAACAAAGTGGATTTAGAGGGAACATACCTCAACATAATAAAAGCCATATATGAGAACCCACACCTAAAATAATACTCAATGAGGAAAAACTGAGGTTTTCCCTTTAAGATCAGGAAAAAAACAAGAATGTGCACTCTAGGCACTTTTATTCAATATAGTACTACAAATCCTAGCCACAGCAATCAGACAAAGAAATAAAAGGCATCCAAATTGGGGAGAAGGAAGAAAAACTTTCATTATTTGTAGATGATATGATAGTATACATAGAAAACCCTAAAACTCCACCAAAAAACTATTAGAGCTCAGGAGTGAATTCAGTAAGACTGAAGAATACAAAATCAATATACAGAAATTCACTGCATTTCTATACACTAATGGAAGTAGTGGAAAGAGAAATTAAGAAAACAATTCTATTTATAACTGACCAATAATAATAAAATGCACAGGAACAAACTTAACTAAGGAGAGGAAATAGTTGTACTCTGAAAACTATAAAATCTTGATGAAACTGAAGACAACACAAATGAATGGAAAGAGAATCTATGCTCATAGATTGGAAGCATATTGTTAAAATGTCCATACTACCCAGAGCAATCTACAGACTTAATGCAATCTCTACAAAAATACCAACAGCATTTCCCACAGAACTAGAACAAATCATCTTGAAAGTTTTATGGAACCACAAAAGAGCCCAAATAGCCAAAGCAATCTTCAAAAAGAACAAAATGGAAGTTATCATGATCCTAGATATCAAGATATAGTACAAAGCTGGAGTAATAAAAACTGTATGATACTGGCATAACAATACACACACACACACACACACACACACACACACACACAAACAATAGACACAGAGGTTAATGGAACCGGATAGAAAGTCCAAAAATAAACCCAGGATTATATGGTCAATCTTTAATAAGGAGGCAAGAATATGCAAAGGGAAAAAAGACAGTCTCTTCAACAAATGGTGCTGGAAAAACTGGACAGCTACATGCAAAGAATGAAACTGGATCATTTTCTCACACCATAGACAAAATAAACTCAAAATGGATTAAAGACCTAAATGTGACACCTGAAACCATAAAAATTCTAGAAGAGACAGTAATTTCTTTGACATCAGTCATATCAACATTTTTTGTAAATATGTCTCCTGAGGCAAAGGAAACAAAAGCTAAAATAAACATTTTCTCAGCTGTAGCCAGAAGGAGAGGTTCGGGGGTGGGCGCAGTGGCGAGGTGACACCCATCTTCCAGAAACTTCTTCCTGGGGGGTGTTAGGCTCCTGGAGGAAGGCCACTACAGACTGGGCAGAATCAAACAGATTGGCTGTCCGACTGCCACTTACTGCTTCTCTGCTCTGGCCAAGTGACCATCTGGAAGCTGGGCCTCCATTTCTTCACCCGAGGACAGGATGACTGTACTCACCCCAGGGAAGTCCACAGACTCCTTGTCCTCACCCCATCTGCTAGAGTAGTGGTTCCGGAGCTTTCCTCCATTCCTGGAGGGAATGGGTCTCCATCTATTCCTTCTTTTCCTGCTGGTTTGGTGCCCTCTTCCTGAGGTCTGGCTGCCCAGGGTTTCCCTGAGATCTGGCCCCTGACAGGATGGTCTTCATCTTGCTAATCCTCAGTTCACAGCTAAAATCATCCTTACCTGCATTAGGGCCTTCCAGTCTCTCCCACCTGGCAGCACATGGACTAATTTCCCATTGCACAGAAAAGAATATCGACGCCCATGAGGCTGAAACCTGTTCACAACCATTCACACTTACCCCAGGTCACAGAGTTGGAAGAGGAGCAGTGAGCTTTGGTTCCCCCATTCCTTGCTTTTCCCTCACTGGGGTCAGCACAATTCCTGTCATGGAGTAAGTGTGCAAACAAATGCTGCCTCCAGGTGTTACCTGGGTTTCTGTAAAGCGTCCCGAGAGGTTTGGTGAATACTGGCTTTGGATTTCAAACCCTGGCTGTGCCTCTGGCTAGCTGAGAGGCCTTGTACAGCAAACCCAACCTCCTTGACTTTTTTCTTAGCCAATACAATGGAGACACCTCTTTAGGGCAAAAATTATGAACACATTTGTTTTGAGCTGCTTCCCGCTCACCACCAAGAAGATTCCTGCCTGCTGCCCCTGGACTCAGCCTTTGCTGTTTTGTGATGCAAAATTGGGAGAAAGGAGGGTGCAGGAAGAAGACCACTGGGAGAAATGGAGCCAGAGGTGTGGCCGTGAGTGCTGTGGGGTGTGAGGACTTGGGCAGAAAAGCAGGGTTACTGTTTCTTTCTACTCACACTCCTGACACCAAACATGTGGGGGTTTTCCAATTCCAACGACCAGTTCTCCAACTCTGGACACCAACTGGGTGTCCCAATGCTTCAGTTCAATTCTGACACTCTCTGAAGTTAGCAGACCTCACACGTTGAGACTCAGTCCCACCAGACTGCACCCCTCCCTTCTTCTGATGCCACCCCCAGACCTCCTGTACTTCTGATTGATAACTATCCATCAGGAGTTTTCTCTTTGAGTTAGAAAATTTGCTAGAACGGTTCATGGAACTCAGAGAAAACACTTTATAATGTCCTTTCGACACACCATAATAGTAAAGGATAAAAATTAACACCAGATGAAGAATTACATAGGGTGAAGTCTGGAAGGGTCCTGAGCAGAGGAGCTTCGGTCTCTGTGGGGTTGAGGTGCACCACCTTCTCTGCATCCAAATGGATTTACCAACCTGGAAGCTCTCTGAATCCTGTTATTTAGGGTTTTTATGGGGGTTCTACTACACAGACATGACTGAGTAAATCATTGTTCATTAGTGATTTACTCAATCTCCAGCCCCTCTTTCCTCCCTGGAGTTGGGGGTTGGGTTGAAAGTTCCAACCTTCTATCACATGGTTGTTTGGTTCCTTTTGGCAACGAGCCTTCATCCTGAAGCTATCTAGGGACCCACCAAGAGTTACCCCCTTAGCACAAATTCAGGAATGGTTGAAAGGGGCTTATTATAAATAATAAGAGATGCTCTCTTCTCACATCCATTCACTCAAGAAACTTCAACAGTTTTAGGAGCTCTGTGCCTACAACTGAAGATGGAGACCGAGTAAATATTTCTTATCATATCACAATATCACAAAGGTGTTAATGACTATTACTCTCAACTGTTCATTCAGATCCCTTCAGGCTCATAAAATGAAAGCAGATAATGAGTTATTTACAACTTTTCTTGTGGTTTCTGGGCTGGTTCTTTGGCCAGAACCACTGCTCTGAGACTGAACCACATGGGTGTTTGTGTTCACAGGAATTATGCTTTCTTACAGGGTCATTGTAAAGGTATGAGAGTATCCATGTTAAGTGGTTAACAGAGTGTTTAACACAAAGTCTCAATAATGCAGCAGTTATTACTATATTTTGTCATATTGTTTTATTTATTTATTTATTTATTTATTTATTTATTTATTTATTTATTTAGAGAGTGCATGCGAGTAGGGGGAGGAGCAGAGGAAGAGAGAATCTGAAGGAGACTTTCTGCTGAGCATGGAGCCCCATGAGGGGTTTGCTCTCAGGACCCTGAGATCATAACCTGAGCCAAAATCAAGAATTGGACACTTAACCACTCAGGCGCCCTCTATCGTTTTTGTCCAGCCTCGGACAGCATGCTGAGAGAACCAACATTTCATGAAACCTCCATATACCACCTGCCCATTTCTCCCCGTCTTTACCCTTCATGCATCTAACACATGTTCCACTCCTTTGAGTAGGGCTTGGTTCTAGGTATGACTGGGAAGGAATAGAACCGTCCTCTGCCCATGGGGAACTTATCAGCTAGGAACAATGCTCGAGTACCTCATGTGGACAGCTGCCACATTGAGGCAGAATAAGACTTGTTCTTTGGGGGTCCCCCAGAGGGGGTTCCAAGGCTGTTTGGTGAAAGTTAGAGGGGCAGATGGAGCGTAGTGTGAGGGAGGCTTTCCTAGCAGAGATTTCCAAAGGTGAAGTGCAGAGTCCTCTATCAGGAGGGATACACGTGAAGGACAGAGGACCCTTGCTGACTACAGAAAGGATTCAAAATTAGGATAGAAGCCTGGACTAGGTGACCTTGAAGGCCTTGATTCCTGAGATTCTCTGATTCTTAGGGACACTACAGCCAACTGTGGATCACCTCCAGGGTAATTCAGAGCTGGCAGCTGTTCCCCTTTCTGCCTGGGAGCATTGCTGCTACTGCCTAGAAGATGTGGATTCCGGGAGGAAGGACAGAGCCTCGGTCCTCCCAGCTTTCTGTCCTATGCACACAGCTGTCCTTCCCCTCTCTAGTTCATCAGCTGCTGTTCCCCCAACTCTGCCTGCAAAAATATAGGGGGAATGGAAGGAGACACAGGGAAGGAGGTTTGCCCTGGATCTAGGTTATGGAGGGAGGGTTCCATGGGGAGCCAATTTCCCCCTCATCTCCTGTATAAGGTAAGATGCTGCTGGCTGTTGTAAGGATAAACTCCCAAATCTCAGTGGCTTAATTCATTACAGGTTTATTTCTTGCTCACTTAAGGTGCAGTTGACATTAGTGTGGTAGAGGGACCTCTGATCTGCACAGATGTTCAGGAACCCAGGCTGACAGAAGCTCTGGCATCTTCAGTGGTTTCCAAGCTGACCTTGGGCACAGACATCCAGTTGGAGAGAGGGGAGGGTGGTCAGGTAGATTTTTATAAGCCAGGCATGGAAGTAGCATATATCGCTTCTGCCATATTCTAAGTCAGAATTTGGTTTTAGGGCCATATCCAGAAATCAAGGGGCTAGGAACTGTAGGCCTGGGCAGGGCAGCCACTTCCCAGCAACAGCTGCCCTGTGGATGGGGGATCATGAGGCATTGGCAGGCAGCTAGCTATCCCTGACATATTCTTTGCCATAAGCCTCCCTCCTCAGGCCTCTGCCAATTTGCACACTCACCAGATAACGAGCCCCTTGAGCTCAAGGACAGCCTTGGCATCCCCAGAGCTTAGTTCCATGGCAGGTCATAGGCAGAGCTTTGGATATCTGGTGGGTGATCAAAGGTTTGGGGATCATGTTGTTTGTTGAAAATACAAATTTCTGGTAGAAAACTTTGGCAGTCCCTCAAAAGGTTAAACATAAATCATATCCTCTTGTTGGATTGACCCCTTTATCGTTATGTTGCCCTAGTCTCATTTAAATCTTTGTGTTAAAGTCTGTTTTGTCTGATATAAGGATAGCCATCCCAGCTTTCTTCTGGTTTCCATTTGTGGGTTATCTTTTTTCATCCCTTCACTTATAGACAGTGTATGTCCTTACATCTGAAGTCAGTCACTTGTAGGCAGCATATAGATGGATCTTCTTTAGTTTTTTGTTTTATTGATTCATCTACTCTTTTTATTGGAGAATTTAGTCCACTTACATTAAACGTAATTACTGATATGTAATTAATGTCCTCTTATTCATTGTTTTCTGGCTTTGTTATAGTTCTTTTCCATTCATTTCTTTTGCCCTCTTCCTTTGTGGCTTGATGACTTTCTTTAGTTGTATGCTTAGATTTCATTATAATGATCTTCTGTGTATCTGCTATAAGTTTTTGCCCTGTTGTGGCCATGAGGCTTACATATAACAACCTATGTTATTTTAAATTGATAACAACCTAAGTTTGAATGCATTCTAAAGCTCTGTATTTTTACTATTCCCCCACCCACATTTTATGTTTTTGATGTCACATTTTACATTTTCATCTTGTGTATCCCTTAACTAATTCTTGTAGTTATTTTTGCTATGTTTGTCTTTTAACTTTCACACTAGCATATTTATGCATTGAACATAGCTGTACCTACGTATAGAAAGCAAATACTAACAAGTCCTGAAAGAAAGACAGCAATACAATAATAATGGGGGACTTTAATACCTCACTTACATCAATGGACAGATAATCCAGATGGAAAAAAAATCAATAAAAAACATCCACCTTCAACAACACATTAGACCAGAAGAACTTAACAGATATATGCAAATATTTCACCCCAACGCAGCAGAATAAGCATTCTTCTCAAGTACACCTGGAGTATTTTCCAGGATCACATGTTAGGCCAGAAAACCAAGTCTTAATAAATTTAAGAAGTTGATATGATGTCAAGCATCTTTTCCAACCACAATGATATGAATCAATTACATGAAGAAAATTCACAAATATGTGGAGATTAAATAACCAGTCATTAAAAAGCCAGTTGGTCAATAAATTAAAAAAATTGAGACAAGTAAAAATGGAAATACAATATACCAGAAGTTATGGGATGCAGCAGAAGCAGTTCTTAGGGGGAAGTTCATAGTGACAAATGTCTACCTCAAGAAACAAGAAAAACACCTCAAACATTCTAACTTTACACCTTATGGAACTAAAGAAAGAAGAACAAATGAATCCCTATTAGTAGAAGGAAGGAAACAAAAAATATCATAGTGAAAATAAATGTAATAAAGACAATAGAAAAGATCAGCAAAACTAAACAGTTTTTTTGAGAAGATAAAATTGACATATTTTTAAAAATATTTTATTTATCTATTCATTTGAGAGTGAGAGAGAGAGCGCGCGCGCAAGAGAGAGCACATAAGCAGGGAGAGGGTGAGAGAGAGAATCCCAAGCAGACTCTGCATTGAGCATGGAGCCCAATGTGGGGCTCAATCCCAAGACCCTGAAATCATGACCTAAGCCAAAATCAAGAGTCAGATGCTTAACAAACTGAGCCACCCAGGCATCCCTAAAATTGACATACTTTAGACTCACCAAGAAAAAAAAAAAGAGGGCTCAAAGAATAAAATCAGAAATGAAAGAGGTGTTAAACTGATACCAAAAAAATACGAAGGATCATAAAAGACTGAGATGAACAATTATACCAACAAATTGGACAACCAATAAGAAATGGTTATAAAAAGTCCTGAAAACATACAAACTTCCCAGATTAAATCATGAAGAAATAGAAAATCTGAACAGACCAGTTTCTAGTAAGGATATTGAATCAGTAATCAAACCCCACCCCCACAAATAGTCCAGGACCAGATGGCTTCACTGGTGAATTCTACCAAACATTTAAAGAATTAACACCAATCCTCAAACTTTTCCAAAAATGGAAGAGTAGGGAACATTTCCAAACTCATTTTGCAAGGCTAATATTTTCCTGATTCCAAAACCGAACAAGGACACAACAAAAGAAAATTACAGGCCAATATTATTGATGAACATAGATACTAAAATCCTCAACAAAATATTAGCAAACCCAATTCAACAGTACAGTAAAAGGAGCATACATCAAGATCAAGTGGGATTTATTCTAGGGATGAAAGGATGGTTTCACATTCACAAAATCGATGTGATACACTACATTAACAAATGGCTAAAAATCATATGATCATTTCAACAGATGCAGAAAAAAGTATCTGAAAAAAATTCAACGTCCATTTAGGAAAAAAGTACTCAACAAAATGGGTATAGAGGGACTATACCTAACCATAATAAAGGTCATATATGCCAAGCCCATAGCTAACATCATCCTCAATGGTGAAAATTTGGAAGCTTGTTCTCTAAGGTCAGGAACAAGACGAGGATCCCCACTTTGTGGCTTTTACTCAACATAGTATTGGAAGTCCTAATCAGAGCAATTAGGCAAGAAATAAAAGGCTTTGTACGGAACCACAAAAGACCCTGAATAGCTAAAGCAATCTTGAAAGAACAAAACTGGAGGTATCACAGTCCCAGATTTCAAGATATACTACAAAGCTGTTGTAACCAAAATGGTATAGTACTGGCACAAAAATATATACATAGATCGATGAAACAGAATAGAGCCAAGAAATAAACCTATAATTATGAGGTCAATTAATCTTTGACAAAAGAGACAAGAATATTCAGTATGGAAAAGACAGCCTTTTCAAATGGTGCTGGGAAAACTGGACAGCTACATGCAAAGAATGAAACTGGATCACTTTCTCATACCACAGACAAAATAAACCCCAAATGGATTAAAAACCTAAATGTGACAACTGAAACCATAAAAATCCTAGAAGAGAGTGCAGGCAGTAATTTCTTTGACATCAGCTGTAGCAACATTTTTGTAGATGGATCTTCTGAGGCAAGGGAAACAAAAGCAAAAACAAATCAATGGGATTATATCAAAACACTTCTGCACAACAAAGGAAACAATCAACAAAATTAAAAGTTTACTGAATGGGAGAAGAGATTTGCAAATGACATATGTAATAAGGGTTAGTATCCAAAATATATAGAGAATTTTTACAAGTCAACATCCCCAAACTCAAATAGTCCAATTAAAAATGGGCAGAAGACATGAACAGACATTTCTCCAAAGAAGACATACAGATGGCCCTCAGACACATGAAAAAATATCAATATCGCTTGTCACCAGGGAGATGCAAATCAAAACCACAATGCAATATTACCTCATATCTGTCAGAATGGCTAAAATAAAACACATGGGACACAACAAATGTTGGTGAGGATGTGGAGAATGAGGAACACTTAAGTACTGTTGGTGGGAATGCAAACTGGTATAGCCACTGTGGAAAACAGTATAAAGTTTCCTCAGAAAATTAAAAATAAAATTACCTTAAGATCAGTAATTCCCCTAGTAGATATTTGCCCAAAGAATATGAAAACACTAATTCAAAAAGAGATACGCATGCTTGTGTGTATTGCAGCATTATTTACAATAGCCAAATTATGGAAGCAGCCCAAGTGTTCATCAATAGATGAATGAATAAAGACAATGTGGTATATATGTATGATGGAATATTACTCAGCCATAAAAGAATGAAATCTTGCAATTTGCAACAACATGCATGGATTTAGAGAGTATAATCCTAAGTGAAATAAGTCAGAGAAAGACAAATGCCATAGGATTTCACTCATATGTGGAATTTAAGAAATGAAACAAATGAACAAAGAAAAAGAGGCAAACCGAAAACAGACTCTACTATAGAGAACAAACTGGTGGTTGCCAGAGGGGAGGTGGGTAGGGGGATGGGTGAAATAGATGACAGGGATTAAGAGTGCACTTATTGTGATGAGCACTGAAAAAGGTATACAATTGTTGAATGACTATATTGTACAGCTGAAACTAATATAACACTGTATATTTATTAAATGGGAACAAAACCAAAAGTAATGAAAGACATCTAAATTGTTAAAGAAGAGGTAAACCTGTCACTTTGGCAGCTGATATGTTATTATACACAGAAAACCCAAAATATTCCACCAAAAAACTGTTAGAACTAATCAATGAATTTGATAAAATACAAAATCAATATACAGACATCTTTTGTGTTTCTATACAATAATAGAGAAATTAAGAAGGCAATCCCATTTGCAACTGCATCAGAGAGAATAAAATACTCAGGAATAAATTTAATTAAGGAAGTGAGAGACCTGTATACTGAAAACTAACACTGAGGAAAGAAATTGAAGGGGACACAAATAAATGGAGAGCTATACCATGCTTTTCAACAGGAAGAATATTGTTAAAATGTCCCAAAACAATCTAAAGACTCAGTGCAGTCCCAATCAAAATTCCAATGGAATTTTCACAGAAATCAAACAATCCTAACATTGAAATTGAACTACAAATGCTCAGGAACAGCAAAGCAATTTTTTTTAAAGATTTATTTATTCATGAGATACACACAGAGAGGCAGAGACACAGGCAGAGGGAGAAGCAGGCTCCCTGTGGGGAGTCCAATGTAGGACTAGATAGTTCCCAGGGCTCTGGGATCACTACCTGATCCAAACGCAGATGCTCAACCACTGAGCCACCCAGGTGCTTCCAGTCAAAACAATCTTGAGAAAGAAGAACAATGCTGGATGCATCATGATCCCTGGTTCCAAACCATATCACAAAGCTATAGTAATCCAAACAGTATGGTATTGGTATAAAAACAATACATAGATCAATGGAACAGAACACAGAACTCAGAAATAAACCCACACATACATGGCCAATTAACAAAGGAGGCACAAATATAAAATGCGGACACAACAGTCTCCTTAATAAACGGTTTTGGGAAAACTGAAAAGCTGCACACAAAAGAATGAAACTAGATCACTATCCTACACGCTGTGCAAAAGTTAACTCAAAATGAATTAGAGATTTGAATGTAAGACCTGAAACCACAGAACTCCTAAAACACAGGGGACAATCTTCTTGACATTGGCCTTGGGGATGATTTTTTTGGATCTGACAAAAATATGCAGGCGGCACTACATCAAATTAAAAACTTCTGCCCAGCAAAGGAAATCATTAATGAAAAGAAAAGGCCACCTATTGAAGAGGAGAAAATATTTGCATATTATGTATCTAAAAAGGGGCTAACACTAAAAATATATGAAGAATGCATACAACTCAATAGCAAAAAACCTATCCAATTAAAAAATGGGCAGAAGACTTGAACATTTTTCCAAAGTCGATATACAAATGGCCAGCAGACATATCACTTGTCAGAGAAATGCACATCAAAACCACAGTGAGATGTCAGCTCACACCTGTTAGAAGGGCTACCAAAAAGACAAGGTAAACAAGTGTTGGTGAGGATATAGAGAAAACGGAACCCTTGTATTGGTGGGAATATAAATTGGTGCAGCCACTGTGTAAAACAGTATGGAATTAAAAATAAGATTTAATTAAAAAAAATTAAAACCAGAACTACCACACAATCCAGCAATTCCATTTCTGGGTATCTATTCAAAGAAAGTGAATACATTAATTTGGAAAGATTTATGTACTCCCATGTTCATTGCAGCATTATTTACAGTAGCCAAGATACGGAAACAACTTCCCTTGATGGATGAATAGATAAGATGTAGTACAATACACAATGGAATTCTATTGGATACAATAGCATATACAGTGGAACACTATTCAGCCATAAAATAGAATGAAATCCTGCCATTTGTGATGATTGGATGGACCTTGACATTGTGTGCTAAGTGAAGTCAGAGACAAATACCATATGACCTCACTTGTATATGGAATCTAAACAAACAAAAAAACACCAAGCTCATAGATACAGAGAGCAGATTAATGGTTGCCAGAGGTGGGGTCTGGGGCAGGTGAAATGGGTGAAGGGGATCAAAAGGAAAAACACTTCTAGTTAGAAAATAGTTAAGTTGTGGGGATGTAACATGCATGGTGACTGTCATTTATACTACTGTGTTGCATACTTGAAAATTACTAAGAGTAAATCTTAGAAGTTCTCAGAAGAAAAAAAAATTTGTCACTAGATATGGTGACAGATGTTAACCAGACTTGTGATCATTTTGCAATGTATACAAATATTGGATCATTCTGTACACCTGAAACTAGTATATTATATGCCAATTATACCTCAATATAGTTTCTGTGTAAAAACATTAAACATAAAATTATCATTTGATCCAGAAATTCCACTCCTAGTTATATACCCAAAGAATGGGAAGCGGGGATTCAAACAGGAACTTATATACTTATGTTTATGCAGTAGTATTCCTAATAGCAAAAGAAGCAACTCAGTGTCCATTAATGGGACTAAAAATGTGATCTATACATATAATGGAATATTATCCAGCCTTAAAAAGGAGTGAAATTCTCAGACATGCTGCAATATGGATTTATACTTGGAAACGTACTAAATGAAATATGCCAATAGAAAAAGACAAATACCAGATGATTGCATGGAGATGAAATACCCGCAGCAGCCAGCCTCACAGAGACAGGAGTAGAATGGTGGTTGCCAGGGGCTGGGAGGGACAGGGACATGGCCAGTGAGTATTTAATGAATGTTAACTTTGTTCTTAACAAAGCTAACAGTTTGTTCTGGAAGATGACAGGTTAGGTTCTGAAACTGGGTCGTGGTGGCCGTTGCACAAATAAGGTGAATGTACTCAATGCCATAGAGTCTGTCCGCTTAAAAATGGTGAAAATGGGGGGACGCCTGGGTGGCTCACTGGTTGAGCATCTGCCTTTGGCTCAGGGCATGATCCTGAAGTCCCTGAATCAAGTCCTGCACTGGTCTCCCTGCATACAGCCTGCTTCTCCCTCTGTCTCTTTCTATCTCTCTGTGTCTCTCATGAATAAATAAGAATAAAAATCTTTTAAAAAATAGTGAAAATGGGAATTCTTATTGTGTATCTTTTACACAATAATAAAAAAAATACAAATGCTGGGAGCACAGGCCCGCAAACTCAGTTGGGACTGAACAAGTTCTCCAGGTGAATCTGATGCGTGACTAAGTTTGAAACCCCCTGGCCTAGCTCTGCTTGTTGGCAGGAGAGAGCAGGGGAGTGGTCTCTCTGAAGGCCTTCTAGAGCTCTAGCGTGCATGCAGATCCTCTGGGGCTTCTGCTAAACTGCAGATTCTGGGTCTGGGGGGGAGGCCTCAGAATTTGCATTGCCAACAAGCTCCTGGCTGATGCTGTTACTGTGGCAGGAGCTTTGAGGATCAGTGCTCTAGAGACAACCGAGCCCTCATCTGCGGTGGACGAAGGAGAGGTCTGCAGACGAGCGAGCGTGTAGTAGGATGATTGCTCCAGGTGCGGAGTTTAGTGGTGACTAAATGGGGAGCAAGTAAATGAGCGGGCGGGGGGTTTGGCTGACTTGGGAACTAGCTTTTGGGTACAGCTCAGAGAGGCGGGCTTGCAGGTTAGCTAAAGGACGTACGGAAGTCAGATACCAGCATGTAAAACCGTGTGGATTCTCCACAAATCTGTTCAAATTTCCGGACGTTGTGTTTTATAGTCAAGGGTCCAGCCCCATGGACAGCAAATTACACTGGCTCGTTCACCTTTGATTCTCTGTGGCCTCTCTGAATCCGCCTCATCTTGCCTGGTCCACCGCAGCCCCCAGGGCTGAGTCCGTCTATCCATCTGTCTGTCCTTCCCTCCCATCACGGCCTCTCAGCAGAATCAAGTACATCAGGCTCCCCATTCCATCCAGCCCAGCGACCGGCTCACCTCTCGGGGTCACTCACGCTCCCACAGCGACTGCCTCCGGACAGTAAGGATAGCTGGTCCCTGGTCCCAGCAGATGCCTCACCTGTCTTAGGGGCCAAATTGAAACTCAGTCTCCGAGCAGCAGAACACCATGGGGCAGTGTGATTCTGTGGTTAAGGATCAGAATTCACCACTTCCTGTTCCTCTAACCCTGGATGAGTTACTTAACTCCCCAGAGTGCCAACCCCCTTACGGGGCAGATGGAGCCTGTGACACCCGCCTCCTGGGGCTGCAGTGAGGTCACACGGGCCAACGCGAGGAAAGTGCTTTGCTCAGGGCCTGGCACACAGCACAGGGCTCTGCAATGTACTGTCATGATTGGGCTCCCCTCTGCAACCTCAGGCAGGTGGCTCCGTTCTACTCCAGCCTCTGGGGACCTGTTCATCCTCTCATGCTGGTCCAACTAGGTCTGATTCGTGTTTCCTGGTGTCCAGTGGAGGGTTCTAGAACCAAGTTCTAGAAAGGACTGGATCATCGTGCTTGCAGTTTGGGAGGTGACCTGCAGATGGCACACGCAGCCCTGGAGGAGCCCTGTCTTCCCGCCGATGGAAGGGGCTGGGCAGTCAGCAGGTGCCTGGCCCTTCTCACTAGTCTCATTACCGCTGTTAGCCAGTTCTCCCAGCTGGGTCCTGAGCGGGGGTGGGGGGTTGAGATGGAGTTTCCCCTCGGGCTGGAAGTCACCTAGGAGCACAGGCCTCTGCCCCCTTCCCTCTCGCAATGGCTATCCCCTTACCTTGCACTGGAGACACTCACAGGCTGGGCTCCTCTGTCTCCCAGATTCCCTGGGTGCTAAGGTTGTGTATGAGGAACGAGTCACTTTTTGGAAAGTGTTTCTATTAAAGGTCATGCCTCCCAGGCAGGATCTTGCTGTGGCCCAGAGGGACAGGGACAGCTCACCAGCAACCTGCACAAACCCCTCCCTCCCTCTCCAGCACTCTGGTCCCCTTCCCAGTACCTCCTCTCTGCTTCCAGAGGACAGCAGGCCCCAGACTCACCTTCCTTCCAGATTCCCGATCCACAACTCAGCCTCAACCTGAGGCGCTGACCCCCCCTTTGTACTTCTTCCGTGCATGTGCTTTTCACCCCGGGGGTTCCGGCCCTGGTGGAGGGAGGAGGGAGACTGCGACCTCTGGTCTCTCCCTCTCCTCTGTCTACTCAAACCTTCACTGTCCTTGGAGGCCCAGCCCACCCAGCCTCTCATGCCTTTCATCAGATATGGCCCCTCTGCACACCTGCATGAGTGCACGTTTCCTTCCACCTGGCCACCGGATTGCCAGCTCCTTCCAAACCAGGTGAGGTACCTAGTGTGCCTGCTGGCCTGATTCTCTTTCGGTGCAGCTCCATTTCCCTCCTCCATGAGCCCCTTTCACCTATCCAGCCTCTGATAACCTCACTCCTTCTCCTTGGCCTCACCATGCCCTAAAGTTCAGCCCAGAATTTCGGGATCTGGCTGGAGCCCCAGGGCATATAGAATCTCTTTCTCCCCTTCCCAGTTTGTAGGTACCTCTTACAGAACTTAAGTGCACACTTGTGGCTTGCCTCGCTTCGCTTCTTGGGCTACCCTGTGTTCTCCTGGAGGAGAAAAGTCAGCAGACACCTGTCCCCAATATCCCCCAGACCAGGCTCCCCAGAGCTCTCAGCAAGGTTGCCCCATTTTAGAGATAAGCTGGCCCAGAGGGGCTCAGGAGCTTGCTCAAATTCACACAGCTGGCCCCCTTGAGAGGCCAGCCCAGGTCTGCAAACACAACAGGTACTCAAGGATGCAGTTGGCTAATTGAAAGCCTTTAAAAAAGTTTAACCTGCTGAGCTAAAGCCGGAACTTCTCAAAGTGTCTCCAGGAGAGATAAAGGGGCCAGGTAGAGGGGACTTTCCTTTCCACCCGCCCTCCCCACTGGCCCTTGCCAGATGGGAAAAAAGCTACCATGTAGAAACATAACCTTTATTGCACACGGCGCTGGGTTTTTTTTCATAGAAAAAGGTATTAACACATAAGCATCTGCAAATTGAAGCAACTCCTGGTTTTCTTGGAACAGTAAAATCGCATGCAGTGTCTCTGAGTCGGGATTTTGGTCTTTGTCAAAACCACCTAAACTGAAGGGAGGGTGAGTGAGTAGGAGGGAAAAGTTGCTGAATCTTCCTGCCTCTGTCTCAAAATAAGGTGAGAGAAATATATAGATATATAGCTTGTCGCTGTGTGCCTATCTCCCTATATATGTATATATATCTCTCCACGCGTATTTTGTGGGGCCGGGGGGTTGGGTGGGGGTTGATTTGTACTGTCAAATTCTTTGTGCCCTGGCTTCATGGAGAAGAAAATAGTTTCATTTGTACAAAAGAGTTCTATGTACAAGTGTTCATGACTTGGGGGGGCGGGGCGGTTTCTTTTCGCTGTTGGTTGGTTTTTGTCTGTCAGTTTAATATAAATAATGCAGGAAAACAGCCAAGTTGGTGTGTGAGGGCCGGAGGTGCAGACGGGTCCGAGCGTAGGGCTGCTTTTCTCGCCGTGCCCCCTACACCAGGGTATAGGATTTGGAGTAGGCCCCCGCCCCCTGCTTCTGAGACCTCCCCACCCCCGATGTGCTCATCTCGAGAAGCGAGTCCCTGGAACCCCCCATTTTGGTGTGTGGGCCCCCGGCCCGCGGAGGCTCGGTGCTGGGGGCCGGAGGGGCAGCACTGGGGGCGGCAGGGGGCTCGGCAGGGGCCGGGCCGGGAGCCGGGGGTGCCGTGCCGGCTGGGGGTGCTGGCATGGCCAGAGTCCTCTGAGGTAAAGTGGCTGTGGAGGCGGCAGCAGGGGCCCCTGGATGCGGGAGGCCCAAGGGCTTGCTGGCAGGGTCCAAGGTCAGGTGGCGAGCCTGGGTGTGGTAGGTTCGAGCCAGGTTCCGGATGGAAGCCTCTCGGGGTGGGACCACGGGACAGGGCTCACGGCCGTCTGCCTTTCGGAAGAAGGCCTCCGACTTGGCATACAGGGGCAGGTTACAGTAGTCACCTGGAATCACAGAAGCAGAAAACGTTGGAGGCAGAGGCTTCTGGGAACCAGCTTGTCCATCCTACCCGACTCCCCAAGCTCTTCCCGGATCTGACCTAGGAGTCCCGGTACGAGCTAGGCAGGGAAGAGTCCAGAAAAGATCAATTACTTGACCAGATCTCTGAGCCTGCAGAGCATCACATTTCCCTACAGGGTTACTGTGAGTACTGGATGAGATAAAGCAAGGGAAGGGCCTCAACACGGTGGCGGGCACACATGGCAGTGATTCAATAAATTGATACTTATTGCTGAATGACCGATTTGGGCTGGTCAGCCTCAGCTGGTGGACAGTTGTTTTCATTTCTGAAAACATGACTTCCTAAGAGCTCTGGCCGTTAGAAAAGTTTTCTTTACCCCGAGGAGGGGATGCTTGTCACGCCCCACGTTGAGCCTTCCGAGGACCCACACAGCAAGCGCTCCTGCCACCCTTCACTACCTTTCCCACAGCAGCCTTCCAGATGTCTGAAGTCAGCTGTATTTCCTCATCCCTCTCCTTTTTTCCAGGTGGTATGTTCCTGATTTCTTAAACCGCCTCCATATGACAGGCTTTTAGGATCTCCATGTCCTGATCCCTGGGCTCTGTGAGCATCCTTGCCTGTAAATGTGCCTCTAACCTATTGACTGTGTTAGGATCTTTCTTTACATGATCTCATTTAGTCCCTACAGCCCCCTGGATAGGTGAATACCTGCCTACAAGAGTGCCTGGGTGGCTCAGTGGTTGAGCGTCTGCATTTGGCTCAGGTCCTGATCCCAGGGTCCTGGGATCGAGTCCTGCATTGGGCTCCCTACAGGGAGCCTGCTTCTTCCTCTGCCCATGTCTCTGCCTCTCTCTGTGTCTCTCAGGAATGAATAAATAAAAAATCTTACCCCCCTCCCCCACAAATCTGCCTACATTTTGCAAGCGAGAAAACTGAGCTTCAGAGAGATTAAGTAATTTGCCCTAATTCACCCAGCTAGAAGGGGGGCAGGGGTGTCATTCAGGGCTGCTGATCTCCAGAGTCCTTGTACTTTGTCACCCTGGGCTCTTCTCTAGATGACCCTGAGTGCCTTGATTAGCACGGCCACTTAGCGAGGCCAGTAGCCAGCAGACTAGACCCTGCATGGTGTGACATGACGGTGTGGTTCCAGGGTCTGCAGATGGACCCACCTCACATGCCCTCTGGGTATCATACAGCTGCCCCACCAACCCTGAAGGGCATATGCTCTGGCCAGGCTCCTGGGGTCACATGGTTCCCAGTCAGGTGAGGTCACTGCCCTCATGAGGTTTGGTACCCCTGGGGCTGAGCTGCCAGGATTGCTCCTTTGGGTCTGGAACAATTTTGAATTGGCACTGAGACTGATGGCCATTGGGCAGCAGACCCCCCTAACGGCTGCCCCTCACTACTGACATAGCTGCAGAGTAAGGGAATGACCACTACGTCCTGTGACCCTGCTACATGTCAGGCACGTACAGCCTTTCTAGTGCTTACTACGACAACGCAGAGTATGTGCTGCCATTTGCATTTTACCAATGAGGAGATGAAGGCAGAGAGGCTGACTGGACATGTGAAGAGGCTGAGCCAGGATATGGACCCTGATCTCCCGAGTACTTGCTCTGCGCTGCCCGCCCCCCAGGGAGCCCTGCCGGGCTGGCCGGCCCCAGGTGCCCGAAGGCCGGGGCTGCAGCAGGGGGGAGGTGGGCCAAGCACTCACTCTTGCTGGCCCGGTGCGGGATGGGCACAGCCACGTTCTTGCCTCGGTCGGCATCCTGGGGCTTGGGCGGGGAGGCAGTGAAGCGACAAATGCCGGGCTCCGAGGGCGTGCTCATGGACGTCATGCTGTCCGCATTCTCGTTGGTGCCCGTGGTCATCTGGTCGGAGGAGCTGTCCGAGATGAAGCACTCGGTGATCTCGAACTTGGCGTGCTGTAGCTGCTCCTCCAGCTTGGCGTGCTCATAGGCCCGCGCCAGCTCCTCGTAGGTGGAAGAGGCGCTCTCGGTGGACACCATGCTGTTCCGTCCTTTGTCTGGAGATGTGGAAGGCCCGGGGTTAGGAGGCAATGAGGGGGTCGTGGGGAGGAGGGTCTCCTCTGACCAGCCTGACCAGTTCCCCTACCCTTGAGCCCGGCAGTCATCTCCGCAGACCCCGCTCTGCCCCTGGGAAGGCGGCCGTGGTGACAGAAGGGGGGTCTTTGGTAAGTCAAGGGCAGAAGATTTTCCATTCTTGAAAATGGGCACCCACCCCCTGGAACACTCCACTCCTTCTCCAACAAACATCACGTGCACCATTTTCTCTGACCTCTCTTGGGACAGCAAAATGAAATCCTTGACTAAGCAGAGCTTGGTGAGCTCAAGTGTTTCTGTGCCAGCTGCACGTAAGTCAGTGGCCGGCTGGAAGTGAAAGTGACCTGTGCCCTGGACCCCACGAGCTGATGGGTGGGACTGGGAACGTGGGAGGGGGAGCTGGCTGGTGGGGGAGCTGGAGGAGAGAGAGCACGGCTGCAGGCTGAGCCCTGGGCTCACCTGTGTCCTGGGAGAGGCTGGCGCTGTAGCTGTCACTCTCAGTGACAGTGACACCGTGCTGGGATCCCACGGTGCGCCAGTCAGAGGTGAGGGTGCGGGCAGGTGTGGAGGCCTGGCACTTGGTCAGAGTCCACTGGCTTGAGTACCGGTTCCGGGTGCTGTGGGCTGACTTCACGTTCTTCCTGGACACTGGATCTGCCCAGAGGAAGCAAGAGCTAGTGCCTCCAGAGGGCACTCAGCCTCGGGCAGCTGGCACTTACCAGAAGGGCAGTGGGGAGCAAGGGAGGAGGCAGAGACAGCCACAGAAGCTCCCAGGGGGATGCTGGGCATGCTGCCTTTCCTGACCACACAGCTGGCCCCGGAGGAGAAGAGCAACAGTGGTGAGGTGTGGGGGCAGTGGGTGGCATCCTGGTCCTCTGCACCCACCCCATCTTTTCCTTTGGCTTGGGGAAGAAGGTCACTCCCTGTCCTGCTGCCTCCCTTCTTCCATGCTGCTCTGAGCCTCCCATTCCACCCCCTATCTTTTTTCACCTGTGTCCCATGCTGTGCCCAGAACACCCTGTTTAGGAGGGGGTATGTCTCCCTGGGGATAAGGCATACTGGTGCCTGGCCGGATGTCAGACATGTCGATGAGGGGTCCTGTGCTCTGGATGAGGGCTGGGTGGTGCAAGGAGACACCAGTGCAGAAACTCTGCGGGTTGACAGCTTGGCTGAACTCAGCATCCGTCACGGGGATGGTGGCTTTGTCATCTCCTGGGGGAAGAAGGACAATGGGTAGGAGTCCTCTTTGGATTTCCCGAATTTCTTTTTTGTCTTTATTCAATGTTGAGATGCAGAAAGGACAGAATAATTCTTGCAGTGAGACAAAGGAGGAAGCTCAGCCCTCAAGAGAAGCTTTGGTGAGTTCTGAGGTTGCTGAGTTGTGAATGTGGCTGCTGCTAGACCCCTGGGCACTGCTGTAAGGGCTGGGGGCTGCCCTTTGTGGGCTGTGGCCTGAGGAAGACCAGGACAGGGAACTTGTGGCACCTGTCACTCACCCAGCTGCTTGATGCCCTCCTTGTCCTCGATGAGCAGCTGGACCCTGGGAATGTCAATGTGTAGCCGCGGGCCTTGGGGTGGCCCCTTCACAGGGGTGTCAAAACTTCGGTTGTTCTTACTGTGGGGAGAAGGATCAGAGGCGGGTGACTCAGTAGCCACAAGGGGCTGGGGGAGAGGGTGTTGCAGGACAGTGGGGGTCCTAGAAGCCTGTCCTCTGTAAGGGAGGAAACAGCGATGTGACACCTACCTTATCAACATTTCTGCCAGACTCTTTGCATCTGCAAAACAGTAGAGAGAGGGACTAGGTGAGAATGGCGTCTGAGCGGGATGCAAACTGGAAGAGGCATAGGGAACAAGGTGGGAGAATTTCCTAGACTGGGACCAGGGCTGGTCTCCTGGGAAGAAGAAGGAGACATGAAAGGCCCTCTAAAATAGTCTAACATAGGATAAGCTCTGGCTGCTGCTGACACAAGATTTGGCTCAGGTCTGTTTTTCTTTCCTCAGATTTTTATCTAATAGGGAGGTCCTTCCCAGAGGAGAGGGTATATAAAGTGCTCCATCTGTTTCCTGAATTGACTCTAATTAAACAAGACATCATAGCAGGCTGGGAATGGGTACCAGTGGAGGGTCTATCCTCAGTTATCTTCTGGG
The DNA here is from genome assembly GCF_048418805.1 of Vulpes vulpes. Lineage (NCBI taxonomy): Eukaryota > Metazoa > Chordata > Mammalia > Carnivora > Canidae > Vulpes > Vulpes vulpes. The sequence goes on along the minus strand of NC_132791.1, from coordinate 117,383,373 downwards.
AAGAGAAGAGAGTGGAGGATGCAGTAGAAGTGGTCAATGGGCATCCTCAGATGACTATCAACCAAGAGGCTTTATGTCTTCCTCTTGGGTATCTGTCCCTAAAAAGTCATGGATGAATTTGGGGGTCCCTGCTTTGTCTCCAGAGAGGCCTTGAATAGGATCAGGATCTCAGGTTAGGAATTGACCCAAAAAAAAAAAAAAAAAAAAAAGGCAGCAAGGATCTAGTTAATGCATTAGACCTCTGATGAGAATGAGAATCATAAGAATGATCTGTCAGAATGAATCTAGTTGCATGTATGTATCCAACCATTGACTCACCCATCCATCCATCATTGATCCATTTACCTGTCAATCTTTTCACTTCTCCCCCCACCCATCCGGTCACTCATCCAGCATCCACCCATTCAACTATCCACCCATTCAACTATCCATCCATCTACCCAATCTTTCATACAATCATCTATTATCCATCCACTCAAATATGCATGCATCCATCCGTCTACCCATCGGCCCAACCATTAATCCATTCAACCATCAATCCACCTAACTATCTAATCATCCATCTGTCCGTCCATCCATCCACCACTCCTCCATCTATCTATCCATCCAACCACCTATCCATCCAACCATTCATTTAGCCATTTATCCAATCATCCTTCCATCCAACCATCTAGTCATCCTTCCAATCATTCAACCATTCATCCACCAACTCCTAAACACTCTAGGTAGTGTTACTAATCCCCTCTTCTGTGCTACTACTGTATTCTGGCTTCTCACATTAAACCATGAATTCTATGAGGACTAGACTATGTTTCACAAGACTATGGACTATTCCTTCTTCATTCATCTTTGTATCTCCAATGTCTGGCAGTATCTACAATACAGTAGATGTTCAATAAATGGTTTCCAGATGAGTGAATGAGCATCTGTTAAGCAACTACTAGGTGCCAGACACTGCACTAGTCCCTGGGAAAATCAAGCGAAGGAAGACTCATTCATGCCAGTCTATGGTATCGTAGATTGGGAGGGGGGGGATATTCAAAATATTTAACATCTGACATGTCATAGAAGCCACACAGTCAGAACTGAGCAAGGTCCTAGAGACCACATGCAGGTCTATGCTTTAGTGGCCAGCCCCTAGAAGAATCTCAGGGATCCTGTGAAAGAGAAGGAGCATCCAGGGTAGAAGGGAGTAACAATTATTTACCAAACAAATAACATGGAAATGTTTCAATATTTTAACCAATATTGCTTTACCAGTGTGTACCTCTAAAATTCAGCCCTCGTTAGGTCAGGCACAAAGCCTTGGGTCAGGCACAGAGGAGGAAGCACTGAGAGCTAAAGTTTCAGAAGGTTGGAGAAGCAGCCCTCCCTTCAATGGGACACAGGCACTCTCTCTTGTCCAGATGATGCCACAAGCCAATGAAAGGTGGCCAGTGTGGCTGAGGGTCAATACTCCCTCCCTCGAAGCCTGTAGGAAACTTGCCTACCTCGGAGACGCTTCAGCCTCTTTTCCTTCCTTTTCTTGCGAATGATGAAGAGCAGTGCCACCCCCAGGGTGGCCAGGATGACCGGGCAGCCGATGGTGAACAGCTTCTTCACATCATCTCCCTCACCTTGAGCAGACTTGATGGGAGGGATGGTACCTGAATGGGGTGAGGAAAGGAGTCAGATGTCCCTTATGAGTAGGGTCTGTTCAGAGTCCCCTGGGTGGGGTCACTTTTGAACCTCTCTTGCTGCTCTTGGATTCATTCTGACCTCCACTTCTTGGCACAAAGCCTCAATCCTCCCACTTTACTTCCCCAAATTCTTCTACATCAGGAACAGATGAATAGTCGTGGAGTTTTTACGCTGCATCATGATACCAATGACCCCGTGGGCTTATTTTAGAATTATCCCGAAGTCTCTCAGAGAGAGTCTCCTGCCTGTTGGAGTTCAGTGGTCATTTCTAAAGGGTGGACTGACCAGCTTAGATTCCGCCATCCAGCTCATAAAGTGGGGGAGGGGAAGTGAGATTCACAGAGAGAAGTCAGAGCAGTGGGATCCCTGGGTCTCAACGTCCATGGGCGAGATCTGCTAACCTTAGGTGCCTGCGGGAGTCAGTAAATTCTGCTGACATAGCCCTCTGCAAAGTCCGATCTGTGCCAGTTTCAGTGCCTCGCATAAGAGCCATCTCCTGTATGAAGCCTTCCTTGTTTGAACCTATCCCCCTCTGATACCACTTTTATTCTGTTTCCTTAACACCTAGGGAGCCTTACTTTACCTTATGGCAACTGGTCTCTATGAATTCAGCCTTCTATGTGTCCTTAGTGTATGCGTGCACCTGTGCATGTGTGTATGCATGCGGATGTGAGTGCATGAGTGTGTGTGCATGTGTACGAAGTGCCCCATACAGCAGACACCAGTTAGTGCTCACCAAATACCGTGTGCTCATCCACACCTCCCAGACTTCCTGGCAGTTAGAACCACATAACTAGTTCTGGACAACAGGGTGGCAGCAGAAGTGCTGAGCATCACCTCTTGGCCAAGGCAGTGAAGAACTGGGATGCTTTTTCTACCTCGCTCTTCTTGGTGACCTTGGAGGCTACACGTTCAAGACGGCATAGCTAAAAGATGGTGGCCAGCCAAGCCTCACAAGATGTGACGGGAGCAAGAAGCAAATCTTTACTGGGTTAAGCCCTGCAGCTTTCCGTGTCTATCTGTTCCTGTAGCCCAGGCTATCCCATCCTGGCTAACGCACCATATTAAATGCAGAGGGTTCTCAGGGGACAGGGCCTCAGCTACCCCCTACATCATACTCTCCATCTCTCCTAAGCAGCGGAGAGCAAGGATCGCACCTTCAAAAGACCCTCTATCTTAGTGTGATGGGTTTGCTTATCAGTCTGTATTGGCCACTGGTGCCCTTGCTCACCTGCCTGCCCCCCTACCGGTCTGCTGCTCCCTAGGCCCGCTCCTCTCCCTGTCGCCGGCCTTTTCCTGAGTGGCAGTCCTATTTTTTTTATATGTCCTCTCTTTCATGCGTCCACCTCTCTGCCAGCTCCCCGGGGACACCTTGCTGTGGCCCCAGTGCCGCCCCTCCCACCGGCCCCACTCACTGCCGTCATAGTCCAGGGTGGCGAACTGGGCTGTCTCGTTGCCGCAGCCGGCGCTGTTGCAGGCCCGCATGCGCAGCTCGTACCATGTGGCCTCCCGCAGCTCGGTCAGAAAGACCTCCCCGGAGCTGTTGGCCCGCAGCCCCTGCCAGGCCCAGGTGCCCTTGGGCCGGTACTCCAGCACGATGGCTGTGATAGGGCAGCCCCCGTTGTTCCAGCCCTGCAGGTTAAGCCGAGCATGCGTGGAGTTGATGTGGGTGAACAGGTGCTGGTCTTTGCTGAAGGAGGGCTCTGGGGGGCCACAGGGAGAGAGCGAGGTTAGAGACGGAGAGGAGGAGGAGGGCTCATTCATCTGTACCGGGGCCAGCCGGGGGTTCTGGGGAGCATTGGTTGGCACAGATGGGGAGTAGGGATGCCCTGGGGAGTAGGGATGCCCCAGGGGCCAGAGGAGGAGGGGGAAGAGGGATGGACATGGAGAGAAGGCCTCAGTAAAGGAGGAAGAGATGTGGGAAGGAAGATACTGCCACCATCTGCTACCCGGTCAGGGAGGTGGGGCCTGTTTCTCCTACTGCAATGGGCGATGGGCAATGGGCGATGGGCCCGGGTGCTGTCCATGGTGGTGGGAACTAGGCTGAGTCTCTCCCTTCCCTCTCCGCCACTCCCCTGTGCCCTCCTTCCCTACCGCAACCACCTTCCATCCCCATATCCTGGGCCCATCTCTCCCCAGCTGGGTCATCGCATGGCCTTACCCCGCCCATGGGTCTTGGCCTCGATGATTTCGCTGATGCGCCCGGAGCCCACGCTGTTCTTGGCTGCCAGCTTCACCTTGTACCACGTGCCACACTTGAGGCTGTCCAGCTTGAAGGACCGCTCGCCTGAGCTGATGAACACATCCTTCCACTCCTCGCTGTTGTCTACCGAGTACTGCAGCACGAAGCCTGCCCGGGAGGTTTGCCTGGCTCAGGGTGGGCAGGGCTGGGCCTGGGACACCCCAACAGGTGGCGTGGGGCTGGGCTCCCCGTAGGGGCCTTTGGTGATGGGGAGGGTGGCCAAAAAGTCACAAGGAGTTTAAAGCTCTTTCTTTAGCAGCCAAGGTGGGGAGGGGAGCAGAATACAGGGCTTTGAGGCTCAAAAGGGATCGTATTTAGACCCTACTACTTAGGGGGGGGGGGATGCTGACAGTAGGATTAGGTCACTTGGGCACTTGTCATATCCCACCCCAGACCTCCAGAATCAGAATCTGCATTCTTTAAGATCCCCTGGTGATTCATGTGCATATTCAAGGTTGAGAAGCACTATCCAGTACATTTGTTACAGATTTGGAAACTGAGGCCCAGAGAAGAAAACAGATTTCTTCAGGTTGGCACAGCTCACCAGCAGAATTGGTTTGGGCCTTCTAAAACCCGGACACCTACGCTGGTGGCTTTCTGTGGCACTTGGGTAACTTCCTTGTGGTTCCAATTGACCCCCTCTCCAATTCCCGCCCCCCTCCGCCTGCCATGGGAACAAGTGGTGGGAGTGGGTAGATCCCTGCCCCTGCTCCTGGGCCCAGAATTTCTTCCCCTCTTTCCCCCTCCTCATCCAGACCCCTCTCACCTCGGATGGAGCTGCCCCCATTGTCACCTGGAATCCAGGTCAGGGTGATGGACGAAGCGGAGGTTTTAGAGACAGTGAGGCGGGGCTGGTCCGGGGGAACTGTGTGGGGGAAAGCCACCAGCCCTCACCACAAAGGGTTAACACGGATGGTGGGAGCACGGGTATCCCAGCTGCTACTAGGGCCCAGGCCTGGCTTTCAGGCTCTCTTCCTGGGGCCTCCCCAGCTCCTGCTCCTCTCCATCCCTCCCGCCTCCTCCTCCTCCACGTGGCACCTCTGTTCCACTGAGGGTCTGTCACTCAGGTGGCTGGGAGGCCTTCCAGGGTCTTACCTTGCACCAGAAGGTTGACGATGATGGTGTCGAAGCCCCCAGTGTTGGTGGCCGTGCATGTGTAGTAGCCTGAGTCCTCAGCCTTCACAGCACGCAGCAGCAGTGTGCCATTGGTATGGATGAGCCGGTGCCCGTCCATGGACACGGGGATGGCCGAGTCTTCACTGCAGGAGTTGGGGGGGCAGAAATGGATTATGGTAAGCACCCCCTTCTCCTGTGGGCTCCCCCAGGACTAAAGGGAAACAGGGACGGAGGTAGAAGGAGGCTTGCTAGGGGGTCTGGGACTCTTGGGGTTTTACCCAGGGCTTCCTGGGGATATCCAGTAACCCTGGCCTCTTCAAGCACCCTTGGCAGCCAACAGAGGGGAGCCTGGGAGGCCAGGCCTGCATGGGAGAGCAGGAGCCATGTACTCAGCAGGGCCTCTGGTCAGCTGAAAGGAGGGGTACCCGATTCTCTTCTTCATGGCTCCTCTACTACACCCATGTCTGGGGTCCCCCATCCCTCCAGGGTCCCGTGCACACCTATCCTTGGTCCACTTCACAGCCGGGGCTGGGTCACCCACTGAATTGCAAGGCAGTCGGACATCTTTCATCCAGGGGGTTGTCACGGTGCCTCCAAATGAGATGATCTTTGCTGGGGCTGCAGGGAAAGCGAATATGAGGGCCACCCCACTTCTACCCTCAACACTGTACTGGCCTGCCTTTCATGGGGCTCTCCAAGTTTACAATTCAAGTCCCCCATCTCCTACCTGACCTCCACCCTGGGCTTGGGGCAGGGGTGGGTGCAGGTACTTTCAGATGAGAGCCTCTTATTTAACAAACATTGATCAAATAAATACCTTTTATGGGCCAGGCATCAGGTGAGGCTCTGAGGAGTCACAAAATGAACAAGATCTAGTCCCTGTCCTCAAGGCGCTCATCATCCAAGAGGGGGACAGATACTTAAAAAATATCATTACAGAGTAAAAATACTGTGATAGGGGTAGGTACAAGTAACTGTGGGAGCAAATGGAGAGGAATGAACTCTGGTGGTTTAGTGGGGGTGGAGGGGATGGCTGGAGAGGCTTCTGGAGTTGGAAGCTTTGACTTGAATCTTTTTTTTAAGTAGGCTCCGCACCCAGCATGGAGCCCAACGTGGGGCTTGAACTCACGACCCTGAGCTCAAGACCTGAGCTGAGATCAAGAGTCAGAGTCTCAACCGACTGAACCACCCAGTTAGAAGGCAGTGGGACATATGTGTTCTGGAGCATGAGAGAGATGACTGGGCCACAGACGCTGATGTGGGAGTCCACAGCAAGGTGACTGAGGTCACCAGGAGCTGGAATGCAGATGGACAGAGAGGAAGCAACAACACCCAGGCATGGTGGGGAGAGGAGCATCCCCAGGAGCCCCGGGGGCGCACTCAGGGGACCAGGATACACAAGCGGCACCGTGGAAGGCAAGGCAGGCAAGGGTGATGCCAGCTACCTCACAGATCTCTGGGCTGTGGTGGCACATTAACCAAGAGCTGGTACCATCATGTGGCTGGGGTTGGTTCCCTGGATTTTGTGGTGTCTCAGGTGTGAGTGCATGTGTGTGAGTGTGAGCGGGGTGACAGCAGGGCTCGCCCCTCCTACCACATGGGGCTGCCGTAAGGAAGAAGAGGAAGACGTGTAGATGTGTTCTGGAAAGTACAGACTCTGGGGATGTGTCCTATGTAATGTCCTCAGAGAAGGGGCCAGGCTCTCCTGGGTCTCTGGACCAGTGCCAGCTATCCTGGGGGCATCGTAGGTTCCAGGCCCCTGGGCTCCAGAAAGGATGAGCCCAGGAGAAGGGGCTGGTGGCACCCTGGAGGAGGGATAAGGGATGTTAGAAATGCTGGGGCGGGTGCCCAGGAGGAGCCCACCTCAGAGCCAGAAGGGCTAGTGTGCCATCGCCGTCGTTGGGACTGTTTGGTGGCCGTGCCAGCCCTGCCTTAGTGCTTAACTGGAAAATGGAATAACCAACCCTGCTGGTAGGGTGGGGAGGCCCCCTGCAGGCTCTCCATTGGGTGCCTGTGGACTCTGAGCCTGGGGCAGGGGAGGGTTGATGTCTCTTGTGTCCCCAGAAAAGGAAGCTTGTCACCCCAGGAAGGTGGCAGGGCCGAGGCAGTCACCGCCCCATCCAAGTCCTGGTCCTTGGGCCCCAGGGCCAGACAGTCAGGTGGCTGTGGGAGGAGGCGGCCTGAGAAGGGGACTTTCCAATGGAGGCTGAGAGTCAGGGTAGAGGACCTGAAATTCCTGGCTGGTTGTGGCTAAATGCCCCGTGGTTGGCCCCAGGGGTGGCCCCGGGGGTGGCGCAGAGGGCAGATGAGCAGCTGTGCAAGGCTGCCTCTTTGGCATTGGGGTGGGGCCTGAGAACTGTCATTCCCTGTAAAGTGGGGGGTGCATATGCCCTGTGATACCCCTATGCCCGGGCCAGGGATTCGGTGGGGTGCTCCCTAAGAGCACACACAGTCTTGTTCACCCCTGCACACATCTAGCCCAGAGCCCTCCCTAAATGTCTGTTGCCCGAATGGATGGGCAGTCAGCGGCGCCACCTCTGCCCAAGGGGTCCAGGCTTTGAGATGAGGGGGATCCCTCTGTGGCTCTCTGCTCCGTGGAAGCAGTGAACCCTGCCAGCACACCCTCCGAGGAGCTGAGCCTTGGGACAAACGTTCTGCTGTGAGCTGGGAGGGGGCTAATGCCCCTTCTTTCAATCCCCGGGTGGAGTTTGGAATGGGGGGACCGGGGTGCTCCGTGCCGTCCGCCCCTGGGGAGCTGTGCTGCCTGGAGCCTGTTGTGAGGCTTTCTGGGAGTCAGGGGGCAGCAGAGGCCCAGTCTTGGTGGATGCGGGAGGGAGGCAGGCGCCAGCCGGCTCCCCACAGCTAGGTCAGAGAGAGAGGAAGGAGAGACCCCCTATTTGGGGAGAAGCAGAATTCTAGAAGGGGGCTTCAGGCTGCTTCTGTCCCTCCGGCCCCAGCTGCTCACCCTTGCCCGCAGGCTCAATGGTGACCTTCTCGCTGCTGTTGCCCCGGCCAGCAGAGGTGACAGCGGCCACCCACAGCAGGTACTGCTGCCCGCGGTTCAGGTGTGCAATCCGGTAGAAGAGCTGCTCTGGACTCGTCTCGTACTCACTGGGAGCCTGCGGGAGAGAGGCAAAGAAGTGCTAAGACCCCAGCTTCTGGGCCTCCAGCCTGTAACCCCAGCCTTCCTCGGGGACCTGGGCTCAGCATAGGGGGTGGCCCAGTCCGGGGGGTGGTGGGATGGGGTGGGAAGAGGAGGCAGAATCCTGCCTCATTTGCCCTTTCTGGTTTAGGAGCAGAGTTTGTACCGGACCTGGCCCTGGGGGCTCATGGGTCGGCCCTGGGGTGTGGCTGGGCCAGCCTCAGTTTACCTCTTTGACTGATCCAGCCGCTGGCAAATGCGGCTCCAGGCCAGGGAATGTGAGTGATGGAGGGAGTCAGGAGAAGGGGGAACGGAGGAAGGAGGGTCCCAGGAAGACCCTGACAAAAGGGAGGCTCTGGGAAGAAGCTAAATTATCGCATTTGCCGTATTAGGGTTGTAGACACGCTCCCCAGCCTGTGCGGGCTCTGCTGGCTAATTACCACTCCTTCCTTCTTCTGCGGGAGCAAACCGTCCGGGGGAGGGTGGGGTGGGAGAGGCAACTCTGGAAGCTTCACTGGGCAACACTTTATTAATGATTATTAGTGGTATAGATCACCGTATGTATTTGTAGGTTATATAAATCTATAAATTTTTTTTTAACCAAATGACAGTTTTGACAAGTTGCCAACAAAACAATATCGGATCCCAGTGGTTTTACCAGTTGCTTTGATGAAAAGATTATGTTGCCTTGGAAACCAGAGGCTCAGATATTGAAATGAATTTGAGAAGGAGCTTTTGATAAGCGCTAGTTTGCAGACCTCCTGTCAGCCCCTTCCCTGGTCCAGGCGGGATGGGGCGGACTTTCATTTTATTTTATTTTTTGGTCAGCCGCGGGGAAGGGAAAGGAGGACAGTACTAGGGCCTCTTTGAAATCAGGGCAGAAGTCTAGGGAGGGAGAGGAGCCCCTGGAACAGATGGGGGGCCCTGAGGCCAGAGGGAGCTAATAATTAGTTATCTCTGCAGTCACAGGATCTTGCGCGTGCACACACACACGCTCACGTGCACATGGACATGTAGATGCATTCATGCACATGCTGAGGGACAGACCTACAGACAGAGATGGTGTTAAAGAGGGGCATTCTCTATATCCCATGGGAGGGCTGAGGGGCCCAATGACTTACAACAGGAAAAAACATCCTTTCTGGCCCCAGGCCACCTGCAGGCAAATGTTAGGGAAGAGGCATGGGCATTCCCTCAAAACACACAGAGCTCCTGGCAAACTGCTCCTCCTGCCTCCCTCATGGAGATTTGGCCTTGACCCAGGAAGTCCCTGCTGTGACAGGTGCAAGAGCCACCCTGAGCCCTGGTAGTTGGGAAGTCTTTTCAGGCAGCAGCACCCAGGGGACGGTGTGTGTATGCGTAGTTCCTGTCTGTGTATGAGATAAGTGGCTTCCACACCCTGCCTGCCCTTCTTACTAGGTGTATGTCCCATAGGTCATATAACTTTCTTTCTCAAGCTTCCCGGGGCCTCAGCTTTCTGTCCTGTGAACTTAAAAGCAACACAGCTCTGCTTACCCTGTGTGGTTATAGAGAGCCACGAATGAGGCAAGGGGTGGGTGAGTCCTTTGTAGACTGGGGCATGTTCTTCTCCTGGTTCATTGTTCTGTGAGGACTGAGGTGTGCACGTGCATGTGTAGATAAAAATTGAGTGTACTTGTGTGTCAGTGTGTACCTGAGTGTACATTTGTGTCTACACAGGGTAGGAAAGGTTTGGCTTCCCTCTGAAGGTGTTAGAATCATATCCGGATCCTGAGGTCCTCCTTTTAACCCAGACTCCCCAAGAATCTCCTGAAATCATTTTTAAAAACACATAACCATACTCCCAAATAAAGTCCCAGTGAATCAAAGGTTAAAAAGAAAAAGGGAGAACTATGAAAATATTTGTCTTTCTCACCATAAGAATGAAGGCAAAAATCATAAATGGAAATGATTTGTAAGTTTGAATTCTATAAAAACAAAACCTATGGCACACCAAAAATAGTTTCAAAAGGCAAGCAGTGAACCGGCAAAAAGCCTGCAACCAATATGATTTAAAAATAGTTATTATCCTTATATGTAAAGAGCACTCACAAATCAATAAGACAAAAAACCAGAATCACCCAAATGAAAAGTGGATAAAGGACATGAATTGACAATTACCCAAAGAAAAAAAAAAGAAACCTAGCCAATAAACATATAACAACAATCAACTTAACTAATAAAGGAAAATACCTAAAACAGGACAGCTTTTTTCAAATCCATCTGGCAAAAATGAAATATGTATAAAACCTTGGATTAGCATCAGCTAATCCCAGTAAATAAGAATGTACTTTTAATGCTGGTGGAAGTATAACTTGGTTCTAACTTTCTGAGGGGTAATTTACAAACGTATATGCACGTCTTAAGAATATCCATACTTTTTGTGCCCCAGAAATTTCTATGGAAATTTACCCTAAGTAAGTAATAAAACAGGTGCATAAAGACTTTTAGAATGTTCAATGAAGTATTATTTATAATATTGAATGCTGGAAAATAGATTAAATATGGAATGAGGGCACTGGTTAAATGGATTATATATATACAGGCATTCACGAACATGTTTGAAAAGAGTATTTGGTGGTGTGGGAAAGTGCCTACATACATTACTTGAAAAACACAGATTATATGACATTATGCAAAATTTCATTTTCATTTTATTAAAAAAACCCCATAATATGTATACAGATCAAAAACTGGAAGGCTATATACCAAAACATTGCCAATGTTTACCTTTAGGGAATGAGTACAGTGATTTTTGCTTTCCCCTCTACTCCTTTGTATATTTGCCGAATTTTCTACAATTATTTTGATAATCAGAGGAAAACAACAAATGCATTAAAATGTTGGGTAATTTAAAAAAAAAGAAAATGTTGGGTAAAATTTCTAATGGAACTAAATGCAGCTCTGGCTGCCCCCTGGGGTGTCACTTCTGGAAGCCAGATGCAGTTCCCATCTATTCCGAGGATCGCACACATGCGTGTTCCTACGCTCTAGTATGTATGTACACGTTAAGACTCATGTGCGTTGCCTCTGACCTCACACTCATACCCACAGCTTTGCAGTGTCACACACATGCATGTATCCTCTAGGGCTCTTTCGGAAGTGAATTTGTAACGCAGTGTTTGGAATTTGGAATATATTTGTGCAAAGCGATAGCATCACACAGTCACATGTGGTGGTCAGGCCCCGGGTCCCTCACTGAGGCATTCCCTGCCCCACAAGATGGCTGAGCTGAAGTTCTCATCACACGAGGACACTGGCCTCTTGTGTGACACTGGCCCCTGGGGACACTCCCCAGGAGAGAGGATATGAAGAGAAACGCGGGGGACCCTGGGAGCTCTGTTCTGGGGCCTGGGAGAGAAGGCCCTGGCCGGTTGACTGGGGATTCCTGAAGCCTGAGTTAATGAGGAGGCTTTGTTGTTGGAGGGCGAGCTGACTGCCCTGAAGCCACTCTTGGAATGAGTCCCCTCTCCCAACAGTTCATGAAGGGAAACCTGCCCAATGTCTAAGGCTTTACATTTGCCAGGCTGCTGGTAATTCATTCATCAAACATGTATTTAGTGACAATGATGTTGCAGGCACAGTGCTCGGCAGCTGGGGACCCAGAGATGAAAAGATGCTAACCCTGTCCTCACGGTGCCACGGACCAGTGTGGGAGACAGCGACGTGAACAGCTAGTTGCCATCTGATGCAGTCAGTGTATGACAGAGGATGAAGAGCATGCCACGGCAGGGTCAGCAGGGGCAGGGGTGTGTGCTGTGAAGAGGCACAGCGGGCGTCCAGAATGGTGACGAGCTTAGAATGTGCATGTGTGTGCATGGGGTCAGGGGACAGGGACAGACAGCATGGCTAAAACGCTGATTGGAAAACTGGCACAACCACCCAACAACGGCAGCGCGTTCTCAACTGGACATGTGCAGACCCCACGGCTCAGCAGCTCCTCTCCTGGGTGGGTACACACTCAACAGGCACGCACGTCCACGTGCACTGGGAGACACATGTGAAGATGCGCACAGCAGCGCCGTATGTAACAGCTCCAAACTGAAAACTACCCAAATGCCTATCAATGGGTAACGAACTGGGTAAAACAATTCTATATACGAGCACAGCGGAAGCCTACGCAGGAGTGACAGTGGACGACCTACAACCACACACAACTGTATGGATCAAATTCACAAATTCAAAATAACATCGAGTGAAAGAAGCCAGATAAATGGCACGACTTCACTTACATAACACACAAAAAGAGGCAACACTAATCTGAGGTCATGGTGGTTGTCACCAGGGCAGGGGGAGGGTGGTGACCAGAAGGGTCACGAGGAGGTCCTCTGGGGTGTTGTAATGCGCGCGGATCCGTGCGCTCCCGATAGGTGCACTTTTCTGCATAGGGGCTGTGAGGATGGACGGGAGGACACTGAAAAAGTCACTGAAAAAGACATTTCTGGGCTTCCCCTTCGGTAATAGAACTCTGGCCTCCCTGGCGTGGAGCCGGGCCACTTACGGCTCAGACGGTAATTCAGAAAGACCACAGGAAAGCCGAGCGGAGGAGGAGATGGCACAATTACGGAGCAATTTCAGGGCAGCGTTCCCGGCTGCCGGGAGCTCATCTGCAGATGCGTGGGCTGCTGTCCCATCACCAGCTGCCGGTGGAGGGAGAGGCCGGCCTCCTCCCGCGCCTCGCTCCCCGCCCGAGATGTCCTGAGCACATGGCCCGGATCATACTCTGGGCCTGTCCGCCTCCCCCTAGACTGGACACCACCCTGAGGACAGGCTCACCTGCTCACGAGACTAGAACAGGTGTGCTCCAGAGTAGTCACCCAGCAGAACTCGGTGGCTGAGGGGCCGGGGATCATTAGGGAATGCAGAGGGAAGGATGCACATCGCGGGACACGGGTGCACAGACTGCACCCACCCTCATGGTCTCTTCATGCTCCGTGGGGCCCCTCTGAGCAGCTCGGCCCCTGGGACCTGCTCCAGAGCTTCCTCGGCCACCCAGACCTGAGGAGTGGAGGCCTTGGTTTCCTCTCATGTCTGCTTGGTTGTGACCCCTGACTCAATGAAGCCTCCAGAGCTTGTGACAACCTTGCAGCCTCCAGAACAGAGGACTGACCCAAAATGGACACCAGTAAGGCTTCAGCTACTCTTAAGGGCCAACCCCGTTCTGATCCATGAATTCAGGTAGAAACACAGATATAAGTACCCCCTGGTTTGACCTGGAAGCCCGCGAGAACTTTTTCCTTTCTCCTATCTCCCTCCTCATTCAACCCTGGGCCTACTTACCGGCTGGCCAGACCCTGGGCTGGAGCAGAAGATGGTGTACTTGCGGATCACCCCATTGGGCTTGGTTGGGGGGAGCCAAGACACGACCACGCTGCTGGCGGACGAAGGGACGGCTTTAATGCCAGCAGGAGGACCTGGAACTGAGTAGAGAGAAGGCCAGGTCAGTTTAGAGAAGGGAGCTCAGGGATGCCTGGGTTGTTCAGTGGTTCAGTGCCTGTCTTCGGCTCAGGGGGTGATCCTGGAGTCCAGTGATCGAGTCCCACATTAGGCTCCCTGCATGGAGCCTGCTTCTCCCTCTGCCTGTGTCTCTGCCTTTCTCTCTCTGTGTGTCTCTCATGAATAAATAAATAAAATCTTTTTAAAATTTTTAAAACAAAAGAGGAAGGAAAAAAAAAAGAGGAAGGAGCTCAGCCTTTGGGAAAGAATGACAGGGTGAGGTGAGGCAGAGCAAATCTGGGAGAGCTTCCTGGAGGAGGTATGCTTGAGCTGTGCTTTAAAGGGGGAAGTTCCAGCAGGTGAGGAGGAAGGTGATCATTTTGGACTTGTAACAAAGTCTCTGAGATGGAGGCAGTGGGAATGACCAGCTTTAAAACTATTTGGCCAGAACCAAGGACTCAGGATACTCAAAGAGAATCGGAACCCATGGGGAAATCACCTTGATTCCTACAACCTTAACCTGCTTCCTGCCTCAATGCTCGACTTGTTTGTATGGATGTTGGCCAAATAAATATACTGGTCACTTTGCTCTTTGGCCTATGAGCTCCTCGAGGCCGGGGGCTCCAGAGACAGAGTGGGCCTCCTCTGGAGGGTCAGGGGCTGGTGGTCAGCCAGTGAGTGACTGGGTTTCCTGCCTTGTGCCCAGGGCACCGGCCCTGGGCTGCTGGCTAAGCCCTTTCTGTTCTCAGGAGGGAAAGTCTACTTGAGAATTGGCTGGGAAATTCATCCTAAGGGGATCCCAGTTCCTGTGGATTCTGTCCTACTGCTCCCACCTCTGCGCCTGCCTGGTCCCACTGGGTCCCCTGGGTGCTGCTTGGGAGCCTGGAAACTTCTATTTTCAGCCCCCCCTTTGTCTCTCCCTTGTATTGCTGTGTATTTGTCTTCCCTCCTGGGAGCTTTATGTTCCTCTGAGGATGGTGATGGCAACCTCCTCAACTCATTTAGCCTCCTGAGCCTCCATTTCCCCATCTATATGATGTAAAAACATATAGTGATGGTTTGCCCTAATTAAAATAAAAGCACCTGGCACATGCCTGACATATAGAAGACACTCAATAAATGGTGATGATTATCATTTTTTTTTGCGTTTGTTGTCTCAACTCTGAGCTTCTAGCACCTACTACAATTTTTTTTTGTTAAAAATCTAGTAAGTGGTCAACAGTTCTAGTCACATAAAATAATGATCCATCATCACTATCCATCCAGGGGCCCGAGCCCTCCCCCCACAGCCATAGCCCTGTCATCTGCCCCTGCTAGTGTCTCTGTAGCTGTGGAGTGCAGGGGGCCATGGTGGGGTCGGGGATGGGGGCCATGGTGGGGTCGGGGATGGGGCCCTGGGGCAGGTGCACTAATTGTCGCATTCAGATCTCTTCTGTGTTTGCATACTTTCTTTCTCAGCAGTTCTTGAGAGAGGTATGTTGAGATCTCTCCCATGATTGTGGATTTGTCTATTTTTGTAGTCCTGAGATTATGTTATTAGGTCCACACCAAGTTTGGAACTGTTTTATTTGACTACTAAGTTGGGTCTTCTATTGTAACAGTGTCCTTCTGTGTTCTCTAATGATATTGTCTGCCTTAGAGTGTACTGCGTCCCTATGACGGTCCAGTTTCCTCTCAGATTTATGTGGTATACCTTCTATGTATCCTTTCACACTGAACCTTTCTGTACCTTTGTGTTTTAGGTGTTTCCTATAAATAGCACACGTTTGGGTTTTGTTTCATTGCTAGCTAGTCCGACAGTCTTTGTCTTTTAATTGAATAATTTAGTCAATTTATCATTAATGCAATTACTTAAATATTTAAACTCGGGTTTAAATACCCCATGTTACTAAATACTTTCTGGTTGTCCCACTTATTCTGTTTTCCTTTTTATTTCCTTTTTGTGTTTTTGGATTGAATATTTAAAAAAACCTTATTTCCCCCTCTCTATTAGTTGGTTATTAGACAGCCTTTCACTACTTTTGGGGGTTATTCAATGTGAATCTTTAGCTTACCAAAGTCTAACATCATTAATTGGTATTTTTTTTTCTCAGACAATGCAAGGGATTTAGAACTTTCATTTACCCTCTCCCATCTTATATGCCATTGTTGTATATTTTAATCATGTGAATATTTTAGACCCTCCCCCAAGATAATATCACCATCATCATTGTTTTATGCAATCAATATTAATGGAGATTTACCCATATATTCACCATTTAATTGCTCTTTCCTTCTTGCATCACCGAGTTCCTACCTGGGATCATTTTCCTTCTAGCTAAAGAATACCCTTTGATATTTCTCTAGAGCAGATGTGTTGGTGATAAACTTTCTCAGTTCTTGTTTGTCTGAAAATATCTTTATTCATTTTAATCTTGGAGAATATTTTGGTTTGGTATAAAATCGTAGGTTGATAACTAGTTTCTTCACATACTTTATACCAACTGCATTGTTTTATGGCTTTCATTTTTTTTTTCCCCATTGCTGGTCCCATGAAAGTAACTAGTCTTTTCCCCTCTGGTTGCTTTTAAGAATTTTCTCTTTGTGTTTCCTGTTTAGCAGCTTTATTATGAGGAGCCTAGGTATGGACTTCCTTAAGTTATTGCCTGTGGAGTTTGTAGAGCTTCTTGCTTTGGGGATTGATGTCTTTCATCAGTTTTGAAAAGTTTTCAGGCATTTTTTCCTCTGCCATTCTTTTTCTCCTCTTCTTTGAGACTTCTTCTCACATCCTCTATGTTCTTGATATTCAGAATGTGGTCCATTGGTCAGCAGCAGCGTCACCTGGGAGCATGTTAGAAATGCAAAATCTCAGATTCCACCCTACACCTACCAGATCAGAATCTGAATTTTAACATGACCCCCAAGTGATTTTTATGCACAGTCAAGTCTGAAAATCACAGTTCTATGTCTGCTACTTGCTCTTTTATTTTCCAGGTTTTTTTTTTTTTCTTTCTTTCTGGGCTTCTTTTGGGTCTTCTCATCTATCTTCCAGTTCACTAGTTATCTCTTCAGCTGTATCTAATTTGTCATTAAATCTATCTACTCAGTTCTTAATCTCAGGTATTAATAGTTTTTATTTTGAGATATTCCATTCAATAGTCTCCAATTCCCTTAACATTTTAATCTTGTTAAGAATAACTATTTGAAAATCATATTTGATAAAACCTGTGTTTGGAATCCTTGTGGGTTTGTTTCTGTGGTTTTTTTTCCCCTGCTGGCTTTTGTTCACGTTGTTCCTCATTATTTTTTATTGTATGCCAGACACATCATTTGCAAAATTGTTTGTAGAAATAATTTGAGGCCTCAGATGATATAATCTTCCTAAAGGGAGAATTCACATTTGCTTCTGGCAGGTACCTGCAATCTGGGGTGCTAGCAACCTGGGGTTACCTTAATCTAACTTCTAGGACTGAGTTGTCTACTTTTGGTGCACTTTTAATCCAATGTGCTGCCCTCGTGCTTTTGACTCAAAGTGAGGGGGATTCATCAGATAGACCCACCCGCCCCAGCAGGCCCTGGACTCCAATTCACGTCTTTCTAGTGCTGTTTAGATTCTCATCCACTGCCTTCAGATTCAGCAAATATCCCCTACAGGGAGAGCTGTTCCAAATGCCAGGCTCACCTCCTGGGTCTCCACTCTGCCCTGGATGCTGGCCCAGTAATTCTGCACTCTCCTGCCGGCTCTCTGATGCCTTCAAGCAGGTGTTTTAAAAAATATTTTATGCAGATTTCCTAGTGTCCTCAGCAAGAAGGAGAGTGGGCTGTGTGTGAGTTGTACCCACTCCTCCCTTCATCCTCACAGCCGCCACCCTAGCATACATCTTCTGCTTCTCTGCCTAGATGCCCACAGGTCTTAACAGGCCTCTCTGACACTGGTTCTTATCCCCCGCAGCCCTTTCCTGCCATCTGTCCTCTATGCTTCTGTGAGAGTCACCTTCCTAACACACAGGTCCAGTCAAGCCTCTTTCTCAGTTAAATATCTTTAAGATGGTTTAAAAATCCAACTCAGCTTTCACTCTGATTTGGCATTCCTGGGGGGGGGGGGGGGGGCGGTGTTGGCAAGAGGCTCTGTTCTCATGAGCTAGTCCAGCCAAGCCAGCCTGAGACCAAGTTAAAACTGGGGGATTTGGACTTAAGAAATGAGCTTGAATTTATTTGAATTTCTCTTCAGTTTATCTTTTGATTTATTTTGGCTTTCTCTAAATTTCCTGATCATTTTTTCCTTTGGAAAAATGCAAAATCCTGAGCAGGGGTGAGGGCAGGGGTAGGGAGTCACAGTGTCTTCAGCTATTCATCCAAGCTCCCATGGCAGAGCTGAAATTACAGCGTGGACCTGTCTGCTTCCCCACTGAGATGAGAAAGAGCTGTAATGGGAGAACCTGGTGGGGGTGGGGGGCAGCTCTGGTGCACCGCCTGGTCGTCTGCATGCCCATCTGCCACTGTTGCTTCCTGTTCCATGCAAACAGGGCCTCCCTCTTGCTTGGGTACCCGTGCCCCTCCATCCCCCAGAGAAAGCTGTCCCCATCACCTACAACAGGGGATTTGTCACCCTTGGTCAGTTATGATGCTTCCATTTCTCTTTCAGTGACTGGTGCAGCAAGAGGCATGTTGCCCCAGTGTGGCCAATGGGAAATGAGGATAAATCTGTTGGGGGGCTTCTGGGAAAGGTTTCTTTCACTCCCAAGAGAGGCATGCCCACAGAAAGGCCATGTCTCTCACTCTGAACTCTGTCCTGTCTGGTGTGATGCCTGAAGCTGCAGTCATTTTGAGATCATGGGAGGGATAGCTGACATGAGGAAGATGGCAGAGCAGAAGGATGGGGCCCACTGAGTTAAGCAACCCTGGAGCTGCCCTTCTCAGGACTTCCTGTTATATGTGATAATAAGTACACTTAATAGTTAAATATTTTTTTTTTAGTTGCATTACAGCCAAAAGCTTCCTGTCTGCTACAGGGGTGTGATGGAAAGTATAGAAGATAGGGAGGCGAGAAGGCCTTGATTTGCCTCCTACAAGCTGTGTGACCTTCATGAGTTGCTTTAACTCACTTGGGCTCCTCTTTTCACCTCTAAAATGGACATAATATGTACCTCATAGGGCTACTGGGAAGGCTCGTTCATGCTTATGACCACACATGAGACCCATGTCAAATGTGACTGTTCTGGATGAGACCTCATCTGACAGTGGCTTCCTTCTGGCCTGGGTCTCCCTTTGGGGGGCACTGAGTCCCTAAGGGGTGACTGGGACCATCCGAAGCAGTCATTTCATTGCCAGCACCTTGGTAGCTAGTAGGCCCCTGCTGTTTGCTACCACTGCATGTTTTGGAAAAGATTTTATAGTTAACTTACTTCTTATAACAACTTGATGAGCCATCAAAGTCCCCATTTTATCATGAGGAAACAGGTTCAGAAAGGTTAAGTGACTTGCCAATAGTGGGCAGGGCTAGGACATGCCCTTCTGCTGTGCCCACCAGCACCCCTCCGCTCTGCAGAGCTGCCCCATGGGGCCCGTTCCCCGCCTGCGCACATCTCTGTGGATGGCTCCAGAGTCAGCTCTAAAGTGAACCGTTGAAAACTCCTTGTGGGGAGGGATGGTGCTTTTGCACCTTCAGGTTCCCTCGTGGGGCCCCACCTTTGTGGAGCACATGGAGGTGCTTATGGCTCAGATCTTGCATCAGAATAGGAGGAAAGAAGGGGAGGGGCTCCTGTGGTTCCCATCTAGAGGCTAGGAAGATATGTGTGTGGTTCAGAAGCTCTGGAAGGAGCCAGGCTCTGAGAATGGTCCCCGCTCGCTTTGCACACCCGAGCAGGTGGCTCTGCCCGGAGCTGTCCCAGGAAATCTTGATGGGGGGATTAATGGCAGGAAAAGTAGGGCAGGCAGGTTGGTAAATATTTAATTGCTCAGAGCTTAAGGCGGGGTGGGGGCTGATCTAGGGGAAGGGCCCAGCTTAGGGAGGGGGAGCTGGGTTAAACCGGTCTGTTCCTGGATGCTGGGCTGCTTGGGGAAACTCGCTAGCATTACTCCCAGCCTGAGACCCTTCTCTCGGTGACTCGAATCCTCCAGCACCTTCTGCTAAATTGCACAGGAGGGACCCAGACAGTGGGAACTTTGAGAAAACAGACAGTGAAGGGAAGAAGCTGCGATGCCAGTGGTGTGGCTGCTGCTACTGCCCACTGGTGCCAGCCACTCTTTACATGCACCGACTCTTAAAAATAGGGCACCTGCCTCAGAAGGTTTAAGAATCAGCTAAGTGATGGTGTTGGGATGGGGTGAGGAAGAAAGTGGAAGCAGGAAGCAGGAGCCCAGAGCTGTGTGTGGTCACACACCTCCTGGACGTGGTGGGCGGTTCGTATGAACGAGGCCCCCTGGCGGTGTGCAGCTCTGGGCCCTGGGTGGGAGTCCGGCTCTTCTCACAGCCTCTTCTCTGCTGGGTTGACTCAGCTCCCAACTTGCCCCATCTCCTTACTTGTCACTCCACCCTGGACGTTTGCCTCCTTATCTCTGCTTTTCCTCTCATTCTGCCCCATGGGGAAGGGCTTTGAGATCAGAGCTCCGAATGGAGGCAGAGCCCATTCTCTCCCTGAGAGCCTCCCCAGCACACCAGAGTCCAGGGCCTGGCGCTCTCTCAGGCCTCTGAAGGATGACTGCCAAGTCCCCAACCTGAGATGTGTGGCGTGATGTTCCTTGCCAATCCCAACCATCTGTATCCAGAGGACAGACAGCAGGCAGAAACTTGCAGGGGAGCAGATGCCACAAAAAGGATGCTCTTGGGGTGGGGGTGGGACCTAGTGCTGCAGGGGGAGCCGAGGGCATGGGTTCCGCTTGCTTATATGTTTATGCAGGAGTCCCAAAGCATCTCTCCACCACCTACGAGCCTGTGGTCTCCCCAAGTGGGGCCCCCGAGTGCTCAGAGCCACCCTACAGTGACCCAAAGGGACAGGACACAGGACAGTGCCCTGCTCTCACCCTTCTCCTTGAGCAATGCTCAGCAACAGGCCCTGGGGGGGAGCCTGGCAGGCGGGCGGAGGCTGGGCTGGGTGCCGCGGAGAGGACTCACCGTCCTCCTTGGTCTGGATGTAGAGCACGCTGCTGCGCACGCCGTCCCCGGCTTGGGTGTAGGCCAGCACCTGCACGCTGTAGTTGGTGAACTTCTCCATACCTCGCAGCTCCACCCGCTCTCGCGTCGTGGTGATGTTCTGCATCTCGCCCCACTCTGCCGGAGACAAGCCGCCTCTGAGTGCGGCCGGGTTGGCCGTGCCTGGTCCCCCTGCGTGGCCCCTCCGCCAGCCTGGGCTCTGCTGGGCTCAGATCTCACTCCATGGTAGTGGAGACTAGGGGACCTGACCCCCAGGTGCACGGGGGCGGATCTGGGGCACGCTCCCAGGCCACATCTCACCCCAGGTGGCCCAACCAGGGTGAGGGCATTTGCCAGGCCTCAGCCCCAGGGACCTTGTACCAAATTCAACTTAATACTCTCCCTTTGGAAAACTTCTATCTCTCCGAGCACCTTTACCCCTCTTCCACCCAACTCCCTCTCCATGTGGGGGATCCCAGTGTGCCTGGGGCCCAGAGGGGAGCCTGGAGCAGGTGGGACCGTCACAGCCCTTCTTCCTTGCTGCCCCAGGGCCCCCTTGGGCTCTCAGATCACTAAGCAGTGTGTTACCAGGCAGTGTGTCACCGTGCGATGACTGGGGATGAGCTGAGGCTGCCTTCTCTGTGTCTGCTTGCTCTTGGGCCAACATCCTGAACTCTCAGCAGTGTAAGGAGCTAAGTCCCCTTCCCTTCTCATCACCACTGAGGACACCCTCCCCAGGAAGAACCCGCACGGAGAATCCGGGAAAGGCTGGTAGAGGGGACAGCCTTGGCCAGGAAGGGCCAGGCCTCCCTCCAGTTCAGCGAGGACCTGTCATCTGGCTTTGCCAAGGAACTTACTGTAGGCTGAAGAAGAGCTTAGGGAGAGGGCCCCCAGGGAAGGCCAGGGTCTTAGAAGGAGGAAGAGAGACAGGCTCCTGAGCTGACAGCTGTCCACAGGGACCACTGGGTTTTCAGGCCAGTGGCTGAGGACAGGCTTTGTGGAAGCCTGCAGACCCACCCCAGCACCTCCCTGGGGACCTGGGGCGGGCATTGGGCCGGGCCAGTGGAGGGCAGCAGTCTGCCGGGGTCAGGGAGTGAGAGCACCATGCCCAGCCAGAGGCAACTCCGGATCAATTCAGGGAAGCCTCAGAAGCCCGAGCAGCAGGATCTGCCTTTTTAAGAAATCAGAAACCGGGGTAGTCCTGTCCAGGATGGGAGTCAGAGACAGACCCAAAAGGAGGACAGCATGGCCAACAAGCCAGGTGCCTATGGAGTTTAGAGAGGCCATGCTTTCCTTACCTAAAGGGGCTGAGCTAGGAATACTGTGGGCTTAGGAAAAGAGGAAGCAAGCTCTGGAAAACGAGGGACCACCCCTTATCTGGTGCAGCACAAATATGTGAACTTGGGACACCTCCTGAGATCTGGCCCCTGAGCTCCAGGCCTCTGACTTTCAGAGGAGCAGTGGAGGTGGTGGCAGGGAAGACAATTCCCATGGGCAGTGTGTCTGCCAGTGGTGGAAGGCTCAAGATGCAGGAAGCTAACCTCCCTGTAGCCCTTTGTGACCCCCACCCCCCAACAGAACACACCCATGGTTTGGGATGCTGGGCCTCTGACTCGTTCAACTGCAGACTTCCCGAGTCACGGCAAGGTTCCCGTGTGTCCCTGCGGGCAGGGGCTTGGTGTGTTTGTGGGGCTCCTCTTGCCCCTTCTGGCTAGGTGGTGATGACTAGGCCTTGGTGCCCCAACTTCTCTGCACACCCCTTCAGAAAGCAGTGCCCCCATGAAACTCTTCGATTGTCCCGTTTGAGTGTCCCAGCTGTTCCCTGCTGGGGCCCTGCCTAAGATCAACACGTTATGTAGAAAAGCACATAGGCCCCATCACATCTCCAGTCATTCCCACGCACACTGGCATCCAGGAGCTGCTGGCATCCCACCCCCCAGCACAGAGGAGCCCTGGCTCTGGCTGGAGAGTGTGTGCACCTGCGGAGGGCTGCCCCTCCACCTGGCTTCCCAGGGGAAGATGCTCAGCTCTGAGTGTGGACATGGGCCCCCACTGGGCTTGCACCTCTCACCCCAAGATCCAGCCATTGCTCCCAGCAGACTCACCCCCGTCCACGTAGAGAGACCAGAAGATGACCCGATAGCCTTTGAGGACGCCGTTGAGAGTGCTGCGTGGGGGCTCCGACCAGGAGATGACGGCCACATCGGAGGTGATGGACAGGGCCCGGACATTCTCTGGGGGCTGGCTGGGCACTGCAGGGAGCCGGGGGAGAAGGGTACTGGTCAGAGGGTACCGCCCCACATCCATGTCCCAGCCAGAGGGATGTGGAAGGAGCTCCTGACAGTGAGGAGAGTCTGGGCTGCGTGGCTGGGAAGTGAAGCAAGCCTCCTCTCCTGGATTTGGTCTTCATAGGCTCGGTTTCTTGCTCTCCAGGTGGCAGTTTCCTGGTTCTGAGCATATGTGGAGGGCACAGGGTGATGAGCTCCAGGCATGAGCCCATGGGGATCCACCAGTGGGCACCCCACCCAGGGAGTCCACCTCTGCTGTTACAGAGCCTGGAAGATCTCCAGCCCAGCCCTGGTCTTATCTGATGGCTGTTGGCCCTGTTGTGGCATCTAACCGGGTGGTCTGAGCCCAGCCTGGCTCTCGGACCCCTTGCATCCTGATGCCAAGCTGATGGGAAGGAAAAGAAGGAAGTGCTCCCTTCACCCTGGTGAAGGGGAGAAGGGGTTCGTTCCATAGACACCTTTAGGGCTTCTGGGACCATTACACTTTTGTCCCTTGTCCCGGCACATGAACACATCAAAATGCCTCGGCTGATGAGAAAACACTTTTTGAAACCAACTAAGGTGGTGTGTCCTGCCTCTAACCCTCCTCACTGGAGAGCTACTGGGAACCTAAGTCCTGTACCCCAGGGTTGACCCCAGGACGGGCCAGTCTTTCTGAGATGGCAGACGCCAGGGGCACTGGGCTCCATGAGCCACCTTGCCTGGGGAGAACTTTGGTGGCACTTCCTGCTGGCTTCCTAGGAGCTGGGGCCAAAGGGAAAGGCCACGTCTGCCTTGCTCGGAGAGGGAGATAGGAGGCACAGGCTGGATGGAAGGTAATTAGATCCCATTGCCCCACAAGAGGCAACTCTAATTTTTATGAGCATTTAAATGATAATACATCATCCTAACGATCCTCTTTGAGAATGATTATTGTTTCATATTACTTAGGTGTAAAAATATAAGCACCATGTAATTAGGGACCCAGTGTAATAAACTAATACAGATCGCCCGTTCGAACAAAATGAAGGTAATATAATTATGGAAAAGACACTATTGCTAAAGCAGGGGCCCTTGAATACCCCAGGAGGAGTGCTAATATTGCCAGGAAACGATCAGGATCTGACAGGCTAACGAGGGCCTTAATTAAGTATGAAAAACTGCTGAGCAAATGCTGCTGGAAACTTCTTCCCTCTCTCCTCTTTTGTTTTGAAAATGACTCTATAGTCCAAGCTGATCTCTCCCTGTTGGAAATTCTAGGCACCCCACCCCGGAGCAGGGGAGGTGATGCCCCACTGGAAGCCAAAGGCGAGCTTGGCCTGGCTGTTTCCTAGCCCTGGTGGAGAGAAGCTCAGCATGTGGCGGGGCGCGCCCCTGTGGGCTCCGGGCAGTTGTTCCCCTGCCCATGCCTTCCCCGGGGCATCCTGGGTCCCTGTCATTTGGTCCTGCATCCAGCCTTGCTCCCAAGAGAGAGGGTGACAATGGGGTGAAGGAGAAAGAGTATGGGTCTGACCTAGATTTTGATCCAGGCTCTGTTCTTTACTAGATAGGTGATTCTGGACAGGCTACTTAGCTTCCCTGAACCTTGGCTCCTTTTATGGGCAATGCCCTAGCTGTCGGGAGGCTCAAAGGCAGGTGCTCCCAGCCCAGCAGCACCAGCAGCACCTGGGAATTTATTTGAAATGCAAAATGGATTCAGCTTGCTCAAGCAGAAGCTCTGTGGGGAGGGCCCAGCAATCTGTTTACAGCCCTCCAGGAGATTCAGATCTGTACACTGAGGTTTGAGAACCACTGGGTTAGAGCACCACTTAGGATCAGTACTGTGTGAAGAGCTAACGAGCCAGCATCCCACCCAGCCAGGCCTGTGGCCAGCAGCACAGAGGGGAGGCGCTAGTTGGGGGATGGATTCGGTGTGCGATGAGGGGATGGGGGACTCGTGAGACAGTTGTCTCGTGAGACAACTGGGGTTCTCTGCTTGCTGTGTGCCCTTCCCTCTTTTTGTGTTCTTCAGTTCCCCTTCATCCTAAAGCTCAGCTTGTGCCCCAGAGCCACTGAATGAGGATCTTGGGAGATGAAGCCTGGGCATCAATATTTTAAGATCTCTCCAGATAATTCTAATTCATAGCCAAAGTTAAGGACCACTGGTATCAGCTAATGCACTTTCATGTGTTTCTGACCGGATGTGTCTGTAGACACCTCCCAAGGGTGCCTACATTTTCAGAGAAGATAAAGTAGAGAGAAGGCATTGCTTAACCTAAACACTGCTTCCCCAGTGCAGGGCTTGGAACTCACGACCCTGAGCTTAAGACCTGAGCTGAGGTTGGGACGCCTGGGTGGCTCAGGGGTTGAGCATATCCCTTTGGCTCAGGGTGTGGTCTCAGAGTCCTGGGATCGAGTCCCACATCAGGCTCCCTGCATGGAGCCTGTTTATGTCTCTGCCTCTTTCTCTCTCCCTGTCTCTCATGAATAAATAAAATCTTAAAAAAAAAAAAAAAGACCTGAGCTGAGGTCAAGATTTGGACACTTAACCTACTGAGCCATGCAAGCACCCAGGGAATGACTTTCTAATGGTGGAACGCTGGGTATTCTGTGGCTTTATGCCCTTGGGATGATTAGTCCCCTTCCTCTGCTGAGGAAGGGTCAGAGGCAGTGAGGGTTTCAATTTCAGACTCTGGTTTGGGGTTGGGGCATCAAGAAGGACACTCAGGAGAACGCTTTGCTTCTTTTGTCTGCTCTATAGGCAACAAGGGCCATGTCTCCTCTTTCAACCTGGCAAAGGCTCAGATACCAGCTGGCCTTTCTCTGTGCTCAGAGAGCAGGCACATTCTTGCGTTGTCCTAACCCTGTCCCCCCAAAAACTGGGTCCTGCTATTTGCTCCTCAGACTGTGGGGTCCTCTCCAGTCTTCAAAAAACTAGATTTTGAACAGTGGGCTCTAAATCCTCTGCCACATGGATCTCAGAATTTCTTAGCCCCCGGTCTCATCTCAGGCCCCTCAAACAGGTAGTGGACAGGCTCCAGCCCAGAAGTACAGAGATAACGTGGCTTCTGCCCCTTTTCCAATCTCCAGGTTGTAAGGGAGGAGAAACAGGACAAGGGTGTAGAGGAAGGGCCTGGGGAGAGAGGTGAGTGAGAGCCAGAATGGAGCCCAGAAGGGAGCAACATGGATGGAGAGTCAGATGGGTGACAGGCAGGTGCTCGGATGGGCGGAGCATCAGCAAGCAATGGATAGAGTGTCAGCCAGTGGACTGAGAGGCCCGCGGTGCTCCAGGGACCAGCATCTTGAAGAGCCAATGGGCAAGAGGAGGTGGAGGGACCCAGGGAGCCCATGTGCCTCACAGCACAGTGATGCAGTAGAAGGGAGCAATAGAAGTGCCCTGAGCCCTCCCTGGCAGCCCTGGCCCCGCACCCCTACCCTGTGTGGCTGCCCTTACCGTCCTCCAGGGTGGTGGCATTGATCTCGCTGGATGAAGGTCCTGTACCAGCCCGATTGAAGGCCTGGACCACCACCCCATATTGAGCGAACTTCTTGAGGTTGTCCAGGGTGTAGACCTCGCTGTCCCCAGTGGCCTTCATCTCCACGATGCTGTACTGCCCGTTGCTCCCAGGGCTGTTCTCCCTGTAGCCAATCTGGTAGCCCCGTATGACGCCATTCTGGAGCTCCTTCTTGGGGGCCTGTGAGCATGGTGGGGGGAGGGGAGACAAAGACACCATGGTGCTCTGAGCTGATGCTCTTAAAGCTGAAGTCAGATCATGTCACTTCTCTGTTCCCTTCAAAGGCTCCCATCTCTCTTGGAGTGAAAGCCAAAGCTCTTACAATGGCTACATAACTCTACACAACCTGACCCCCCGTTACCTCTTGGGTCTATCTCCTCTTCCCCATGCTTCCCATGCTCCAGCACACTGGCCTCTTGCGGTTCACACTGGGCCTATCTCCATTTCAGGAGGAACGCTCTTTCCTTGGATAGCTACGCAGCTTGCCTCTTCACCTCTGTGGTGTTCTTGTTGAAATGACTGTCTTAATGAGGCCTTCCTTACGCTTTTTAGGTAAGATTGCTCCCTGCCTCTGTTCAGTATTCCTTACATTTCTTCCTGGCCCCCATCACTTCTTGGATTGACCTTTCTTCCTCCATGCTTTATTTTTCTCCATTGCACTTAGTATCACTGGACATTCTATATATTTGACTTATGTGCCCATCTGTTCCCATTAGAATATAAACACCATGAGGATGAAGAGTGTTATCTGTTTTGTTTGCTCTTTGCTGTACTCTGCCTAGAATGATGGCTGATATGTAGGAAGCCCTCAGCACACAGTTATTGAATGAATGAATGAATGAATGAATGCATGCATGAATAGGGATATCCTTTGACATGGGCTCAGGAGCCTGGGAGAAATGGAACAGCAGACAAAAAATAACCAGATGGAGAGGAAGGTGAGAAATTAGCTTGAATAAAGACAGTCTCAAGATAGCACATCACACCCTCTAGGACTGCTATGGTCAAAAAATGGAAAACGAGTGTTGGCAATGATGCGGGGAAACTGGACTCGCACACTACTGGTAGGAATGCAAACTGGTGGACAGCAGTCTGGCAGTTCCTCAAAAAGTTAAACACAGAATTACCACATGACCCAGCATCTCCATTCCTTGGTACATATACCCCCAAGAACTGCAAGTGGAGACTCAGACAGATTCTTGCCCACCCAGTTTCATGGCAGCATTCATTATTCATCATAGCCAAGAGGTGGAAGTAACCCAAGTGCCCATTGATGAATGAATGGATAAACAAAACGTGGTCTAGAAATGCAATGGGATATTATTTAGCCTGACACTTAGCTTATTACTCAGTCAGAATGAAATTCTGACACAGGCTACCACATGGCTGAACCTTGAAAACATCATGCTAAGTGAAAGAAGCCAGACACAAAAGGACAAATGATATCTGATACAGTTTGTATGGGATCCCTAGAACAGTCAAATTCAGAGTCCAGGAGTAGACCAGAAGTTACCGGAGGCTGGTGGGGGGTGGAACTTATCAGTTAACAGGTACAGAATTTCTGTGTTGGGATCACAAGGAAGTTCTGGAGATGGATGGTGGTGATGGCTGTACAACACTGAACGTACTTCATGCCACTGAACTGTGCACTCAGGCATGGATAAAATGGTAAATTTGATGTCCATAAAATGGTACATATATTTTACCACAATTAAAAAAAAAGAGTCCTTGATTTTGGTGTGTGCCCAACCCTTCTTGGAGAATGTGGCTATATTGCCCCCTGATATCATGGCTAGGGGCTGGGGTACTGGGGGCTGAGATCTGAAGCCAGCGCCCAGATGGAGGGACAGAGATGGACAGGACACATGGTAAGAAGGGGGTGCATTTTGGAGCTCTGGCTAGGCTGGTGGGAATGATGGATTGACTCCAGTCAGCCAGGAGATCAGAATAAACAGCAATACCATGAGTCTGGGGGCTAGAAAACATACTCTGACCCAAGCTTCAACCTTGATACACAACCACACACACACACACACACACACACACACACAGAACCCTGATGCATCTCATATCCGGAACCATGAACACACACATTCAGACCCATCAAAGCAAATATCCTAATCTGCCCACCTACTTAGAGTCAGATATGCTTAGACTCAGAGATAGAAACTGGCTCGTTGAACAAGCAGACTAGCCCATCTATAAATTGAGAGAGAGCACCCACCCCAGTGCATATCAAAACAACTTGAATCAGAGTTTTAAAGACAATGAAGTTAATTTAAAAGCCCACCTTTTATTATACTAAAAACTAGTGAGATCAAAAACAATTAAGTTAGTAAAACAGTTTTTTTAATTCAATGAATGTTTTAAATGAACTGCATTTTAAGCTCACTGTTAACTCAATAAAATGAAGTTTTTAATTTAACATAATTGTTTTGAGCTCACTAAATAGGTGTGTGTGTATTTAATTGACTTGACTTTTTGTTAATGCCTGAATAATGTTTCTCTGCACTTGGGCAGTCCTGTTTGCCAGTCTGTAAGTGAGCAAATTCCCAAATTCTCATATCTACCCATGCATGTCCACACACACAGGCATCTATTCTAGAAACAAACATATCTTCAAGAGTGATACCCCATCTTCATAATGATGCATGCTCTCAGATTACATATACATGTCTGTATTGCCATGCACTGATATACACAACATGCATGTCCACATGACCAGAGCTGTCTACACCATGATGATGATGTATACCTGCGCAGAGCACCACACAACATATTCACATCAACCAAGACAGGGGTCTTGGATGGGCATCCAGACACACCCTGCTATATCCACATATATATTCACATATTAATATAAATCTTGACAGATCTTTCTTCCCTTCTCTCTCTCTTTCTTCCTATTTCTTTTTCTCTCTTCCCGTCCACTGTTTCCCTCACCCCCAACAGGCACACTCAGGATTTAAATCAATCTTAACAATATTTCTCTGAAGCATTAAGAAATCAATAGGGCTGATTGCAAATTTATGTCATAAAGCAGTGGTGATCCATCTCACAGAAAGAGTCTTAAAATGAAGTGACTTATCTTTCAAGTGAATCTTTATTTTTCATTAATCTGTTTCTTGGTGTTAAAAAAAAAAGTCCCCTGAGAAGTCAGGCCACAATTTATTGATGGGCTGGTTCATTCTGAAGTTCTAACTTTCTAATCAATTTTATTTTTCATTATGAGATTTTGGAGAAATAAATCTGATTCTAAATTTTTATCGACCTCATGGTCTGAGCTTTGTAGCCAAATGGCTCAGTGTTTTACATAAGTATTCATCCCCTCTCTCCACTTTCTGGCTTCCTGAGAATATTCCTAGGACATGGGTCTAGAACTAGCATGCAGACAGACTTGGGGTTAGACTCTAGGCTTCATCCCCAGTTTCGGAGGAATCCCGATCTGAATCTGAAGGGGAACCATGGCTCTGGGCATCTGCAAGGTGGGCTGATTCCCAGGAATGACCAGCTTCCCAGTCTGTGCCCCACTTCTATCCTGGTCATTTCTCTAGGGAAGGAAGGAACCAGGTTTTGCTCGTGTGCATGTGTGCATATGTGTGTGTATACCCACATACACAAGAATGTAGTCTTTTAAAGAAAAATATCATTAAGCTCTTCTCTTGAAGGACCCAGAGGAGGACCGAAGTGCTCTTCCTATCAGAAGCTAGGTTCCTGATGCAGACAAGGCATCTCCTGCAATCCCCACTGGTGAGATGGGAACATGTATGGGCCCGAAGAAAGCTTCCTGTTCCTGAACTCCATGCGGTGGGCTGGGGCTCCAGACCATGCACATTTAATTTCTGCCTCTGTTACTATTTGAATGGTGTGGGCCAGTCATCTTGCATCTCTCTGCCATGGTCTCCTCTGATGGATGAGGATACAGATTCCTCTTCTGGCCACCCTCCAGGAACAGAGGGCCAGACAAGTTAGTATAGGAAAATACTTGGAGCCTGCAAGATGAGTACAACAGGCAGCCATCACTACTGGTGGCCCTCGTGTGCCCAGGTGGGGATGTGGCAGTGAGGCCAGAGCTTTCCAGGACAGTGTTTATTGGTCCTGCTTAACGTTATTCTGATCTGTTTCTCTGTGCGACCAGCTGTGTGACCTCCTGTAAGATTTTTCTTAAGTGACAGGGTCTTCAGACAGCCTGTAGAATTTATAGGCCTATGCTGCAGAACATACTGGTCTGTTTTATCTGCAGCTCATCTACCCCTGGAGGAAGGGAAGGCAGTTATTTTCACTCTGTTTTTATAGAGGAGGAAACTGAGGCCTGAAAACCCCAAGACTCCTGTGCATGGCCTCACCAGGAGAAGATGGAGTGGGGCTCATATCACCATAAATCCCAGCTCCAATCACAGGACCAAGACAAAGGGGAGACCCTGTCCTGTCATCTCCCACCATCCTCAGGGCCCCCTTGAACTTTGTACAGAATCAAATCCAACTCCTGACCTATTACAACATGTGGAGTTTGGAAGAGAGGCCAGTATGGTAGAAAAATCATCTCCCTCCCTTGGCACTGCCAACTTCTTGGTGGGATTGGTGGGGGGACCCAGCCCTGTATCCTCTTGTCTTTCCTCCCCTCTGACTTCATTTGTTTAGCAAAACACAAGCATGAGAATTG
Source organism: Vulpes vulpes (assembly GCF_048418805.1). Lineage (NCBI taxonomy): Eukaryota > Metazoa > Chordata > Mammalia > Carnivora > Canidae > Vulpes > Vulpes vulpes. The sequence goes on along the minus strand of NC_132791.1, from coordinate 117,352,204 downwards.
TAAGAGACTAGAGACCAGAAAGCTTGTTAGGGCTTCACTCCTGGGTTGAGGAGGGAGGAGGCATGGAGGCATTCAGCAGGGAAATGCTTTTGATCTTACTTACCTTCCAGGTCACTTGGATACTCTGAGAGGTTACTGGCTGCAAGGTGACATCCATAGGGGGCCCATCAGGAGCTGGTGCATGGAAAAACAACATTACAAGTCAAGTCTTAAAAGAAAAGAGGTCTATGTTCCCACTCTCATCCTCCTGAGCTGGAGGATTGCTAGCGAACAGAGGAAAAGCTCATGCATAGAAGCAGGGAATCTTCGATTGAGCCCCCTGAAACCACCATAGGGCTTACATTTCCTCTCCTTTCTCCGTGGCTTGCTGAAAATAGCAAACAATGACAATGAGATATTACTCTATATCCAGCAGACTGGCAATAATTTTTAGAAGTTTGATACTATCAAGTGTAGGCAACAGTGTGTAGTGGCAGGAATTCTAATATATATTGGCCATGGGAAAGCAAACTGGCACAATACTTTAGAAGTCATTCTGGCAATTTTTGGTTAAATGCAGAAACATGCTCATCTGATAACTTCGTAATTCCACAACTACTTAGTCCCATAAAGAAACCTGCAAACCTCTATAAGCACACAAGTACAAAAATGTTCACAGCTCCAAACTATACACCATCCAAATGTTCATCTCCATTAAAATGGACAAAGAGGCTGTGGTATAACCACGGCATGGGGTGCTACACAGCACAAGTGATGAAACCCACAAAAATAGTGTCAACTTAAACAAGGAAGAACCAGAAGAATATATTGAGAATAATTTCATGAATATATTTCACCAGAAAATAGGCAAAACTAAACTATATGCTTTACGTGGATGTACACTGTAGTGACAATATAAGAAAAAGAAGGAAGAAGGGCTACTGGTTCCTTCATGGGGAGGACGGGGGCTATGGTTGGGAAGGGTTATGGGGAGAACCCTGGCATGCTGGTAATTCATAGTGAGTGTGGGTTATACTAGCTTGTACTTTATGATCATTTGTAAAACTGCACATATATGTTACATGTACCTTTGATATTATTTTATATTTTGCAAGAACAGGAGGAACTATAGAAAGAGAAAGCTTGTTTAAACCTTCAGACAAAATCCAAGTCAAAGGTCACAGAAAATAATATGGGGCCCTAGTACTCTGCCCTTTGCAGATCTAGGATATCTGTCCTTTCTAGACAGGTTGGGGCCAGGGGAGTGAGAAAGAACCATAGACAGCTCCCCAAAGCCCAGTGTCTACAACTCCACCCATAAAAGGTCAAACAGAAAAGCCTCCAATGATCCAGAGGCAAACACAAATAAATACCGTGGGATCTCTCCTTCTCTCTTCTAATTGCAAGCCCACCATCAGTGGACAGGGTGAATGTGGGCCTCAGGTGACCCTGATCCCCAAGGCCATGGGAAAGAGCCACAAGGCCAGGTACTCACCAGCCTCCTCAGTGCTGATGGTGAGCTCTTTGCTCGGCTCGCTGCGGCCAATCTTGTTGAAGGAGTACATGCGGATGCTGTACACAGATGCTGGGTGCAAGTCCACGATGTTGGCCTGATTGATGGTGGGGGATATGTTGCGTGTGGACTGCTTGAAGTCCCAGGAATCTGCAGAGAGAGCGCCCATTTCAAACCATTGTCAGGAAACCCCCACAACTCTTCCCCAGCCTCAAGTCTCAATCTCTCCTGTGGTACCCAGGAGAGGTCCAGCTCTACACAGACTGCAGCAAGAGGGCACAGGTCTTAACAACTCCATGAAGAGTACAAGGATTGATTCCATGAAGATCAAAGAGAACAAGGGATGCCTGAGAGTATGAGCAGCAAATGTACTGGCTCTCCTCTGTCCTGGGTCAACTTGTGAGTTCAAGCTTCAGAGGGGGCTCAGACAATATGTTTCCCAAGGCCCTTTCCAAGATCCCCATTTGCTTGCTAGTCTAAAGGATGTGATTATCCAGTGCCCTTCTCCCACACCACATCAGGGACCTGTTGTAGCCAGGAGATCCCTATCTACCCAGTGCCAAGGGAGAAGCCAAAACTTCTCCCCCTTTATCCTCTGTGTATGCCTCCATATTTCCTTTCCTTGTGCGCTTGTGTAGTGGTCTTGAGTGTAACTTGGTCTTCGAGGGGACAGACCAAGTACCAGAGTCCCCAGCCCAAACCCTACCCTCTTTCTCTCACTGGCAGGAGAATGTTCAATCTTTAGGGTCAGGAGCCAACAGAGAGATTAGCATGTTCCTGACTCATCCAAGGGGACTGGCAGCCCATTCCAGGGCTGTTTAACAAAATTGTAGAATGTGAAAAATACCAGATAAATGCCACTCAGGAGTATTGTGACAGTAAACATTCTGCATCTCCAGAGGAATCCAGTCATTCATTTGATATAGTTTTGCTGTGCATCTACCAGGGGATTCCCAAGAAAAATGGGAAGGGGCTGCAGTCACAGCAAAGATCTTCCAAACCCCAAATTCATAACTAGATTACTTTATTGGCACTTCACTTTGAAAAGAAAAAAAAAGGCAGAGCACAAGGAAACAAGCTGATAGAAGGGCTTACAAATCTTCTTGGGGCATGTCATGATGTCACTATTCAGTCTAATTTTCCATGCCTTTTAAATCCACAGTAGAGGATCCTGAAAATTCTCAGTAGAAAAGATTAAATTGCATTCACTGCTGTTTAATCCCTAGAACAGGAGAGGATGCAAGCATATTCTAGAAAGACTGTTAGGAAGACTTCTTTTCCTTTTTTTAAAAAAGGCTTAAACCTGATAAATCAGTTCATCAGAAGAGACCAGAAGAGAGCATACCATGCCCTCAGATTCTGGTTAATTGAGGTCTTGATGGTTTTCAAAACACCACTTTTAGCTGCATAGGCTCAGCGTCTGTGAAGGGCACTGTCCCAGCTCCCCATCTGCAGTTTTGCATTTAATTCTTTGGTTTTATGAGCCAAAGTCACAAATGGCAGGCTGCGGATGCTCAGAAACACATTATTTTCTCCTTGTCTTTTAAAACACCCGAACCACCCTGGAGAGTCACTCTGTGGCTGGCAGGTTAAGCCAGAGCTGCAAGTATGTGGGCTCCTACCTGCTGTGGGCACCTCTTTCGTTTGGGAGGGAATGGGCTAGCAACACGGAGGCAGGTGTTCACTTCTCTCCGTGGCATCCGAGGAGCTGGTGCCAGCTGACATATCATACTTGATTTGCCCATGTTTATAGGAGAGGGACAGTAATCACGAGGCAGGGAGTTCATTTTTGATGAGGGCAGGTAGGGGAAAGAGGCCCACATGATGTGTCTGAACACAGAGGGGCTAAGGAGAAGACACACCAATATAGATACGTTTAATTAACAGAGACTTGCCCTCTGTATTGGTTAGAAAGGCTTGCGAGTATTTAAATGCACTATCAGAGTCACAGCACATGGGGGGTGTTGAGGATTGAAATTTATATAAAACTGGCATGTTCTTCACAATAGAATCAGATTATTATTTCCTCATTTCTTTTTACCAGTGTTACAGCAGTGATAACGTGTCCCTCTGTGTGCTTCGGTCCCCTGATATCAATCTGTCCCATTGCAGTGGGTGTTGACCTCGCTCATTTAGCTTAGGTGTCCTCCATCAGATTCCCCCACTTATTATAAAGCTAATGCTTCCCCCTCTGTCATTAATGAGGGTCTTGGAGGGCTTTACTGAGAGATGTGAATAAACCACCACAGTTCCTCTTAGCTTCTCTTTGCTTGTGGTTTGCTTTGGAAAATGAAGTCTGTCACTTTTGTTTATGAGGAGATACTAGCTTTTGCGAGCTGGGGTTTCAATCCATCAGGCCTAGGGCCAGGGTATCCATTATACTCCACACTCATGTCACAGGCATATTCTTCTTTATTACTTCTCTGTATTTTCAAAAAAGTCTACAAGAATTGTATTATTAATATATGTCAAGTGTGTTAAGTTCCTAAAATATCGCTCAGCACTCATGATACAAATTTTCAAAGAAATAGAAGACTTGGAAAAACGGCCCTAATGTATTTTATCTCAGTGTGTTCATCTCCCTACTGTGTTTGCAAAATACAAAGAGCATCATCCCAAAATAGGTTTATAAGATTTGGGCAATTGAAAATAATCTTGATTTCTCGGATAGGAAAATTTTCTTCTCTATCACTTTTAGCATGTACGTGATTCCTATTTTTATATATGTCTATGTGTATAAAATGTTAATGTTATCTGATTCATTCTTCTGTTACCTTCTTAACTTGTTTCTATTATTTTTCCTCAGTTACAGAAACTGCTACAGACATTCATTAGGGCTGTCTCTGTGTATTGGTCTGTGTTCTTTTCAGATAAATTCTAGTTAAGATATGATGGAGTAAAACCCGGGCTTTACCATTTATTGGGTGTTTGACAAAATATTCTCAAAAAGAGGAAGGATAATATTATTATTCCAGGTTATTTATGTGGTTCATGCATTAATATAAAAAACTGTTAGATAGGTGGTGTACGGCAAATTTTCAAAAATTTTGTTGTTGTTATGCTCATGATCCTATTAGGCCTGTAAATTCCATAGAACCTTTCCACTGGACCAGAGACACTGGCATCACTGGTTAAAAATGAGCTGGTTATGGGACACCTGGGTGGCTCAGCAGTTGAGCTTCAGCCTTCAGCTCAGGGTGTGATCCCGGTCCTGGGATAGAGTCCCACATCAGGCTCCCTGCATGGAGCCTGTTTCTCCCTCTGCCTATGTCTCTGCCTCTCTTTGTGTGTCTCTCATGAATAAATAAATAAAATAAAATATTTAAAAAATGAGCTGGCTAAAAATGTGGAAACTCAGATCCCACCCCAGAACTCCTGAGCTAGATAGAATCTAGATGTTTCCAAGGTTTCCACTGTGTTCTGTACACATTAAAATTTGAGAAGAACACTTCTAACTCACCATAACTTTCCCATCCTAGAAATACACACCACTTGTCCTGTATGATAATAAATACAACACTCAGAAATGTGTATGCTTGTGGTGAAGCCTTAATTTTATATTTATCTCCCAGAAAAAGATCGTCTCCATAGTGGTTTTTGTGGATCATGTGTCATCTCCTTTCCTCAGAGTTAGAGAATCTTACTGTGTAAAAAATGATCTTATTGGATAATTCAGGACACTCTCCTAAGTCCCAACCAGTTCTAAGTGTCTTGTTTCATCTTGGGTTCAATGATGAACTGCATCCATGGCCACCTGGTAACTTATATTGTGTTCCAGGCACTAGCCATTCACATCTGTGGCCGTCCAACTGTCTCATGAGGAGCAGGGATTGTACAGGGATGTGATACATTGGACTGGAGATTGGAGAATCTCCAGCCAAACTCATGTTCTTTTTTCTAATAAACAGGCCTTGTTGTCTCTAAGCCAAACCCGGTCACCTTTTCGGAGCAAAAGAAGGAGCCCTGGAATATGAGAAAGGAGACAGTAGCCACACACCCAGGAGTGACTGAAGCAGGACAACACAGGTGAGAGGGTCAAGGGTCACAGAGGAAGCCAGACCTTAAAATATGGTTTGGGAAGTTCTGCTATAATGGAAGTGATTTTTGAGACACCTAAGTTTTCTGTTGTTGCTACACAAAGACATCTCCCCAACTTTGATTGTCTCTTAAACCCTCTACGCATCTCTTTCTGCTCCAGTGGTCTTCTGTCACATTGACATTGAGGCCCGAAGTCCCCTTGGACTGTGAGGGCCACCATGATCTGGCCACCATTCCATCGCTTGTGGGGGCCTGGGAAAATCTGTGCATGCTTCTGAGGAATCTATGCTAAGCCATTTTTAGAGTTCTGTTTTTGCCTCATGTAAGAGATTGGAGAGGGAAGTGGCTGAGAGTGGGATTTGGTTTAGAAATCCCGGGAATACTGGAGACAGAAAGGATATGTGCTCTCCTGAGGCATTTCCAATTGTATGGAGGCTTCAGACATGACCCTCCAAAGTTCAGACTCAGAAATTTCATTATGTCACAATGCACCACATTAAAGTCAGAAAATCGAATCCTCTGTTCCACTTTGAAATTTCCTTGTTCTTTGTAGGAACTAACTTAGAAATTTCAAGTCTATATGCCCCAATTCCTCTACCGTAAAAGAATTTCATGAATCTTTTTACCTCATAGAATTCTTTCTCTTATTGAGGTATAATTGACATATACCATTATATTAGTTTCAGGTGTATGGCATAATAGTTACATACATTGTGCAGTGATCACTACTTTAAGTCTAGGTACTATCTGTCACCATATAGGGTTACAAAGTTTTTTCTTTTCCTTCCTTCCTTCCTTCCTTCCTTCCTTCCTTCCTTCCTCCCTCCCTCCCTTCCTCCCTCCCTCCCTCCCTCCCTCCCTCCCTTTCTTCTCCTTCTCCTCCTCCTCCTCCTCCTCCTCCTCCTCCTTCTTCTTCTTCTTCTTCTTCTTCTTCTTCTTCTTCTTCTTCTTCTTCTTCTTCTTCTCCTTCTCCTTCTTCTTCTTCTTTCCTTCCTTCCTTCCTTCCTTCCTTCCTTCCTTCCTTCCTTCCTTCTTTCCTTCCTTTCCTTCCTTCTTTTCTTTCTCTATTTCTTTCACCTAGGCTCCACATCCAGCATGGAGCCCAGCGTGGGGCTTGAACTCACAGCCATGAGATCAAGACCTGAGCTGATATCAAGAGTCAGATGCTCAACTGACTGAGCTACCCAGGTGCTCCCAAAGTTTTTTTCTTATGATGAGAATCCTCAACATTTAGTCTCTTAGCAACTTTTAAACATGCAATACAATATTACTGTCTATAGTCATCATGCTGTCCATTACATCCTCATGACTTACTTACTTTATGACTGGAAATGTGCACCTTCTAATGTCCTTCACTCATTTCACCCACCCTCAAAATTCTCCCCTCTGGTAACCACCAGTCAGTTCTCGACATCTATGAGGTTTATTATGTGTTTGTTTTGTTTTCAAATTCCACATATAAGTGAAATCATGTGGTATTTCATAGTGACCTATTTCACTTGGCATAATACCCTCCAGGATTTATCCATGTTGTTGCAAATGGCAAGATTTCACTATTTTTTATGGCTAATATTCCATTGTGCATGTGATATTATGTGTGTGTGTGTGTGTGTGTGTGTATGTGTGTGTACATCCCACATCTTCTTTATCCATTCATTTATCGATGGACTTCAGCTGCTTCCATATCTTGGCTATTATAAATAACACTGCAATGAACAGAGGGGTGCATGCATATTTTCAAATTAGTATTTTTTCTTTGGATAAATATCTACAAGTGGAATTGCTGAATCATATAACAATTCTATTTTCAATTTTTTGAGAAACCTCCATACTGTTTTCCATAGTGGCTGCAGCAATTTATATTCTCACCAACAGTGCAAGAAGGTTCCCTTTTTTCCCACATCCTTGCCAACACTTGTTATTTCTTATTTATTCAATTCTTTGAAGGCTGAGGAAGTTGAGGAAGCTGCAGAAGAAAAGTCTGGAGCTTGTAGAGTTTGATTCATGAGGTTTAAGGAAAAAAGCCATCTCTATAACATAAAAGTATTAGGTGAAGCAGCAAATGCTGATGTAGAAGGTGCAGCAAGTTGTCCAGAAGATCTAGCTCAGATAGTCAACGAAGGTGGTTCCACTAACTAACAGATATTTCAGTGTAGATGAAATAGCTTTCTACTGGAAGATGCCACCGAGGACTCTTATAGTTAGAGAGGGGAAGTCAATGTTTGGCTTTCAAGTTTCAAAGGACAGGCTGACTCTCTTGTTAGGGCCTAATGCAGCTGGTTACTTTAAGTTGAAGCCAATGCTCATTTAACATTTGTCAAATCCTAGAGCCCTTAAGAATTATGCTAGGGGTGCCTGGGTGGCTGAGTCGATTAAGTGCCCGACTCTTGATCTCAGCTCAGGTCTTGATCTTAGGGTCATGACTTTAAGCCCCATGTTGGGCTCCATGCCAAGTGAGGAACCTACTTAAAAAAGAAAAAAAGAATTATGCTAAATCTACTCTACCCATGCTCTATAAATGGAACAGCAAAGCCTACTGGCACATCTGTTTATAACATGGTTTGCTGAATATTTTAAGCCCACTGTTGAGGTTTACTGCTCAGAAAAAAAGATTTCTTTCAAAATATTACTGCTCATTGAGACAATGCACCTGACAAGGGGTCTGATGGAGATGGGCAATGAATGTCATTTTCATGCCTGCTAACACAACATGCATTCTATAGCCCATGGATTGAGGAGTTATTTCGACTTTCAAGTCTTATTATTTTAAGAAATACATTTTATAAGGCCATAGATGTCATAGTGATTCCTTGGATGGATCTGAACACAGTAAACAGAAAATCTTCCAGAAAGGATTTACCATTCTAGAAGCCACTAAGAACATTTGTGATTCGCGGGAAGAGGTGAAAGTACCAGCATTAACAGGAGTTGGGAAGAATTTGATTGCAACCCTCATGTAGACTTTGAGGGCTTCGAGACTTCAGCGGAGGAAGTACTGCAGATGGTGGTAGAAACAGCAAGAGAACCAGAATCAGAAATCGCGCCTGAAGATGGGACTGAATTGCTACAGTCTCATGATAAAACTTGAATGGATGAGCAAGACAAAAACTTGCTTCTTACAGATGAACAGAGAAAGTGGTTTCTTGAGATGGAATGTCCTCCTGGGGAAGTGGCTGTGAAGATCTTTGAAGTGACAACAGAAGATTTAGAATATTACATAACCATAGCTGATAAAGCAGTGGCAGGTTTGAAGGATGGACTCCAATTCTGAAAGAAGTTCTACTGTGGGTAAAATGCTATCAAATAGCATCTTATGCTAAAGAGAAATTGTGAAAGGATGAGTAGATAGATGTGGAAAATTCATTGTTGTCTTATTTTAAGAACTTGCCACAGCCATCCAGCCTTCAGTAGCCACTACCTTGATGAGTCAGCAGCCATCAACATCAGGCAGGTACGTCCACCAGCAAAAACATTATCACTTGCTGAAAGCTCAGATAATGGCTAGCACTTTTTTTTGCAATAAAGGTTTTTAAAATTAGGGTATGTACATTTAAAAAAAAACCAGAAGACTATTGGACACTTAACAGAGTGCAGTATAGTGTATTCATAACTTTTATATGCACTGCTTTATCTTGGTGATCTGAACCGGCAATGTCTCTGAGGTGTGCCTATAATTATTGATAAATATGAACTTGTTGCCACTTGTTAATTGTTCTCTGCCTATTTTGTAGTTTCTCTCTGTTCCTTCTCTTGCTCTTTTCACTTGTGGTTGGATGACTTTCTTTGGTGGTATGCTTAAAATCTGTTCTCGTTATCTCTTGTATTTTGTTTTGTGTATCCCTTAACTAATTATTATAGATATTTTTACTACTTTTGTCTTTTAACCTTCAGACTAGCTTTATCAGTGATTAATCCACTACGTTTATTATATATTTACCTTTACCAGTGAGATTTTTACATTCCTATGTTTTCTTGTTCCTGATTAATGCCTTTTTTTCTTCAGCTTGAAGAATTCCCTTTCACATTTGTTGTAAGATCAGTTTAGTGGTGTTGAACTCATTTAGCTTTTGCTTGTCTGGGAAACTTTGTTTCTCCTTCAATACTGAATGATAACATTGCTGGGTAGAGTATTCTTGGTTGGAATCCCATGCCATCTTTGACACTTTGACTACACTATGCCACTCCCTTTTGGCCTGAAAATTTCTGAGAAATCTGCTGCTAGTCTTATGGGGTTTCCCTTCTACATAACAAGTTGTTTTTCTCTTGATGCTTTCACGATTTTCCCTTTATCTTTAATTTTGATGTTTTAATTACAATGCATCTTGGTGTGAATCTCTTCAAGTTTATCTTATCTGGAACTCTTTGGGCTGCTTGGATCTGGATGTCTGTTTCCCCCGCCCAGATTCGGGAAGTTTTCAGCATTATTATAACGTCAATTAAGTTTTCTGCCTGTTTGTTTCTTCTCAAGGAGCCCTGTAATGTGAGGGTTACTCTGCTTGCTACTGTTCCATACATCGCTTAAGCTATCTTCACTTTTATAGATTCTTTTATCTTTTTGCTGCTCTGTTTAGGAGAGTTCCACTACCCTGTCTTCCAGGTCACTGATCCTTTCTTCTGCTTTGTCTAGTCTCCTGTTGAACTCTTCTAGTGTGTTCTTCAGCTCTGTGACTTGATACTTTTTAAAAAATATTTTCTTTTTCTTTGTTGAAATGCTCACTGTGTTCATCCATTCTTCTCCTAAGTTCAATGAGCCTCTTTATGACCACTATTTTGAATTCTTTATCAGGTAAGTTATTTATCTTCATTTCATTAAGTATTTTCCTCCCTGGGGTTTTATCTTGTTCTTTCATTTGGAACATATCTGTATCTTCATTTTGCTTGACTCTCTGTGTTTGTTTCTATGTATTGGGTAAAATAGCCACCTCTCTCTGTCTTGAAGGAATGGCCTTGTGTAGGAGATGAACCAGAATGTTTAACCTTGCCCTAGCCCTTGGTTGTCTCTTGGACCTTTGTGATTGTCTAAGCAGACTGATTTATTCGTGATAGGTCCCAGTTGTTGAGGGTGTGCCAAGATCTGTCAGTGTTCCAGAGGGAGGGATCTTAGCACCTGCTGACTTTCAGGCTGATTGGAAGCCAGACTCTCAGACAGCAGCTTTTAAAGTATACAAATATATACAGTCCTATGGGACCACAATCACAAAACCTGCTGGCTTCTAGACCAGGCCATCTGGAGGTGTCCTCTTGGCAACAGTTGCAAGAAATCAAGGCTCCAGACAAGTGTATAAGCTCCTTTTCCGGGATGTACTGGTGAGCTGCAATGAGGCCAAGGGAAAACACAAAGATGGCATTCCCCCAGTCCACATTCCCTTAGAACATTTTGGTAGTCTCTAGATGTGTGATAACCTGAAGCCTGCCCCTCAGGCTAAAGCTCCAGGACAAATAAATAGGCCTTTTTCATAGGAAGGCTGGGGTGTATTTCAGTCTGATGTCTGTACAGTATCCTGGGGGTGAGAGCCTGCCAAGAATTGTCTCTCTGATTGTTTCAGACTCATGGGGCCCTGAAACACAAGCCCGCCTAGCCACTAGACCCAGATGCTTTAGGGATGTCCCCAGTGTGGACTATGTGAACCTGCTGGCTTCAGCAGGGCCACGGGAGTTTTGGGGTGGGGTGCACCAGCTGACTTTACTGGAAAAGAAGTGTTAATATTTATCAAGCATCTGTAATGCACCAGATGTGTTGCTGGATAGTGTAAACATTCACCATTTACTCCTTACTCCCCTCTTCCCCCACCCCCTTGATATCAGTACTATATCTCCATGGTATAGGTGACACCCATGTCACCAAGCCCAAATTCTCACTCAGCCTCTTGGGTGTGTTCAACACTTGGACCCCTCCCTTCTTCTTGAAACACTCTTTCCTTGGCTTCTCTGATAAAATACTCTCTGGCTTTTCTCATGTCTTGGGCTATTTTTAATCTCTACTTTGCAGATGCATCTTCCCTATCCTACCATTAATGGCTAGATGGAGTTCTTCCAGGCTCCACCCTGGGTACTCCTTCTCTCACTTCATAGACTTTTTTCACACTTGGCTTCTGTTTCCATCTATAGACAGATGACTCAAATATTTGTGTCCAGATGGATGTCTCCTTTGAACTCAAGACTCTTATAGCCAACTGTTCCCTTGACATCTCTTCTTGGATGTTTCAAAGGCAGCCCACACTCAACATGGACAAGACAGAAGTCTTGGCCATACACCCTATAAACCCATTGCCTTCCTGGGGTCCCTATCTCAGGAAATGGGATCAAGGTGTGCCAGGTGTTTTTCTTGACTCTTCTCTCTATAAAAAAAAAGTCTTAGAGCTTCTGTGTTCCATGTAGCTTTTGAATCTCTCCATTTCTTTGCATTTCCATCCCTGCCCCAGGCCAAGCCACTGTCATCTCTCACTTGGACCAGGAAAATAACATCCTAACTAGCTAGCCTCCCAGAACCCACTCTGTGCCCCCTTCCATCTGTTCTCCACACTGCAGCTGTCATTCATCCCACAAATTTGATCAAGCATTTCTTACAGGCCAAACACTATTTTGGCATTGAGAGTAGTCTCCTCAAACACAAATCTGATACTGCCATCAGATCATTTTACTTGCATAAAATTCTTCAATAATTTTTCCTTGTTCTTGGGATAACAGCAAAATTTTTTTTACATGACCCCAGGCCTTGAGACATCTGGCTTCTATATACCTTTCTGGCTTTATCTTTCACCACTTTTTTCTTCTGAACTCCCACAACATTTACAGCCCTCTTTATTATATGGGGCTCATTGTTTCAGTAGCAACTGCCCTAAGAGATGCTAAGCTCCCTGAAGGCAGGAGCCATGTCTAAATCTTTGCCTGTCTCCCTCACTTGGCATGTGCTGGGCACTTATATCCCACCGTTGGTGTTAGATCAGAGCCCTTTTGGTCATTTACTTTGGACTTGGAATTCCTTTGCATTTTATAGTCATAATTAATACCCTTGCTTTGCCTTTCCTTCCTTGCCACACGCAGCTGCCAATCACAGAAGGGTGTAGGGGGGAGTGTCCCAGAGAGTGGTCCCCTTTCCTCTTGCTTTTACCAGTCATTTGCAGGTGGATTTGACCTTGTGTTCCCAAATCATCTTTGATGTTGGCACAAAAACTCTCTCCCCGCAGCCCTCCCAGGCTAATGCATCAGAGTCAAATCTGAAGGCCTCTAGCTGATTTTCCAGACTTGATCACTGCCATCTCTCTGACCCTGAATAGCTGAAATTAGGGGCCCTATATTCTTCTCTTTCCTTTTCAGCTCTCTCACAGTACTGAGCTGGCTTTGGCGAATATTGTCTCTTTTAATATTCCCTTTCATATGAGCCTGGCTTACCCAGATTAACATATTTCATTAAGGGCTCTCTCTCCTTTTCTTCATCAAAGTGTTTCTGATGCAAAATATTCTTCTTTAAAAATAAGGAAGTGACTGGGGAGATGTCGGTTCCTTCTACTCTGTGGGCTCCTTGCCGGGAGGGGACCTGGAACCTCTGGTTTTTCAGGAGACACATTTGCTGTAGAGGGGGAACAGCTTGGACAAAAGCCACATCTGGAGCATTTAGCTGCCCGCGCTTGGGAAACAAATCCACTCCGCATCTCTAGCTTCCTCTGTGCATCAAGGCACTAAGCACCCCCCCACCCCATGGCAATCTCTGCAGCATGGAGAGGAGGTTCCCTGGGTCACGACAAAAGCTCACAACATCCCAACACCAGTCCCTCCAACAGCCACGCTCCAGCTCACACAAAATGACACAGCACACCAGGCAGGCTCACCCCATGGTGGCTGACAGCTCGCACCATGAGGCTGCCTTCTGGGCTTGGAGGGCCATCCTCAACAAACGCATCCCTGTTCCTTGCTTGGGGAACAGAAGCGAAATGTAGTGTCTGCATTTTTAAAACTGCACCACGCCATCTGATAGATTTGTGTGGACGGTGCTATTTATCATTCAGCATTCATGTATTATTACTCTGCTGCCTGGGGCCAGGAGAAGTCAGCGTGAGCGGGATGGTTTAGAAAGGGCAGACTTGGTAATTTCCCTTGGAAAATTAGCACAATGAGCAACGTGGCAGAAAATCTGGCAAAGACAAAACTGTGGCAAAGGAGGGGGTCAGGAGCAGCTGGTCTGGACCCAGCATGGGTGTGGTCTAGGGCAGGAGGAAGACACCAGGAGGGAGAATAGAGGCATGGGATGGGGACCTGGGGAGGTTTAGGATGTGCCAGGCTCTGTGCTAAACACGTGCATGGAAGTCCTCACACTCCCTGAACCCCTAAACCACCCTGGGAATTACATGCTATTGTCCCCATTTGATAGATAAAGAGATATCCAAAGCAGCTTGTGAAATATCACGCAGCTCTGACACTTGGTCAACCCAAGTCTTCTGCTTCGAGAATTATTCTTGTTCTACTCTTCCGCGGGTGGAAGATCTGTTCACACACACATACACACATGAGTGTGCGTGCATGTACAGCCTCCTCCTTCCTTTGAGTCACCCATCTGTTCCCTAGGATACCTTTCTCAGTTATGACGTAATATAGTTTGAGGTCTGTTACATATGATTGGATAATGCTTAGTAATGGTTCTGAAGGCGTGTGTGTGGTGTGTGTGTGTGTGTGTGTGTGTGTGTGTGTGTGTACGCAGTGTATGTTCTCACTCCAACTGCATTGTAAGCTCCGAGGGCAACACTCTGCCTCTTATTTCCTTTTCTTCCCCCACCACATGGCTGCTGCATGATTCTGCAAAAAAATTATTGGCACTCAGTACGTGTTGCTGACTGACAGACATCTATGTCAGCCTGTAAGCCCACAGGACTCTCAGTTGCCACATGAGGTGTGTGCGTTAGAAGGGAGTGAGGAACTCATATTTATGGAAGGTTTACTACAGCCCTGTGCTAGATGCTTTCTCTTTAATCCTCAAAACAATCCTACGAGATAGGCACTACCATCTCCACCTTACAGACGAGGAAGCTGTGCTGTGCTCACAGCCTCTGTCTGATGCCAGTCACAACTCCCTGCAGCTCCCACAGAACTCCTTGTCCTAGATGCCAGGAGAGATGCCTGCCAGGGTGGGATGTTGTGGAGCAGTTCAACCCAAATAGGGGAAAGGACTGGCTAGCTTCTCCGTGCCCTTGATCCTGTGATTTATTCTTTTACAGGTGCAAAGCCCTCATTGAAAGGAGAGTCTTTGTTACCCCTCCCTCTGCTCTGCCCACCCATCCTGGCACCCCCAGTTCTGGGGTAGTTCCTCATCTTGCAGGAAAGCCAGAGGGGGTTGGGGAAAAGACACAGGTGTGCTCTGAAAGTAGCATCTCTCCCGCCTGCCTTTCCACACGGCTCTCCAGAGGTGTGATGTTCTCAGTCTTGCCCTGCCCAGTGTCGCCCCAGGAAAGGTCTGCACACATTCGAGTGTGGTCCCTGAGGGCGAGTGGGCAATTACAAGGAGCAGGGGGGCAGAGGTGTGAGTGACAACCCAGGCATCCACTCCCTCTCCCAACAACGACGGAGCAGGCCCCGCCAGCCACAGCAACCTGGCAGGGAGATGGAGCGAGCACTGCTATGGGGGATGCGGGCCCGCAGACCCGTCCCTTCCTGTGTGGCTCCCCGGCCAGCCTCGGGGAGTCCTGAGGTGTGAGATGGACACAGTCGGCCTCCTCCCCTCTGTTCTCTGTGTCTCTGCCGAGGCCCAGCTGCTCCTCACCTCTCCCCAGCTGCAGCCCTGCAGCATCCTCCTTGCTCGCTTCCCAGATACCCATTTTTCCCCGGAAACCGGCTGAATCTTTCCAGGGTGCCATGGCACCCGAATCTCTCTCTGGGAGCTCAGACACTGTCAGCGGCTCTCAGTGACCTTCCCCAACAAAGCAAGAGCTCAGCCCTCTCAACCTGGCCCCAGAACACATTTAGTCCGCTTTTGCCCAAGAACCGTACCTGAGAGCCCTGTGTCGGCGGGCCACCCCTGCGGTGTAGTGCCCGCCACTTGGGCTCTGCCCTTCCCCTTTCTTTGAATCCAGGCCCATAACCTCTCAATCCTCAAGTCCTAGCTCTCAGTGCGGCATCCACAGGGAGAGAGATGCTTCTCTGATGCCCCCATTAGTGGCAGCCCCTCTTCTCTGTCACCCTCCTCCTGCACTCAGGGTGGACTTCTGGGTGGTTGGCTGCAATGTGACTTTTCTCCCTAACTAGACTGTAAGCTTCTGAGGGTAGCTATAGAGCCCTGTATCAGAGATGTAGAACCCTGAAGAACCCCATATTAGAGATGTAGAACCCTGTATCAGAGATGTAGAACCCCGTATTAGAGATGTAGAACCCTATAGAACCCCACAGAGCCCTGTATCAGAGACATAGAACCCTGTAGAACCCCGTAGAACCCCGTATTAGAGACACAGAACCCTGTAGAACCCTGTAGAATCCTGTATCAGACATGATTGACCCAGTGTCCTGGACAGAGCTGCTTCTCAAGAGGTGAATCTTAACTCAGAAGTTTGCTTTCCTATGTGTCACGTTGACTCACTCAGTAACCATCTACTGAGCATCTACCACGTGGGGGTGGTATGTCAGGTGCTGGGAAGACGGCAGGGACTGGGACTTCGTCCCTCTAGAGGAGAGGACACCCAGCCAGCCACTGACCATGTGCTAAGGACCAGAGGAAGGGTCTGGAAAACTTTGGGAGCAACAGGACCTTGGCTTGACACTAAGACCTGGAAAATGAGCTGGAGTTGGTGGGGAGGAAGGGGGCTGGGGAGGGCTGAGTTCTCCAAACTCTTTTTTGGCATTTGATTTTTAAATTGTTTTGAAAAGCTTATGTAGGCTTATGCGAATTTGAAAGGTACAAAAGCACCCAGAATTAGAAGTGGGTTTTTCCTTTCACTCATACATTGGGGTCACCCAGGTGACCTCTCAGGGGAACCCCTGTGGCCTATTCTCATGTACCTTCCAGAGAGTCACTCAGACACAAACATGGGCCCCTGCAGCTCTTCTGTGGCTTTGGTCCATTCCAGGCCTTTTGTCCCTGGAGGCCTAGAGGCCCACTGTTCACTCTGTTCCTCAGGGATTCACCGTGGCAGGCAGCCTCATAAGTGCTAGCTACGGTCCTCGGTCCTCGGGCCAGGGCTCTGCAGGGTGCCCAGGAGGACAAAACCATCATCTAGGCTTTTCTGGGAACTCCCATCCCCCAGAGACCACAAGAAACAGCTCTCCGACCCCAAGCATCCCTATCATCTCAAACCAGGAAGGCCCAGATGACCTAGCCAAAACCCATGATGTCTCTGACCCCACAGACACAGCCCATAGCTCCTTAGCTCCAGGCCTTTCAATTGCTTTAAGTCAGACCACCCTGTTGATCTCAGTCTGGAGACAGTCCTGGAAGGAAGGAGCTGACATTCCCTCTCCATCAATTTAGGGGGTCCACCTGCCCATCTCACGGAATTCTTAGCCCAACCAGAGTCCTTCCCTTAGGAAACCACAGGGGCTTGTATGCCGGCGGGTGCTGGTGAGTTTGCCTTAGATGGGCCGTTCTAAGGCCCAGGGACTGTCCCACCAGAAGGGCACAGGCAGGGCACAGCCACAAGGGCCATGGTCTGCTGAGCCTTCACCCTACCTGATTTGTTCTTGTATTCAATGTCGAAGCCCGTGATGATGCTGTTCCCGTCAAATCGCTGGGTCCAGCGCAGGTTCATGCTCCGGGCCTTCACCTCTCGGATCTCCAGTTCTGGGGGGTCAGGGGGCTCTGGGGAGTGGCAGACGGAAGGGGCAGCAGTGAGCATAGCAGCAGAGAGCTTAGCCTCCTGCCTATCTCCAGAGAAGACCAGGGTTCTGCTGTATCCTTGGAGGTTGGTGTCAACTGTGGTCTACCCAGGAGCTCCAAACCCTAGGATTTCAGCCAGGTGGGACCGGGAGGCCCAGCAGCAGGGCTCAGAGCCAGAGAGGTCCAGGCTTGGTCTCCTACTTTGTTTACCCCCTCTTCTTTGGCCTGGGGGAGGGCAGGCCCTTTTTGTAGGGATTTTCCCTGACCTGATGGCCTGTTTGTCCTCCATAAAGAGCTCCCAACTGTTCCCAGCTCAACTCTCTCTTCCCTCATCTCCTCCAGGGTCTAGGCCCACAAACCCAGATGCCCCCACTTCTGGAAGCAGCAATGTATTTTACAGGGATTGTGGTCATGGTAAACCTTGCTGTCTGAACTGAAGTGTGTCTGAAAGGGCCCTTATGACCCCACTCTGGCCTGAAGGGAGAGTAGAAGAAGGCTCTTCCCAGAGGCCATTCCCATCATCCTCCATCATGGTGTGGGTGATGACTCTGTTCTTGAGATGGAGTTAGCAGTGGGTACCTGGCTCCCTGGGGAAGGGATTAGGAATGGTGGGGCAGGTGAGGGTACCTTGCACAGTGAGTTGGATCAAGCCCCGGTCCTCCCCATATGAGTTGATTGCGTGGCAGCTGAAGAACACAGAGTCCCCACGGTCAGCTGGCTTGAGCTGGGAGGTGGCCAGCAGGGGCAGGAGGATGGGGAGAGAGGGAGGAAATGGGGAGAGTGTTTTAGAACTTGTCTGTGGAAGGGGGCCCACTCTCGTGGGGATCAGCAAGGCTTCTTGTTCTGGGCGGGGGACCCATAAGGGGCTTTGTCAAGGGTTCCTCTTTCCAGAAAGTTCCAAGGATGGAGGTTGGAAGAGTCCAGGCAGGGAGGGGCTAAGTGGGTCTAAGAGGAAGAAAGAAAGGAGCTGAGGGGTCCTAGGAGAGAAGGGAAAGGGGAATGATGGGTCTCAGAAGGGAGGAAAGGGATGAGGGGTCCCAGGAGAGAGCATGGAGCCCAGGGGCTCCAGAAA
This sequence comes from Vulpes vulpes, assembly GCF_048418805.1. NCBI lineage: Eukaryota > Metazoa > Chordata > Mammalia > Carnivora > Canidae > Vulpes > Vulpes vulpes. Next base: position 117,333,808 of record NC_132791.1, on the reverse strand, counting down.
AGAGAGAAGGGCTGAGGGTTTCACACATTTAATGGCCATGGGCTTGTCAAGGTGATATAGTGAAGTTCTAAGGCAGAGGTTCCTGAATAGGTGGGAAAGGGAAGGGACTTTTGGAGGTGAGGGGTCCCCAGACCCCCATATACCCCCATTAGACACAGGTGTAAAAGTGTGGGCTCCCCACTTTTGGAGAGTTGGGGTCCCCCTGAGACCAGGGCGTGGAGGCTCACCTTCAGTGTGGAGACAACCTCGTCGCCGTTGTCCTTGGTGGCGATGGCGTAGCGCATGACTCGGTCAGGGTCAATGACCGTGTCCCCTTTCTCCCAGCGGATGATGATGGGCCGCTCACCCCGCGCAGTGCAGTTGAGCTCCTTCGCATGGCCCTTGATGGCGATGGTGGTGTTGGGGTGGGAGGTGATCATGGCCGGGACTGAGGAGGGGAGGGGGGGCAGGAGGCCCCAGTGAGAGGGGAGGCCAGGCTGGGGGAGAGGCGCGTGCCCTGCGCAGAGGCCCCGCCCCTGCCACCCCTCTCTGCAAAGCACCCCAGCCAGGGGGACAGGGTCCACAATAAAGGTCATGGTGGGGGGGTGCTGGAGGACACCCCACTTGCCTGTCCTTTCTCCCTCCCCACCCATGACTGGAGTGGCCTATCTCTTCACCAGGGAGTCTCATATCCCGTGGACCCTTTTCCAGAAGGATTTAAAATGCACGATATACATAGAATTACAAAGGCAACCAGATATATTGAAGTACGGTTGTACAAATATTAAAAACCTTCAAAAGCAAACTTTTCATATAGTATATCACATATCAATATATATTTTTTATTACTCTTTATCAAATACCATCTAGTGCTGAGTTAGAGCAGCACAATTCTGTAACAGCGATGGGCATAAATGATATCTGGAGACACGTGCAAGAGCCGTGGTATGAAAACATCTGTGGATTTCTACTGGAGACAGCCCCAGGTACCGCTACTGCTGTGCTTTATTGCTTATATTCAAAATGGAAGGAAATACTACATTTCAGTTCGAAGCTAGTGGAAGAAAAGATGTGTTCTCTTTTCCTACCCAAATTCATAGACTCCTTGAATCAGATTGATGGACTTTCTGGTGTGTGTGTGTGTGGTGGGGGGGTGTCTCTGGACCCCAGATTGGGAGCCCTGCTCTAAAGCACCGGGGCCTCTGCTTTGTGTTCATGGCTCAGGCTCTCTCCATGGCTCAGGCTCAGCTGGTTTACTCCTCTCAAAATGCTGAGAAACTCCCCTGTTCTTCCAAACAAAATGCAACAGAAAAGCCTGGTGAGCATCACTGTTATTCAGGTCCCCCAGCTGTGCTGACCGGTCTCTCCTCCCTACTGGCATCTCCACCGCTGACCCAGGAAAACCATCATGAAACTACCAAGACCCCAGCTGGCCATCAGGACACCCCTCCCACCACCCTGAAAGGAAGCAGCTAGGTCTTGAGCCTCTTCTGGACCTGAGCACCTTGGCCAGCAGCAGGAGGAGACAAGGGGGCAGAGGGAAAGATGGGAAGTCCTGCCTCCATGCTCCTCCATCCAATCCAACAAAGAACTCATTGAGCACCTATGCCATTACATGGCACTGTGCCAGGCTTTGGGGGACACACATGATGTGACACAGGGTCTTTGCCTCCTGGGAGGAGGGAGAGAAGGAGAATGGGGGTGGGGAGATATTGCATGAGCAACAGGAAAATGAGAAAGATCTGAGGATTGCCGCACGAGGTATTAGGAGAAATCACCTGTGACTGAGGGGTATTCGGGAAGGCCATTTGAGCATCCAGCCATTCGACAAGCATTTACTGAGCACCTTGTGTTGGGTTTAAGTGAATTGGACAAATCAGATCTCAAGGAGTTTCTTAGTGGTGGTGAGAACAGACAACAAGACTAGCAATTCCAGCACAGAATGTTCTATGCTGGGGAAATGCAAGCCAGACACAGCAGGGCATAAATGGGGGGTGGTGGGGAGGAAAGGGTACCCTAGCCAGGGGACCTGCTCAAGCAGAGGCAGAGCCCGGAAAGGTGAGAAGTCCGATGCAACTGGAAGACTGTTCTTATCCTTGCCTTTTCCTCACTGCCTTCCTGGGAAAACCTGCCTCTCAGAGTCCAGGTCCCTAGGGGCTCTTATCCCGCAGGACTACCCGTTAGCTATTCTGGAGCCCACAGATCGGGCTGGGCGGTGCTTGACTGCAAGATTGAGAATCAGATGCCTTGCTGCCCCCACCCATGCTGGGGAGAGGACCCCTCCTCACACTGAATTCTGCAGAGCAGGGACCCAGCTCACATACCCCATTCGCCGGCCTGCTTGGACAACTGTGTCCTCTGTCCCACCAGCCCCTGGCTCCCCTCTGGGGCTCCGTGTCCGTGCTCCACGTCAGTGGCTGACCTTTCTCTCCCTCCCAGCAGTCTCAGGATTTCTGTCCCCTCTGGCCTTAAAGACCTACTCAAAGTTCCTCCAGCAAACTCTCCTGGGTCACCCGACTTTGAAGGACAAAGGAAACCACGCAGCCATCACGATGTGACCTGAGACACCAGTCGCTGGGCGAGGAGACATCTGGAACAGGTGTACGGGGGTGAAGGGAGGTGTCTGGCGTCCCTGAAGTCACACGAGGCAGCCGCCTCCTCCTCTGCCTTCCGTCATGCAGGACTTGCCACCGAGGGCAGCCCTGGCCCCCGGCCCCTGCGCCAGCCTATCAGCCAATCCTCAGCCTCAGCTCATCAAATAACGAAGCAGATAAATTTTATAATGCACAGCATTACACCAGGATATACAATAAAACGCGAAAGACAAATAACGAGGTGCAAGTTATAATGAAGAAAAAGCCTGCAGTCAGAGACATCCAAGTATGAATTATTGACTAAGGTTTTACACTCTCAAGGATGTGTGGAGGAATATTTTCCATCAAAGATTTGCATAATTCACTCGTATAAACCTGGGTAGAATATAGAGTAAGATTTTACATCAACAAGTCGGGCCTTGCATTGCAGATGCCTCCATTTGTTCTGGAGGATGGAAATGCAGGGGTGTGGGGGCGGGGGCACGGGGGCTGTCTCTGCTCTCCCCACCTGAGTGGTCAGAGATGGGGGCCGGGGACCCCTGGGTGGGCCAAGCCCTGAGGCCTTCCTGGGGAAGAGGAGTTCTGCTTCTGAGATGCTGCTGAAACTCTGGAGGAGCTGGGGGATGGCGATGCATAGGTGTGTGTGTGTGTGTGTGTGTGTGTGTACACGCATGCATGGGGGGTGAGAGCAGGGTCAAGTCTCAGCATAGGTCAGAGGTCTGAGGAAATAGGGGAAAGGAAGAGTCTTTCTCTGGTAGGAGGACTTTCAGGCTTTGCACCAGAACAAGAAACTTGCCGCACATCCCTGCTTTGCTCTCCAGGCAGGGTTGTACTAGCTCATCCAGGGCGTGCGTGTGAATTATAAAGGCACGCCTCTGGCTGGATGCAGAGCCAAGAGCCACCATTTGGCCAGTGGAGCAGAATTGGGCTTCAGACTCCACTTGCTCCTTAGGCTATCCACCTTTGAACAGTGCACAACCTGTGCATCCATACAAGCCAGTCTCCCCTCAGGGAGTCTCCAATCGTGTTTGTTTAAAGAGAGAGACAGGTGCAACCAGAGACTAGAGGGCCTCCTGAGGGCCTGGACAGGCCTCAGAGCCCACTTGGTCCCTCAACCCCGAGTGACAACCATACCTGGGGCCTGAGGTGAGTTTCCTTCACTGCTGTTAAATGCAATGAGCATCATGCGACACAACCCAATGCTGTCTCCGCTGCCTGGAAGTTCAGAGCATATTCTGGGGAGCCCATCTAAGAAGAGGAGGCTGCTTCTGTGGCTCCCCACTGGGTTGAAGGGATTGGGGGCCAGGCAGGTGTGGGTTCTCCTTGTGTCCTTACCAGCTCGGTAGCCTTCTACCCAGTACAGTCAACTTCTGTGAGCCTCAGGTTCATCGCCTGCTCTATGCAGACAGGCTACCTCCCCTGCAGAGTTGTTATGGGGCAGATAGGGTCCATCGAGGTAAAGTGCCCGCCACACAGCAGTGGCTTGAGAAACCTCAGGGCTCTCCTGCCCTTCTCCTGGGCCATGAAAAGCACCAGATAAACACACGACTTGCCACCTGTTCCACAGAATTTCAGAGCCCTACGGTTTCAGAGCCCAGATGATGTTCAACATGGCAGTTACGAGCCACAGGGGCCACTGGGCATTTGAAATGCGGCCTCCATAGAACTGAGATGTGCTGTACGGTGTACAACACGTGCTGGGCTTCAAGAACCCAGGAAAAAAATAATGTAAAATGTGTCATTAACAATTTCACACTGGTTACACGTTAATATTTTAGAGACACAGTTAAATAGAACACAGTTGACCCTTGAACAACACGGGTTTGAACAGCACTGGTCCGCTTAGATGCAGATTTTAAGAAATAAATACAGTATATACCACTGGAAGTGTGTTTTCTCTTCCTTACGCTTTTCCTAATCACATTTTCTTTTCTCCAGCTGACTTTACACGGGATACACACAACAAATTGAGTGTTGATTGACTGACTGTTCATGTTATGGGTGAGGCTTCTGGTGCACTCCAGTAGGCTAAGAGGAGTGACGTTTTGGGGGAGTGAAAAGTTATATTTGGGTTTTTTACTGCTTCGGGGGTCAGCGCCCCTACCCTCTGTGTTGACCCCAGGTCAACTGCCTATCATTACAATGAATCTCAGCTGTTTCTTTTTCCTTCTTGAACATGTGACAACGAGAAACGTTCAGATTACACACATGGGTTTCTGATGAATGGTGCCAGTAGGGAGCATCTACCCAGACTCTTCGCTTTACAAATGAGGAAACTGAGGGCACCCAGGGAAGCGATCCATCCGCTCACGGTCTCACTGCTAGGAAACAGTGGGGCATCGGAGGGGCCGTCAGATGGGCAAGGGCAGTGCTCACCACACAGCCCTGTCACCCAGGAGCAAGGTAATGCAGAGCTGGGAGGAGTCCCCAGCTCTTGGGCATTTTAAGCACAAGCTCAGATGACTCACGAGGGCTCATTCTGGGTACCCCCCCACCCCTTGACAGGGGACGATAGCAAGCTAGAGTGTGACCAGGAAGATGGGCACATTCAAGGCGTGCCATTTGAAGAGTGGCTGAAAACCGGGAATCTGTAACTTGCGGGGAGTGGGATGGGGACAAGACACAAGAGTTCTTTGATAAAGGAGGAGGGACAGACCTCCTATTTGGCCTCAGAAGGAACTTTCTGGTAGCTCTTGCTGTTTAGGGAAAGGTCTGCAGTGGGGAGGCAGTGAGTCCCTGCACTAGAGGTAGGTAATCTCAGGCACTGTAAGGCAGATCCAAGAGGGGGGGGAAGGACCTTGTCTTTGGGGGTGTCTGGGTCCCTGAAGAGAGGGAAAGATGGTCCGGAAATCGGCTCAGTGTTTTGGGAGGCAATTCTGTGACTCAGCATACCCTTCTCCCTGCATATAGGCGTCTTCAGCGCTCTGTCTTAGGCAAGAAGCAGAGAACCTGCCTCCTCTCCTCTCCCTGCCCTACACGGTCTTCCTGCCAACACCAGAGAACTCCACCCCTGGGTCCCTTCCCCAGCCCTGTCTCCAAGAGTCACAGTGCCCTCCTGTGCCTGCAAACTGGGGGCCTCGGCCCTCTGGGCTGCTGTACAGATGGTCTTAACAAGACAGCCCCCTCAGAGAGGGGAGTCCAGGGCAACAGTGCCCCGCCCCATCTGCTCTCCTCTTCCTTCCACCTCCCCTTTGCTTCTTGCTCTGGCTCACAAGGTCTCTGTGCTTCACTGAATCACAGTCATAAACACAACTGAACCTGAACCCTCATAGCACCAAGGCTCAGCTGTGCCCCAGAGGGCTTTCTGGGTTGAAGGCAACCCCCCAAGAATTCCCTAGAGAGATGTTCATGTTCAGTCATCTACCTACAAGAGCAGATACACACACACACACGTGATAAAAATACACCCCAAAGTCACACAGTCACTGTAACTGCCTGTGCTCTGACATCTGTACCACAGACTCACACATGGTGTCACGTACACACAACCAATGGTCAGTTGCATGTCATTGATGTGGCTGTCTAAGGCACATCTCCCCACAGCCCTGCATTACATAAGTGCATCCTCCCTGTTCACACACACACACACACACACACGTGTACACACACACTCTTCTATGATTACCTTTTACTGCAAACTTACCATGTACCAAATGCTGACAGTATTCTAGAGCTTTAACCGAATTAACTCATGTGGGGTGGGTCCTGTTAACATTTCTGGCTCCAAAGCCTGGGTCCTGACCTGTTTCTTGACTAAGCTTTATGGCCTCCCTGGGCCTGTGATGCCCATGATGGAGCAGGCAATAAGCTGGATGCTTTGCCTCTTGGCTTATTGATCAATGATTTCCCCCCACCCCACTCCAGCAACAACCACGAGACGTCTTATTATCCCCATTTTTCAAAGGAGGAGACCGAGGCTTCCAGAAGGCAGTTCGTCCCTCTCCAAGCCCCTGCTACTGTGGTTGCAGGGGATGGCCACCTCTTGCGGTCTGTCCGTCTGCCATGAGTGTGCATGGTGTCTAGCTTTGGAAAATGGAATTTGGCTGTCACCAAAGAACCATGGCTTCTCCGTGGTGGGCAACCCTAGCAGGACACCCCCAGGGCAGGCATTGTAGACTGCAGCTTTAGGGGCCCAGCAGGGGGTGGAGAAGAAGGGATTGTATGCACAGGGCTGAGTCCTCTGTGACAAATGCTAATAGCAGCCACATAGGCAACATGATGCTCCAATAGGACACAGGAGGCTTTAATGAGATACAATTTCTCTGCTTTCCTGCAGTGTAATTCAATTAACAGCCAGGAAAACCTAATTTCTTTTTACAAAGAGGGGTGCAGGGGGAGATTCTCTGGGGACTTGGGAACGGGGAGGGGCTGGGCCTAGAGGCATCATGGAGACCCATGGAGGCCAGCTGCCTCTCATACATAGCTCCTTCCAATAATGCCCCTTCAGGTGGGGAGGGCGAGGCATTTCCCTGGTATCCCACGGGAAGTCCTGTGTCAACCGAGCTAGTCTTGTTCAAAGCTTTACAGCCCCAGCACCTGGTGCAGTGCTTGATATGATGCACGGCCGAACTGGGGCAAGCCTGGAAGAGGCCACAGATCACTTCTGGGACCCCTTCCCTGACACCCCATGTCATTGCAGTTGTCCCTCTGATGGGCATTGAGCATCCCTAGCGCGGTGCCTGTCCTATACTGCAGTGTCCTTGCACCTTGTCTCTGACTGCGAGAATCCCCGAGGCAGAAGCGTCTTTGTTCAGGGCCTAGCATATTTGTGGGAAGCTCCCAAGCACAGGGCACCTCTCCCGGTTCCCCACCAGTGCCCTGGGTCCCCCTGCTTAGGTCCCCAGTTAGACTCACTCCAGGGCAGGGAGGAGCCTTGCTGGGCCTTTGGCACCCAGGCCATTGCCTTACAGCCATGCAGAAATTTCAGTTTTTCTCCTCCTGCTTCTGCTGGGGCCTTCTTGGCAGGCGCCACGGAGGATCCCCCCGCCCCCCCAACTCCAGGACCCTCCTGGGGCAGCGAGCCGAAGGGAGAGGAAATCAATTTCAAAAACAAGACAGTTGTCAGAATCTGATGTAACCGGTTCCCGTCTGTGAAATTACTCACAGGCCGGCTCCTGTCACCCCCGAGGTCCTGCCCAGACCAGCTGCTATTTACATTTTAATTTGATGTGAGAGGCTGATAGATTTTTAAAACACCGCGAGAAGGCTCTGCTTCCTTGCTCTCCCCAGCATCCACAGACTATCCGACCAAGCCCAGGCTTCGAGATGGAGTTCTGGGGCTCCTAGATGCTTGCCTTGCTCCTGCAGCTGCCTTTCTCTGGGGTCCCACTGTACGGGCTGGGCGGGTGGGGGGGGGGGGTCTGCCTCTGCCCCTGCCCCTGCCCCTTGCAGGTTGCAAAAGCCCTGGAGCATCCTTTGGGAGGAGCTTCACTCTGGGTAAGGAGGTGGCCTGGGGTGATCAGCCCCTACATTACCAGTGAGAAGTGGAGGCTCAGAGAGGCTAAGCGCTTTGTCTCAGGTCACACAGCTGGTAAGTGGCAGGAAAGAGACCAAATCCCAAGTCCCCTGACAAGTCATCAGCTCCCTCTTCTCTGGTTTCAATCCAGCCTTCTCCTTCTGCCTGCTTGATTTTCTCCCACTCTGGGCTGTATCCCAGGAGCAGGGAGCGGGGTGGGGATGACATAGTGCAGATGAATCCTGCGGGGAGTGCAGGAGGAGCCTAGAGACTAGAGTGGGGCTGGGCCAGGCCAGGCCCGGGCTGGGGGCAGGAGTTAGCTGGCGGTGAGTCAGGCTTCCTCCGTCTTGGTCTCCCTCCCTCTCTTCCGCCTGGTGATTGGAGCTCAGCTGGTGTTTCTGACAAGTCCCCAAGTCACCAGGGAGGGAAGATTCAGTTATGAATGCCCAAAGGAGAGGAGCAAAGAAATAGGACGGGAGCACCACTGGCTGTTGGGAGAGGCAGGATAAACTGTGAGAAAGGCATGGAATGTTGCAATTCCCAAGGGGAGCGCGGGGCGCCTCTCCACCCCGTTGGTGGGCAGGAGCCTGTGGTTCCCACTACTCCGATGGCGAAACTGAGGCTTACAGAAGTAAACTGCCCAAGCTCACCCGGATAGCAAGTGGCAGGGCCAGGACTTGGGCGCCCCAAGGTGCCTATGGTTTTACCCACCATGTGACACAGGCCAGAGAAGAGCAGTAGACAGGGGAGCAGGAGCCATGGATGGGAGCGCAGAGCCCGGCTTCTCTGGAGAAAAATGCTGTTAATTGCTGGGGGTGGGGATTGGTCTGGGATCCAGGAGACCTAGGGGTTGGGCTATTCTGCTCCCTTGGGTGGGAGGCCTGGGGGAGAGGGTTGAGGAAGTTCTCGGGCCTGGCTTCCTAGACAAATTGCCTGGAAAGTTAAAAAAAAAAAAAAAAAAAACCTATGGCACAATCCCCATGCCCAGAGGCTCTGATTTAATTGGTCCAGGGTGGGTCCCAGCGGCAGTATTCCTTAAGAGCCACCCCCACCTGGGTGATGCTCACACGTGCTCTGGAGGAAGAACCGTGCCTCTCCTCTTCCACCTCCCATTCTACTAGATGCCCTCTGGTCCTTCCTCTGCTGCAGGGAAGACCATCTTAAAGCCAATAGGGTTGGAGGAAGGGCAACAAAGTCCTGTGGTTCTTCACTCTCTCCGAGGAAGTTCACTTTTTCAGGAAGTCCTTCTGAGAGTCTAACTGAAATCCCTTTAGGATCCGCACTGAGCTTTTTGCTAATTAGGATGCTCTGGGCATGCTAAAATGGTTTTCTGGATGTCTCCCCTCTTTGCCCTCTGGGGAAAGGATTTTCTAGGGGACAGCAGATACCCGGAAGGCTCTTGAGAGCTCTACAAACCCACTTGTCAGAGGAGAAGGGAGCCTCTTGGCTCAGAAGCTCTCATCTTTTGTTTCTGAAAGGATTACATGTACCCATTTGAGGTGAGTGGGCCCCTCCTTCCCCCAACACAGCCCACTCCCCTCCCTCCCCCCAAAGGCTTGTGTCTCCTCCTTGTTAACAAGATTGCGACAAGACCAGTAGCCCTGTTTGGCGGTGTGAGATAAGCCGCCACAAAGGGGCATTGTTGGCACGCGGGGTGGTGGGCCTGGGGCGGGGCGGGTGGCAGCATTTTGAGCTCAGCCAGGCAGCAGCTCCAGGCTTCCCCAGGGAAGAGCTGGTTGGAGGGCGCTGAGGGGGGCGGGGGTGCCTTCTGGTGTCTGCTTTGTTTTGTCCCTCCTTAAAGAGCCAGGGCCTTGGCGTTGTTAATTTGATTGCACCCACTTCGGCTTCATGTCTCCCCTGATTAGCCAAGCTCCACCTGAAGCATGAGATGAATTCAAATTGCATGGAAGCAATCAGCTTCGCTCTGAGAGGTGGTGGGGAGATGCCCGGGGAGCCAGGGGCCCATGGGACCCTAGCTGCCCACTGCCTGTGTGCGTGTGTGAAGGGGGTTGGGGTGAGGGTCATGAAGGGTGGGGATCTTTGAGACTCGGACCTCGGACCTGCTTCTGCTCCCGGGTGTGTGTGTGTGTGTGTCTCTCTCTCTCTCCCAGTTGAGACCCTCACATTCTCCAGGCCTTGCTTTCTCTAGCTCTAAAACGGGGTCAGTACTTCTTTTGGCTGCCTGCCATGGAATCCAAGAGCAGACTCCGGGGGTGTCCTCATGTCAGGGTGGGGACCTGCTTCTCCCTTGCCTCTGGTCCTCCTCTCTCCCCAGAATGTTGGGAAAATGATTAGTAATCATAAAAATAGCTAACATCTATTGAATGTTTGTTATCTGCCATGTGCCTTGATTAATGCTTTACGTGAATTATCTCATTAAATACTGCTCCCCCCTCCTCTTCCCTCCGACCGAAGTGAGTGGTATTTTTATTCCTATTTAATTAAAAAAATTTTTTTTTTTTTTAAGATTTTATTCATTCATTCATGAGAGACACAGAGAGGAGAGAGGCAGAGACACAGGCAGAGGGAGAGGCAGGCCCCATGCAGGGAGCCCAACGCGGGACTCTATCCCAGGACTCCAGGATCACGCCCTGGGTCGAAGGCAGGTGCCAAACCGCTGAGCCACCCAGGGATCCCCTTTATTCCCATTTTAGAGATGAGAGAACACTCAACTGTGAAATTACCCTGCACATCAGAATCCTGATGGTAAGGTCAGGACGTAACGCCATGCCATCTTGAGTTACTAGGAAGACCCTTCTGGGAGTCATTGCTGGGTCATTGCTGCCCATACTCTAGAGCAGGGTCCAGCAAAGTTTTTCCGTAAGGGGCCAGATAGCAAACATTTTAGGCTTTGCAGGCCAGAGATCTCTGTTAAGATTACTCAGCCCTGCCCTTGTAGCTCCAAAGCAGCCAGGGACAGTAAGACGGGAAGAGTGGGAGTGGCTGTCTTCCAGCAAAAGTGGCAGCTGGTCAGGTTTGGCCTCAGGCCCACCTTGCTGACCCCGGCTCTAGAATTCCCTACAAAGGAGTTTCTGGTTAGGAGACTGGTTGCATTTAGACAAGGACAGTTGTAGGATGTTGGAAGGGATGACATTTCAGCTGTCAGAGTTCTGGAAAGCATGAAGTTATCGAATAAATCACCAGGCACGGGAATGGTTGTGGGTTGAATTGTGTCTCCCCAAAGACATGTGTCAAGTCCTAACCCTGGTACCTGTGGACGTGACCTTATTTGGAAATCGGGTCTTTGTAGATGCAATCAAGATGTAAGCTAAGATGTCATCTTCCTGGAGCAGGATGGGCCCCCCAGTCAATGTGACTGGTGTCCATAGAAGGGGCAGGCTCAGAGGAGCAGTGGTGTGAGGACACACAGGAAGAAGGCCACGTGGGGTGGAGGCAGAGACCGGAGTGGTGCACCTACCACCCGAGGACTGCTGGCAGCCACCTGAAGAAGCAAGGGGCTCCCCTAGAGCCTGAAGGCAGCACGGCCTTGCTGACACCTTCCTTTTGCATTTCTCACCTTCTAGTACATTTCTGGTTTTTTAAGCCAGCTGGTTTGTGGTGCTTTGTTACAGAGGTCCTGGGAAAGTCATACAGGGATCCAGTGAGTGAGAGAGATCTTTGTCCCAAGTGCCAGTGAGGACAACCGTGGAGCTGGAGGGGGCTCCTTGGGGTGGAGGCTGTGTGGACTCTGCTCTACCTGTGCCATGGGGAGCCCATTCCCCGTCACACTCCCACCCACGCTCAGGCTGGCAGTAGGCAAGCAGGTGTGACTGTGCCAGGGCCACACGTACTCCACCCCTACCCCCGACCCCAGGGACAGGTACTCAGTGGGTGCTCCGTGACTACTGAAAACTGAATGAACAATGGCAGGCCTGGACGCGAGCAAACGTGAACTGGAGAAAATCTCCAGAATCTCAATCCCACCACATCTCGAGACTGCGTAGACCTGAGAGGCCAGACGGAAGCCTGGTACTCCTGGGGCTGGAGGCCCCAAGGCCTAGGCAGGGATGGGGTGGGAATAGGGCTTGGGGGTCTGCCCACCAGTCTCATCCTTTCTAGCCCAGGACGGGACACCTGCCAACTACCCAGTGACTTGTGAGTGACCTAAGGGGCTTGGGGATTGTGTCTGGGCCAGCACGCTGCTGTCGGCAGAAATCCTGGTGGAGTGCCAGTCAGGGTCCGGCTGCCTCAGAGCACCCCGTCATCCCACCTGGACCTGACCAAAGTGGACACATCATCTCTCCATTCTCATCTACTGCATTTCTCCTGGTGGCACCATGGTGCTGCTCATCTCAGCTTCAAGCCTTGACTCTTCCCCCTGGCTCCTTGTCCAACCCATCGTCAGTGCCTGGTACTTGTTCCTTCATAATGACTCTCAGATTCCCCCTTTCTCTCCATTCCCTGCCCAGGATCCTAGTGTCACCTGCTACTATATTCACAAGCTCTCCCCTTCATCCCAGGCTGCCACCCTCTCATTAGAGGTTCTCCTCATGGCCTCCCACAGCTTCCTACCCCAGTGCCTTTGCTCATGCTATTCCTTCTGCCCCCTCTTCTTCAAGGCTCAAGTCCCCCTCCCCTAGAAAGCTCTGTCTGACCACATCTGTCCACGCTGGGTTTTTCCTTCCCTGATGTAACATTGCACTTGTAGTGTCAGACCCCTTGGCACGAGATCTTGTCTTACTTCCTGAAGGTTGATTCCAGCTTCCTCGCTAGTCTGTAAGTTCCTTGGGGGCAGGAGTGGTGATTTAATCAGGAAGTGCCTGTTTGCTGCTTGGCTGACTTACCAATCTGTTCTGCCCCTACCATTCAGGAAGGCTTCGATCATCACTGGGGGAGCACATCTGGGCTCCTGACTTAGGGTTTGGAGGTACTGCCTTGGCTCTTTGCTTGCCTGCATTCTCTTCTCCAGTAAACTGAGCCACCCAGTGATAACCTCAGCTCCCTGTGTCTCAGAATGTTTACTGTACCTTTTTCTTGATTAGCATGTGGGATGCACAGAATGCTGTTATTCATCAGATCTGCTGGAGCCGAACATCAGGCAGGCCTTGAATGACACCTTAGAGCCCAGACCCAACTGGAAGCTCTCCTGTGCTCCTGGTCATGGGGACTGCCTGCCACCACTGCCTAACGCCTTGAACAAGGAGATAAGGGCTCAAATGAGCCTGAGGACGAGATGTCCCACTTTCAGACTGGGAGTGGAGGTCACACAGGCAGAGCATTCCTCTTGTCCCTTCAATGAAACCCTCCTCTGCTTGTCAGGGGACCTGGCTGGTCATGGTGAGGAGAAGAGGGGCCAGGGAAAGGGGCTGTTCCACCTGGAGACTTTCATTCTACCTTGAAACCTTGTACAAAGGACCCTTTTGGGGCTAGGTTTGGCATGTGATATGATTTGCTCCAATGACACTACTGGTCTCTTGAGATCAGTAAGATCTCCCATGTTTCTTTGGTTCAGACTTGTCTATTTCTATTTTTTTTACATTAAAAAAATTTATTCATTCATGAGAGACATACACACAGACCAGAGATACAGGCAGAGGGAGAAGCAGGTTCCCTGTAGGGAGTCTGATACGGGACTCGATCCCAGGACCCCAGGATCACACCCTGGGCCGAAGGCAGGCACCCAGCCGCTGAGCCACCCAGTTGTCCCAAGAGACCCCCTGAAACTCTGAGGGCTCTGGCTTCTGGAAGTAAGGTCCTGGAACTGGCGACACATGCCCTCCCTGGTCTCCATGGGCTCGGAGAAGGTGGCCCATTTCTTGAGCTCTGCTACTGTCTTAGGGGCTGTGGGAAGGGGAGAGAGGGATCGGGACATCTCTTAGCAGAGGGACAAAGTGAGTCCAGAGAGACGAAGTGATTGACCCAGTTTACTCAGGGTGTAGTGGGGGATACTGAGGCAAGGAAGTGGGACTGCCATCTCCCTGCTTGGGGGCCATCCTGTCCCCTAAGCCATCTATTCACTTTGGTGTCCCTGGGTCCTGCATATGGTAGGGAGAGCCTGGGCTGGCCCATGGCTGCAGACCTCTGGGGGTGTGGTTTAGGGGTGGGGAGAGCAGGACGGAGCCTGACCTGGAGACCGGCTGTGTGTCCAGCCTCTCTGCTCACCCCTGTTTGATGAAGCAGGAGACAAAGTGCTGCTCCTTATTCTATGAAGTCTGAAAATCAATAAGGCCAGAGAGCCAGTGGGATAATCATTGCCATGGAAATCATGGCAGTGGCTCATTCCTTCTTCCTCTCCCTTCCTCCTTTATGAGAGGCCAGATCCCAGGCTTGCAGACCCCCCAGGCTTGGCACAGACCAGGGTGGGGCTCCCTCAGCTGCCCTAAGGCTGGGCAGGTGAGGGTGATTGATGACCAGTCCTGGGGTAGCAAATAAATAATGTGGCCAAGCTTCTTGGCTATGGCAGGGCCAGTGTCAGCCCCAGGCCAGTGCGACTCAGAGGCCAAACATTGTCCTGCTCTGCTGCCTGCCACTGTGCTTTCCTGCCTCCTCCCCTGACTGTTTGCTGATCCAACAGAGGGGCCATCCCATCCACCCCTCAGCCAATCAGGGAGACTCATAGGGCAGAGGGGAGCACCCAGGGCATGACCTGTGGCACCGTGTGTGACTGGACTGGACCTAGGGGCTTGGGTCAGTTGGCCTGTTGTTCCCAGGAAGGCAGGCCAGAGTGGGCAGAGGCCTCTGCTGAGCTGGATGCCAGAGGCAGGCATTCCCACAGAGAGAAGGGAAGACCAACCCCGCCTTCAAGGAACTCTGGTCTGGTGAGGAGATAGGCCCTACTGCCAGGGACCACAGAGGAAAATCTTGGGCCAGTTGCTTGGTTTCTTCCTGCCTGTTTCTTCCCGTGTGCTGAGAGGGCCTCCCAACCTACACATTCAGGCTCCTTCTGCACGCCCTGAAAACAGCCATCCCTCAGGTCTAGGGGCCCTTCCTTGGGAGGACAGATCGGAAGACACTGTGGAAGATCCTAGAAGTTGGGTTGGGGTCTTTGGGCAAGGAATTCTCTGGCATCTGGAATGTGGTCTAGAAAGGGAGTTGTGGGCTCTGGGCAGCGTTTCCTTTGGCCATAGACTCCTTGCCCTGTGGGAGGGGCAGGGGCTGATGAGGGCAGAAGAACATTCTAGAGCAGGAGCCCTAGGCTTTGGGTCTGAGGGAGGTGCTGCTTCTGCCTGACAAGGAAGAATTTCCTTTGGGCAAATCTGAAATTAGGACCACCTGGGTCAAGGGATATGCAGTTGTCTTTCCAAGGCTTTGTATCCTGCCTGCTGTGCTGCACCAGAGGTCAGCCGCGAGCAGGCCATCTTGTCTACCCAGGCCCGGGGCTTCCCCCCTAGTGTGGTCCCCCCTCTCCTCCAGTCCTCACTAGGCTCCATTCTCCTGTCTTCCAGTGACTCTGCAGCTGGGTGTGTGCTCGTGGAGGGCTCTTGGATCTGGCTTTAATTGGTCTGACATTTTGCTAAACAAACAAATCAAAACTCAGACCAAACAAAGAGCCCTTATGGGTTTAATTGGCCATGGGTTCTGCCTCGGCCCAATCGCTGGAGCCTTTACAAAGTGGAGGAGAGTCTGGGGGATATAACAGAACCTGTCTAATCAGGTAACCTGCGGCATAAGAGGTCCTCGGAGTCCAGAGAGGCACCGCCACGTGGTGGCAACATCAAAACACAGCCAGCCCCTTGTACCCCAGACTAAGCAGCCTGGCTTTTTACCTGCCTCTCCGTAAAGCATTCTTTTTGAAGATGGTTTATTATTATTTTTTTTTTTCCCTCTGTGCCAATTGGAGGAGGGATTGCTTTCTCCTCCTTTTGGTCATTATCTCTCTCTCTCTCTTTTTGTTTTAAAAGGAAGATAAAAGGTAGCTGGATGTGGCATTTTCTTCTGTTAATTACATTTACTTTTAACCAAGCTCTGGGAGGAGGTCTGCTGTCCTGAAAGGACCATGAACACACTGTCTTGGAAACAGCTAGTGACCAGATTCTAATGCAGGCCTCTTATTGTATGGATGAGAACTCCCGAGAAGGGAAGGGAATGGCTCTTGGATACGTGGCTGGTGAGTCGTGGAGCCAGGACCAACATCTTCTGCCCCTGGGTCTTGCTCTTCCTACCAAACCATGAGTCCCCAGAGGCAAGTTCTGGTCTCAGCTGGGACTATACCACCCAACGACCTTGACCCAGTGCCTTACCTTCTTTAGGAAGGAGCTACTGGCTGCTGACCTCACAGGCTAGGCATAGGAAGAGCTCTACAGACTATGAAGTGCTGATCTAGGATGTAGTATAAGGCTGGGCTATAAGCTCAGGTGATCATGGGCTCAGCTCACACCAACGCTCTGGGGGTCAGAGAGCAGTGGAGGCCAATCGGGCCTGGTTGGTTGCCAACAAGGATGTCTGGGGATTAGAAAACCAGCTGCCCACCCTAACATGCCCTTTGCACCCCAAGGCCCTGAGGAAAGGCTCTACATGGCAATTCTGCAAGAATCAGCTCTGGAATTCGGACTCCCACCAGACCCCTTGGGTTCCTGGAACTCCAGTTTGCTGCCTGGTATCAAAAGTCAATGCTACTTAGAAAGAAAATGCTTAGCTTCCAAAGCCCATAAGCACCTGACATTTAATTTTCCCCGTCCATCCTCCTTCAGTCTCTACCAGACTAGACACCTAAACTTCTAGCTCACCAGATGACACTCATGGACTTTCCTCCCTCCACGCCCTTGCTATGCTTTCCCCTCCGGGATGGAATGACATCTGTCGCTGTTGGTTCCTGCCAGAATTCCTGTGTTCTTCGAGTTCCACTTAGACACTATTGCTTTGGTGGAGCTTTTCTTGACACTTCCTCATTCACCCCAAAGTTAAAATTAATTTCTCCATCCCAGATTCTCATCGTATCACCTTGTTTGTAGCCTTGTAAGGCACTTATCATGTTGTGCATGATGACTGTTTGAGGTATATGTTTACCTTCTCCTCAAGATTCTAAATTCTCTAAAAACAGGGGCGCCTGGGTGGCTCAGTGGTTGAGCATCTGCATTCGGCTCAGGTCAGGATCCTGGGGTCCCGGGATCGAGTTCTGCATCGGGCTCCCCGCAGGGAGTCTGCTTCTCCCTCTGTCTGTGTCTCTGCCTCTCTCTGTGTGTCTCTCGTAAATAAATAAAAATCTTTAAAAAAATTTTTCTGAAAACCGCAACTCTGTCTTATTCATCACTAGATTTTCAGCACCTAAAATGAAGGATTACTAACAATTATTGCATGTGTATTTGGTGCCATGTATTATATTAATGGCTGTAAGCACATGTCTCATTTAAACCTTTCTGATGAGTCAAAAGCATTATAATCCCAAACTTATTGAGGAGGAAACTGGGGCTTGAAGAGATCAACATCCAAGACTTCACAGCTATCAAGCGGCAGAGCTGGGATTTGAACCCATGTCTGTCTGGTTCTAAAGCCTAAGCTCTTAGTCACCGAGTTTCATGGACCTATTTAGTGAGTGTTCAGTGAAGATCTACTGAGTTATCATTGGAAACTGTGGGGATCAATGGTGTAGACACTCCCCAACAGAAGCCAATCACAAATGTCCAGTTTGACACTTGGATGCTTTTTATGATGTATGTCCCTTTCTTCTATTTGGCTAAAGTGGGGATTAGGGTCAGTTTGCCTTCTGAGAGTTCACAGAAGTATGAGGTCTTGTGAACAGGGTGGAGTCAACATTTTCTTGAGCGTGCATCGACACAAGCCTTGAAATTGGCTTTGAGGCCTTGCAATGGCAAGTTTTCCCATGGCCAGCTCTGCAAGTGGGTGAGGGGAGCGTTGGTGGTGGTGAGTGTTTGAGATGGAGTAAGGGCTGGCTAGGAATGGCTTGCCCCCGGCAGTCCCAAGGGTGACTCACGCGCCCGGGGCCTGAAGGTTCTTCCTCACCTTCCTATGCCCTTTCAACTGAAGTCAGCTTGGGCAGAGGGAGAAGGCTGAGGGTGAATGAAGAAGGAAAGGGCAGAGCAGCTGCGGGGACGTGCAAGGGGACCAGCTGGGGGTCAGTTACCTAGAACAGGAGGCCTGTGTAGACACAGCAGGAGACAGAGTGGAGGAAGTTTCTAGAGAAAATTGGGAGCACCTGTGCCCCACCCCAGTGCCCATTCCCAGCTCATCAACATTGTCAGACTGTCACAGGTGCCCCTTCTGGCTCCTCAGGTCTGTGTAGAGTGATTCCAGCTGCTACAGAAGGGCGGTCAGACCCTCCGACCCACAGGCGGTGCCATGCTCAGCCCTCCCATTCCGCCTGCCTTCGGGCCTCAAATGCCCCTGGCCTTGCTCCTCCTGTCCTGCTGGCATTCAGGGTGGCACAGGGGCCCCTGGCATGGCTGGGCAGGTCACTGGGGAGCATGGGGCTGGGATGCAAGGGGGCGTTTGCGACAGAGAAAGCATGTCAGGAAAAGGCCATGTAAGGAGCTCACGCGTGTGAGGGGGTATGAGACGGCACAGCTGGAGGACAGCTGTCATCGGCTGGGGCTGGTGGCAGGGTAGAGGCTGGGTGAGGAAGCGCTGAGAGACACCGAGTCACAGGCAGCGGGGAGGGGGGTGCAGTGAGTGGGAAAATATGACCTGAGGTGTCTGTGAGACAGAGTAGATGTGAGAGAGGCGTGTGCGTGTGCCTTGCTGTGGAAGGAAACAAAGAACGATGACGAGGCGGCTGCAAATAGGGCGAGGGCAGGAGGGGACAAGGGCCAGATTCTGCCCACAGGTGATGGGAGTGGTAAGAAGCTCCTAGGGGAGAGGGCGCCAGGTGTTTGCACCTGTGTGTGTGTGTGTGTGTGTGTGTGTGTGTGTGTGTGTCGCACACGGATTTACAAAACGGGCTTCCTCTGAGTATCTCCGGGTGCTGTATAGCCTGGGCCGAGCTGTGTAGACAGCACGGAAAAAGCGCAGGGTTGCGAGCTGGGCCGACTTGCCCAGGATCCCTCCAGGACACCGGGGACAGCCTGCTGTGACCCGAGGCTCCCCGCACAGCCCACCTCCTGCCCGCCGGGTCGCCCGTGTCCCCCTCATCCCACAAGCCGGGCACCACAGAGCCACAGCCACGCTTGTTTGGTGCAGTCCCTTAGCTTCAGGAAGAAAGAGCAAAGAACAAAAAAAAAAAAAAAAAAAAAAAAAAGCCTCTGGGTTTGGGTTTCTGTGTGCTGTGGACGGTGGGGTGGAAAGGATCAAATTCCAGGGACGGTTGCGCAAAGGGCCTGCTAGTCCTCTCACCTCACGCAGGCAGAATTAGCGAAGTTCTCCCGGGCTGAGGGATGTAGATTGATTGCCTGGTTTTATTAAGGACAAAGTGCTTTTTGATAGTGTGAGGGAAGCGGTTCCCCAGGGCGGGGATTCCGGCGCCCGGAGCTCCCCGAGCATCGATCGCCGGGGCTTCCCTGTCTTGTGCTGAGCTGAACGCGGGCTTTGGCAGGCGATAAAGCAGCTCTGATTCCTAGCGGAGGGACCCCACACCGGGCACTGCGGGGACCGACAGCCAACGTGGTACGCCTTTGCTGGCTTACTGGGTGCCAGTCACCATACTGGCTGCTTTACACATGTTATCGGACTCACTCTTGACACAGGACATGACAGGAAAGGCACTACGATGACTCTCATTTTCTCTATCCAGGAAATGTATGTGGAGGCCAAGCAAACCCACTGAGGTCACAATGATTACAACATGGCACCAGGATTCGCACTTGGCTTTGGTCTGGTGCTAACACACCGGCCCTTACCTCTGTCCTCCACGGCCCGTGCTCCATTTCCTGACACAGAGCCAGATGGACACTGTTCCTCTGACACGATTTGGTGGTGGTGGGGGTCATTATACAGACCCTTAAGACTCTAAAGGGATGGGATTCTCTGGTAGGAATACCTGTGTGTGACTGAATGGAATTTGGGGATATTTTGGGCTTCTGAGGCCATGAGGCCAGCTCTGTGTCTCGGGATTTAGAAGCCATAGAGCACTGAGTGATGGGTTTTGTTGTTCTTTTGGCTTTCTCCCCAAATACCTTCCCTTTCCCATGATCGGTTATTCAAACAGCCTGGTGGGGTGGGTGGGCTGGAAAGGAACCTCTAGCACAGGGAAGAAGCTGGAGCCTAGACAGGTGAGGTGACTTGGCCAAGGTCATGGGGTTCTGAGCCCCCCACCTGAGGGTCCCGAGCGCACCTCTGACCAGGAAGGCTCCCTCCCTGCATCCCACACACAGATGGAACAGGGGCAGCTGGGCAGGGAGGCAAGGTGAGTGTGGGGACAGGCCCCAGCCTGTGTGGAGGGCTAGGACCACGCGGGAGCAGGACTCACTTTTGACGGTGAGGAACATGGACTTGCTGATGTCGGTGCCCACGCCGTTGCTGGCCTGGCAGAGGTAGTAGCCCATGTCCTCTTCCAGGACGTGGCGGATCAGCAGCGAGCTATTGGCCAGGATCTGGGTGCGGCCGGTGAGGGGCACTGGGTGGTACTGCTGCGGGCTCCCGCTCCCTGGAAGGAGGCAGCTGTTAAGGGGCTGGCGCCCAGGCTAGCAAGCAAGCTGGGTCAGGTTCAACAGCCCCAAGGATGCCCCCATGTCCTTCTCTTGCTGACCTAGGGCCATTTTATAGCATTTCCCAAGTACTCCTCTGGCAACAGGGAGAGACTTGCAGAGGTCTGGCCCTGCCCCAGCTCTCAAGTCAGGAGATGGAGTTGGGGGCCTCAGCTCAACACCTGCCTTGGCACTGAGCTTTGGAGTCGAATTTGGAGAGAAAGGGTTGTCTTTAGGCCACTTGGCCACAGGCAAAGGCAAGATGGAACCCTAAAATGGCAGTTGCCTGGTCTTGGACAGCCAGGCCTGGGAAAGAGGTCAGCCATTCTCCAAGGGGGGCTTTACGGTACCATTTCCTCATTCCCCCAGTGTCAGTGATGGGTAAGGTCTGTGACAAGAGGTTGGCATGGGACTCAGATACCAAATGTATCCTTGGGATGAGGTTAGATTCCAAGAAGGACCACAGTCCCAGAATAGGTTGACTGGTCCCAGAATAGAAACAGGGGCCAAGGAGATTCTGGGACCCCAAGCAGGGTGGGCAGGGCTGGAGAAAGCAGACAGGGAAGGACAGAGGTCAATTTGTGGGGACTAGAGGAAATTTGGAGTCGGCCTGATAGCTGTCCCCAGTCCGCAGACCCTCGAGGGTGGCCGAGGATACTTTCCAGAGCAAGTATAGCCCAGAGTCCTGTGAAAGCATAGAAAGGGCTCCCACCCAGGGCTAGGAGCTGTGCATAGGAAAACAGGCCCAAGCCCCATCCACTTCCTTCTCCCTGACTGTGCTTGGAGACGCTGGCTGGCCAGGGGCTCACCCTTGGCATGCTTCCACATGACCTTGGGCGGGGGGTAGCCATCCACTGAGCAGTTGAGCACGCCAGCTTTGCCGTAGATGCCGTCCTGGTTGTTGGGCTGCACCACAAATCGAGGAGGCACTGCAGAAAGAGGGAAAGTAGTGAGAAACAGATCACCTGTCTCTAACAGGTCTTCCGTGGTCTCTAACCCTCCATTCTGTGCCAGCACCACCTGGACCACAGGCAAGTTTGCAGCACCTAACTCTGAAACTCAACATGCTGAGGGCTTTTGTTGAGTACTGGGAGTTCTGCATCACAGCTCCGACCCTGGCAATGATCAACTGAATGGGGTCTTCTCCTCTCAGGGCCTGCATGTCCTGGCTTGGAAACTAAGACATTTGAACTGCTTGATCTTGAAGTCCCCCCTCCCCTGCATTGGAGCCAACATTCCCTCAGCCCATGATTCAAACCCCTAATCTAGGGAGACGGTTAGCAGTGGACAGAGCCTTCCTCCTCCACCACTGGGCTCTCTGCTCACCACGCACGATGAGCTGGCGCTCCCGGCTCACGGTGGCCGCTGCGTTGCTGGCGATGCACGTGTAATTGCCGTTGTGCTTAAGGGAGACGCTGGAGATCTGCAGGGAGCTCATGAATTCCTTGCTCTCGATGGTCACGCCCGAGCCTGAGATGATCACCTGTCCGTCCTTCCTCCAGGTGATGCGGATGGGCATGTCCCCCGAGGACACCACGCAGGGGATATAGAGCAGCTGGCCGATGGAGGCAGGTGGGAACTCAAAGGGCTGGATTAGAGGGGGCACTGGGGAGGCAAGGGTAGTGCTGCCGTCAGGCCCCCCACGTGCCCCAGCCTGGCCAGTAGCACTCCTCATTACCTCACCTCCAGGCTCTTCCTGCTCTTGGGGATGTAAGTAGAGCTCCCCAAGGCCACTAATGCCTTGTTCTATATATTCTATAGATGCAGAATCTCATGGGGTGCCACTGGCCCTTGGCTCTCATCCCCTTGCCCACCCAGGCCTGGACCCACTGTCTCTGTGTTGGGCGTTGGCTGGCCTGCATTAATCCTGACCCTCAGATTTGTCCTGGTGATGAATCATATGCTTCCCGAGTCCCATCTGCTGGTGGACACTGGTCGGCTTTCACTTTCACTCCTCTGCTGCTCTTTGACAATGGCCCGGTACCACTTTCTCATCCCAAAGATACATCAGCTCTCTGGGGCCTGGGATTGATGGGAATGCTGTGCTTCAGATGTTGGGGGTCAGAAGAAGGTCGGTGTGAGCCTGTCCCCAGCTCATACCCCACAGCTGTGCCTCTAAAAGCCGAGGTGCTATCTCCTGGTCTCCTTCTGCTGAGGTCCCATCACCTGCCCCAGCCCTATCCATTGTCGTCAAGTGTTAGCACACTGAATCCTCCCGCCCAGTAATGTGATGTAGCTTAACCACCTCCAGTGTACAGGTGAGGAAACTGAGGCTCAGAATGGAGAAGTCATTTGCCTTCAGTCTTCCAGCTCCTAAGAGGTGACAGTGGGATTTTGAGACCTGGTCTCCCTGTTCTCAGAGTCCGCGCTTCCTCCCTTATGCTGCCCAGGAGCCTCTCTGAGAAAGCTTCAGACACGCCCAGCCCAATGGCCCTTTTGTGTCAACAGTGAGCTCCCCTTGGTGGCAGGGAGGAGCAGAGAGGGAGCCCTGTTCTTTGTGAGACAACCGGTTTGCTGTTCATCTGGCTGAGCGGGATCCACGCAGCCTCCTTCCCCCCGGAGATCCAGCCCACCCCACAGCCCACATCTCTGGGCCCTGGAGGGCCTGTCTGGAGCCTGAGCCTCTGTGACAGGGATCCTCCTTTCTCAGCTCTGGCTAGGGCATCAGCCATTATCTTTATGATAACTCAATTAGGCCACAGCGACTTCCCCAGCAAGTGGGGGGAGAAGAGAGAGGAGACAGACAATTAGCTTAACAAGGATGAGCACCCAGTAGATGAGATCTCCTTTCTGCAGTCAAATAATTAAATTACAAGGCTGTCCATAGTCCTCTGGCCTTCTCCCAGGCTCTAGTTACCCCTCCCACCCCCGGGAAGCCTCCTGCTTTTCACCCTAGGCCCACCCACGGTGGCCACCAACAGGGGCGAGCCCTGAGGGAGAGGATGGGTGGCATCCTATGCACGCCCAGGCCCTCTCTGCACCCCAAGGATTTTCAGGGCTCAGCAGGGAGCTTCCCCAGCAGAGTGGGAGGGTGTGGGCATAGAATAACCCTTGGCAGCCCTTTGGATCCCTTGGAAAGTTCTTGATCAAGAGCCTAGGTCCAGAGGAAGTGACATTTAGGAGGGAGGGGATGAGCCATCCCCTTTAGCAGGGTGTTTAACTGACAGTGTCACCTCCCACCTTACTCTATCTTGCCATGGGGGATCCATCAGACACCAGGAACACTCACCGCTCCCAGACTCAGCCCTCAGTGCCTAGGTGAACACCGCTGAGTATTTATCCTTCTTATTCCTGCTGCGTGTGCTCCACCAAGGGCCTAAATCCAGGTCTAAAGTCCAGCCAGGTTTTCTGGGCTCTGGCCATCATCTGGATCTCCCCATCCCAATCTCTGGCTGTCTACTCTCCTGTTTGGGGCCCCAGGATTCTGGGTGGTTTGCTGGGCCTCAGGGATCTCCACAGGAGATTTCTCTGGAACCCTAACTCTAATAATGGCCCAAAGTCCATTTTTGAGATTTCCCAGAGGTTCTGCTATTGGGTTCTGCGGATCTCCCTCCCCAACCCCACTCTCCCCCGGCTTGTCTGGGTACCTAGGTCAGATCAAGGCTTCTGGCCTCCTTGGACTTTTTATTGGAACTGTTGCAGAGACCCAGATCTGCCTCTAGTTTGTTTCTTTAGGCCAAACAGAACCAGGCCTGGTCCAGTTCTCCTTCCCACAGAGGCCAGAAGCTAGAGCCCACAAGCTAGAGCCCGCAGACCTCATGGCAAATGCCCTCTCATCCTTTCAGATCCTGCTTCAGTACTAGCTCTCCCATGAGGCCCACACTCCTCCCACAGCACCTGGTACACACCTTCCTCATGACACCTGTCACAGGGTGGAAGGGTGGCGGTTGGCCTCATCGCCTTCCATGGGAGACTGTAGGGCAGTCACTAGGACTTACCTGGCAAACTGCAGGAGCCTAATAAATGCCTGTTGGGTGAGTAAATGAATGAGCTTATTTTTGGATACTATTTCCTTGGGTCATCTCAGAAGCTTAACTGTCAGGTGGGCAAGGGGTAAGGAGAACACAGAATGGGGGTCCCTCCAGAAAAAGAGGAGCATTCTATGCTGTTCCTCAAGATACTGTATTTATGCTATTGGGTTTAGGAGCTAGGAGCATCTTGGTCATTCCTGGGGGGTCAGGCCCTTGTTACCATAGCCCCAGAATTGGCTCCTAGGCACACCTGAGCATGATGAAGGGGAGACTCAAGGCAGTGATGACAGCCTGCAGAGGAGGATGTGTGGGCAAAGCAAGGAGCTGGGAGGTTCTCCCAAGGAGGAGAGGGCCGAGGGGCTGTCAAGTCTGAAGGATCATGCCCTGGGGATGGCGGTCAAGTGCTCCATTTCCATTGAGAACAAGAGAGCAAAAGATTGAAATTAGGTAGGGAGATTTAGCTCAAGCTAGGAGAAGACTGTCTCTCTCAGTAAGAAGGGGTTTGGATAATAGAACAAGTTACTAAGGCAGGTTAATTCATTAATTAACTAATTCATCTAATATTTATGAAATGCCTAGTCTGCGAAGGCATTATTATGCTCCGTGTGGGCTGGAGAAAGTAGAAACATGCTTAAAATACAGATAGAACCCCCAGGAGCTCATCATTTGCTAGGGAAGGCAAGAGATTTCCCTCAGTGATTATTGGACAAGCGCCACCTGAATATACAGATGCTGAACTCTGAGCAGTGAGACGTATCATCTGGCCGGGTGACCACAGCCTCATGGAGGAGGTGGCTTGGACAGAGCTAAGGATAGAGCTAAAGGACACACTCACTGTAGAAAGTACATGGGGTGAGAGAGAGGGAAAAGGCTGAGCCATGAGGCAGAGGCCAACCAGGGCCTGTCACTCCCTCCTGGATTTTGGGAATAACATGGATGGCTATTGAGAACCACTGAAGGAGACGGTGGTCGGGGGATGGGGAGGGGGGCTGTGTGTCAGACATTTGCCCAGTTTGGCCAGAGCTCTCAAGAACACAACTGTCCTGTGGGAGGTGGATGGCCAGACAACTCGCCAGAGATCCAGGGCAGGCTCCTGGCACCCCTGTCCACCTTCTGGCCCTGCTGTATGAAGGCTGACAGGGCAGGTGGGATGCTGTGGTTGAGAAGTGCCCCCTTAGGAACCCTCTGGTGGGAGTGCTAGGGGCCAGAGCTGCTCATGGAATTTCTTGACTCCAGGCTACTGTTCAGATAAACCCCATAGCTGCAGGCACAGCAGGAGGGGGAGGGAAGTTTGGGGACCCTGGCTCCTTTACAGGCTGAGTACCAGGAGGAGCCCTGTGAGCGAGAGGCTCTGAGAAGCAGGGTGTGGGGGCTCCGTGATGGACATGTGGGCAGCTGCCCAGATGTGGGGCTGCTTCCTGACCTGTGAGTCAGCAACATCTTCCCTAAAGCTGCGAGGTTCATGTGAGCTAATTGGATGTGTGTGTGTCCATTTCCACCTCCAGGAAAGCCATTCTCGGCGGCGCTGTGAGTTCTCAGCGGCCACCTCCATCATGGGGATGACCAGGGACTTCTTGGGTGTCGATTGCACGAAGGGCCCCTTCTTGCATTTTCCCAGCACCCAGCCTGAATGTAGGGGGCACAGAGGCCATGTAACCCACGGTCCTGTCTCCGGAAGCCCTGCCCTGGCCACAGTCATCTTTGGTGAGAGGGCAGCTCTGCTCTGAGGGAGGCGGGGTGGGAGCAAAGTGCTACTGCGGCGAAGAGGCCAGAGGCCAGAGTGGCTGGGAATGCACAGTGGTTGTGGCAGTCTAGGAGGTGTCCGGCCACCAGAAAGCTTTATGGTCACCTGCTTGGGAGTGTTGCACGGTATAAGAGTGTGCTGACCGCCAGCCCAGACCATAAACACTTTATGGTGTCTCTCATCATCTCTCATTGAGACTGAGCCTTTTCATTGATTGCACTTGCGGGGGGCGGGGGGGGGGGCAGGTGTTGGAGCATCAGCATGTAGGTGGGGAGAGCACCATGCCCAGGACCTGGGTTCTAGACTCTACCTTCCATGCACCTCACCTCTGACCTGAGCCTCAGTTTCCTCATCTGAAAAACGGAGGAATTGGACCAAATAATCTCTAAAGTCTCTAATATTTTAGGAAAAATAATAACTGCCTTTAATATATATATATATTTTACACAATCCTCTCTTCTCAGGAAGGCTTTCCCTGACCACTTTATTTAAAATCACAGCCACTCTCCCCTCCTCTTGGCACTCTCATCCCTGCTCCCTATTTGACATGGGGTATCTTTTATATATTCTATGCATTATCCATTTGCTCACCAGAAGGGAAGCTCCCGGAGGGTAGGGGTTTTTGTCTGTCTTGAGTGGAGCTGTATTTGTAAGATAGTGCCCAGAATATAGAGGGTGTGCAATAAATGTCACTGAATGAATTAGTAGATACTGCTCCACCTCACTGTCCCCATCATCCCTGTGACCACAATCATCATCTTGAGCCCTGTCTGTTTACCCAAAAGGAAGCTTGCTCCCATATGCTACGGCCCCTCTGCTGGGGAATAGAGCTTCTGGCAGGAGCTTTCTTGGTGACCCCCTCTCCCAAGTACGACTGGGCTATCTGCCCCTATGGAACCTGTTGTATCCCCTTCCTCTGGATTCTGGTGGGTCTCTTCCAAATCTTTACCTCTGCTGATGGCAGGCGACTAGCTTTTTCCTAAGCTCCAATCTATGATCACAGAAACCCCCAGTCCATTCACTAGGGTGGAAGGGACCCTCCTCCAAAGGCTCCAAGCACGTGGCAGGCACTGGTTTGGGCAGCCAGGGAAGACAGTGGGTGGGTGGGGAGTATGGGCATCCGGGAGCGAGTGTATGTGTGTCCTCTTCCACTTGTTCTCCACAGGGACCTGGCACAGCCTCCCAGTCCCGGCCTTGCTGAACTTGGGCAGAGAGCCCCTCCTGTCCTTGTTTTGGCTCCAGAGGCCCGTAGAGGCTCAGATGTGGGGATGGAGATGTTCTCTCACTGAGCTAAAGCCAAGGAGCCCCAGTTGCAGCCTGCCTTCTTAGTTAATTAAACATTCAGCCCGCATGCCCAGAGATGCTTTTATGCTACATTATTTTTCAGCTACAGGGGGCCCTAAAGACATCAAATCTAGGTTGGATCTACGTGCCCTCCTCTTAGCATCCTGCCAAGGATGTCTCTGGATGCCCAGAGATGAGCACTTGCCTTCCCTGCAGCCCTGCTCTCCCCTGCCAGTCAGGGTCACATGCACCAATGCCCAAGCAGCCCACAAAGCATCCCCCCCTCTGTCTCCCCTCAGCCCTCCCAACTTGTGGGGCCACTGCAGGCTCACTTGGGCAATATTTCATATGGTACCACCTGCAGCCCCCTTTTGTGGCTCAGGAATGATGTCTTACAGGAGGGTAGGGACAGAGCCAACATTTATGCACATGTGACTGCCAGCACGTGTGTGTGCCCAAGCACAACGGGGGACAGCTTATTAGCATCTGTGTATTTGTTGCATGGACATGCACATAGTATGTACCAATGAGGACATGCATGTGCATTCACACACATAGGGCTCTGCACATGTGTGTGCATGTGTGTCTGGTGTGTTCTGCTCTAAGCTCAGTGTTTGAAAAATTCATCAGAAGATAAGCAGCCCCAGAAGGAATGGAGTGAGCAGTTGTTTTTCCAGCTCATGGAGCCGCATGGGTTTTTGCCCCTTCCTGCCCATGAACGCATGGCCCCCAGAGAGATGGGGGGTGGGAGGTGCTTCTAATCGATCCCCAGCATCTAGGGCCCTATCTCACCTCCACCCTGCCCTTTCCTATACTCCAGGTCTCTGCTCTATCCCCTGAGTGGGACACATGTCCCAACCAGGTGATAGCAGTGGGCTCAGCGGTGCTGCCTCTGGACCTGGCCCTCCTCGCCCAGAGTCAGGGCCCTATTCCACGCCCAGGGGCACCTCCTCCACCCTCCTCCTTGAGTAGCTCTTGGAACAGCACATCAGCTAATCAAGCAGTGTGCTCATAATCAGCTCTGATGGGTTCTTCTGCAAAAGTGCATTCTAATGAGGTGGGGAGAGGGAGTCAGGGAGTGGGAGGATGAAGGACCTGAGCTTTCAGAGCGGCCGGGCCACGGGGTCGCAGAGCCCCTCATGCAGATGCTGCTTCTTGGTCTGGAGAGAAAACAAGTGACCACAGCCCTTCTAGGGCTGGATTTTCAGACACTGAGGGTGGGGAGAAGAGGGGATGTGTGCACATGTGCCTCTACCCTGTACACACACAGGCCGTCTGATGAAGCCAGGCTTTGTGCTGGGTGTGGGAAACACGTGCCTGGTGCATGGGCTCTGCCCTCTAGCATCTCTCTCTCTCACACGCGCGCGCGCGCGCACACACACACACACACACACACTCCCCCTTTCCTCTTGTCGCTCAGCACAATCACAACAGGCCCAGAGAGTCGCTGAGACGGAATGCATCAGATTCAATTCATTAGGACTGATCACTCCCTGAATGGGGTTGAATAATTGATGAGCAGAAGCAGCTTTCTGGATGTTCTGCGTACTCCGAGGCTCGCTAGAGCCTTTTTTTTTTTTTAAGCCAACAAAACCTGGCCAAATGCTCACTGGTGCGGGCGGGCGAAGGGAGGGGAACAAAGGTTAGATGTTTTAATATGTGATGTTTACAATGTAAACTCTCGGTCCACTGCTTGTAACGGAAATGGATATGGGCAGCCCTTGACGCTGGGAGGGGGTAGGTGGGCTGTGCCTTGTTCCTCGGCGGCCAAGCTTGGGGATGTGGCCTGGGGGTTGTGAGGCTCCTGCTGGGGCTTGGGGCCCCAGGGTGGGGAGGTGCGGGGGCAGAGGCCTTAGGCTCAGGAGGGGGTCAGGGTGCCCCTCAGCCCAGCTTGGGTGTGGTGGCAGGAGGCAGGGAGGCTGATGCTGTTAGGGTCTCCTGTCACCCCCCACCCCAGGCTTGAAATGGCCACAGCTCCACAGTTGTTGGGGATCAAAGTGAGGCCTCCCTGCAAGCCACTCCAACCCGGACTGCTGTTTCAGCTCAAGAAACATTCACTGTCTGGCACTGTGACAGGTGGTGGATGCACAAGGACAGGTGTGACATGGCATCCTCTGGGCACCGATGGGATGAGCCCAGGGAACAAGGGGCAGGGGAGAGAAGTAGCCGTCCCCACTTTTGCTGCTACTGTGCAGTGGCCTGGCTGTCCACCAGACCTTAGCACCTGGATGTCCCACTATCACCACAACCCAATGCTGCTTCAGTCTCCCCAAGCTGTCCCTTCTCCCAGACTTCCCTCTTCCTGTCAACAAAGCCTCTCTTCCATCTTGCTTCAGGAGCCTGGGACTCACTGGGGCCTTCCTCTGTGCCAGGGCCCCTTCGTAGGCCTGGACCCTCTGCTGTTTCTTTCTGCCTATGCCCCCCTCAGTGGGGGGGGGGGGGTCAGGCCAGCTTTCCTCTCCTGGTGCATGTTATCCCCAGGGGTACGGAGGGGGCCTCCCCTCCTTGCTGCCCTGGGGTGACACAGAGGCCCAGGTGACAGGGGCTCTCAGCCTTCTCAGGGACTTTGTCTCTCTTCCTGCTCTCAGGGGGTCCCAGAGGCCTCTTTCCTTATTCTTCCCAGCCTGCCTGTCACCCAGCTCTGGATTAGAGCCCAGGGCCCGGAGTGAGGCAGGCCCAGGAAACATTCTGTCTCCAGATGACAATTTCCTTATTTTTTTATTTTTTTGTGCCTCTCAGCCTTTCTGCCTTGGAAATTGGGGATAAAATGGTACCTGCCTTAGGTAAGGGGATGGTGCTGGGGTTAAATGAAACCAAGCATGTAGAGCATCCAGCCACAGGGACTGGTGCATGGTGGGCCCACCACAGTGCTATTTGTCTTATTATGACAATGATTACAGTCTGGTACTAGAGACCAGGATGGTGGCTTGTGACCACAGCCCTCTTTCCTCCCTCAGGGAGCCCCAGGCTGACCTCTCCACGTGCCCAGAGCCTCAGGCTCTCCCATGGGTTTAACCCACTCAGGCCTTTACCCATTATGGCCATTAGTGACCTCACAACCCAGCCAGGCCTGGCAGGCCCCACTTCTTATCCTGCCCCAGAGCAACTGGGCCACCCTGCTCCCACTCACTTCCCCAGAAAGTCTCCAGGCCTGGAAGGTCCAAAGAACATATTTGGGAGGGAGCTTTGCACATTCACACAGCCCCAGAACCAAGGGGATAGCCGTCATTGTTCACACGTTCATTGATTTCTTTAGTTCTACTCATTCATTCATTTAATCCTCCGGCATTTACAGAATGGCTACCATGTACCAGGCACTGTGCTAAGGACCC
The DNA here is from genome assembly GCF_048418805.1 of Vulpes vulpes. Taxonomy (NCBI): domain Eukaryota; kingdom Metazoa; phylum Chordata; class Mammalia; order Carnivora; family Canidae; genus Vulpes; species Vulpes vulpes. The sequence goes on along the minus strand of NC_132791.1, from coordinate 117,302,934 downwards.
CTGCGTTTACCCATGCACCCCCCAGGTCAGCATGAAGGTCCTGGTCCAGAGGAGGATTTTGTAGGCAGTGCTCTGTAGACCTCAAATAGCATTAGCAGGTGGAAGGGAGTCAGGGCACCCAATATGGGCTCCCTCCACCCAGCCTCCTGCTGCTTTGTCTCTCCTGGCAACTGCCTCTTGCCCCCTCCTGTTGGCCTCTGGTGGCTTCCTGCTGACATCACAGGGCTTCCCACCGTCTCTGACCTGGGCCTCTTGCCCAGAGGGTGACCTGCCTCCTCTGTGTGTGGCACTGGGCCCTCATGCCTCTTGGATCCCTGCACACTGTCCTGCGGCCTGCAGAGGGAACCAGATGCAGAGGAACCCACAGCCTTCTTTGTCTGCCTTCATTCGGCCCCCCTGCTGCCTTTCTCCTAAACACCAGGTCAGGACCCTCTCTTCCTTGGCCTTCCACTCATTCAGGACTGCCTGCTGCTGTTGTCTGAGCAGCCAGCTGGGGAGAGAGCCAAAGTCCCGGGCCACCAGGTGGGCTCTGGTTCTGAGGGAGGCCTACCTTTGACAGCCACGTGGACGCTCTGGCTGATGGACAGCTGGGGCTGGATCAGGACACTGCACAGGTACTCCCCTTCATCCATGCCCTTCTGTACATCCGTCAGCTTCAAGGTCCCGTTCTCAAATACCACCTGGCGGTGGTTGTCGGGCAGCAGCAGGGCATCCTTATACCACTTGATGGAGTAGTAGGGGTAGCCAATGACCCTACAGTTGATGAGGGTGTCCCGTCCGGCGACGGCTGTGATGTTCCTCATCGCCCGGATGCTGGGGGGGCCTGGGCAGGAGTCAGGAGGGAGGAGGAGCAGAGGAGGGACAAGCGGTGCGGTGAGCCAGGGACAGCCAGGAGCTGCCCTGTGACTCTCTTCTCAGTTGCTTGGCTCTGAAACTATCAGGGGATGGAAATTCAGTGGGCAGGGGCATAGGGGTGGGGGGAGGCCTTTATTGCAAGGCTAAAGGCAAAGGCTCGAGCTGGTCTCTCCAGGACTCCCTGTTACTAGCTTCAAATAATTGCAAACAGACATGTTCTGTTCCTGCCTGGGGCAAGAATCCACCCCCCTAATGGGGTGAGTGGGGTATGTGAACCTCCTAAGAAGTGACTGGGATTTGGGAGGGCGAGTCCTCATTTACAAGGAGATTAAGATTTGGGGGTTACAACGGAAATGTGGAGATTTTGTTATTTTCATTCAACTTGCATATAATGGTCTTGTACAAAAAGGATCTCACATACATTAAATATTTAAAAGACGGTAGAGGAAGGTCTTCAGTGGATGAGCTGATGATTTTCTTCCAAACAGGTAAGTGGGTTTTGTGGGTCCCTGAGAAGGGGCCCTAAAAGGGGGATGTTGTTCATGCTGTGTGTGTGTGGGGGGGGTATCTTCAGCTGGCTTGTTAGGCAGGTGGCCATGTGGGAGTGGTACAGGGGGCTCAGAGGCCACCATGCAGGGACAGTGCTGGAATGGGAACAATTTTCTCTTTACATCTAGCGGGAAGCCCAGGCTTCAGGTTCCCTACCCAGATGATGAGGGGCCGGGCCAGGGGGTCCCAGGAGCCTGTAGCCCTGACACTTGCAATTCAGAGAATGCAGGAGGGTCACCAAATGAGAGGCCACCTTTCTCAAGTGGGGTTGGAGAACCGGCACAGATGAATTTAGCAGGAACCCCTGCTCCCTGGCAACCATCAGTGCCCCTTGCCCCCTCCTCCTCTGACCTTGGGTCAGGGGGGCACTGGGAGGGGCAGATGAGGACCAGTCTGACTCGACAGGGCTGCTAAGAGCTTCAGAGGGGGGCTCTTCTCACCACAGTGACGTGGAGAGCTGAGATGCGGGGATGATCACCTGAACTGCTTCCCCCCACCCAGCCCAAGCCTCCCAGTCTTGATGGCTTGGGGCTTGGTAGGGAGGAAATTGGGGGGAAGGTATCACTCTGGCTCCTGGCTGCTTACACCTCCTGGAGCATTTAGGGGATGGCTCAGTGGGAGGACTGGGAACACAGCTTTGATGGACAGCCCCCTCAAAGGTCAAGCCTGGCCCCACTGCCCCCATCCCCATCCTTGTCCTTACAAGGCCCCGGGGGGGCTGGGGGTTGCTAGTGGAGTGCTGAGGGTAACTGGGGCCAGAGAGATTTGATGGGGAGGAATGGGGTGAGGGGGGGCAGGTCAGACTGGGAGAGAAGAAGGGTAAGGAGGAGGGGATGAGAATGCATGGGGGGGTGAGGGGGGTGGTGAACTGTACCAGACACATGCACACACAAGAAAGGATGACGGGGTTCACCGAGGGCAGGGGAAGGGGGGGAGAAAGAGGAGAGAGACCGCTACTAAAAGCAAAATGACAGTTAATAATAAGTACTAATCACCACGAGAATAATGGGAACCACAGAGATGGCAAAGGAACTCAAAAGCCTATTCTGATATTTAAATATAGACAGGCACCTCTTACGTTTATTCGCGCCTGATATTCAGCACTGCCCACCGAGTTCCGCGCGGTGCACCGGTACACGCCGCCGTCGCGGATCTGGGGGCCCGTGACGTTCATGTGGCTGATGGTGGTGCCATCCGACATGGTGTACTGGTTGGTGCGGTGGCTCCCGTCCCGAACGATGGGCTCGTCGTCCAGGGCCCAGGTGACGGTGGGCGGCGGGGCGCCCTTGGCTGCACACATCAGCGAGAACTGCTCCCCGGGGTTGACCACCTTCTCGCTGAAGGACGAGACGATGCGGGGCGTGCCATCTGCAGGGAGCGAGGAGGCCCCGTCAGGGTCACCGAGCCACCCCCCCACCCCCGGTCCCAGCAGCTGGGGAGGAGGCCAAGCAGTGGCCGTGACAATGAGATCCAACTTTCAGGGGTGCCTGGGTGGCTCAGTGGTTGAGCAAATGCCTTCAGTTCAGGTCGTGATCCCGGGGTCCTGGGATCGAGTCCCCCATTGGGCTCCCTGCCAGGAGCCTGCTTCTCCCTCACCTATGTCTCTGTGTCTCTCATGAATAAAAAAACAAACAAAAAAAAACAACAAAAAAAAACCTTTCACGTACATCGATTCAGGCACTACCCGCAGAATCCTGTGAGGTGCCCATTACTATTGCACGGGATTTATGACTCCTGGATTCGAATCCTCCCACGGCCGCTTGTGAGCTCTGTGTCTTTGGGCAAGTCACCTAACACCTCTGAGTCTTCCCATTTCTTAACTGTGGAGGATGAAGATATTGGGGTTGGTGACTAAACTGTCTTCACACTGATGCTGTGAGGACAAAATTACTGCGTTTCAGATGCTTCACACAGCACTTTGTGTTTAATAAATGTCAGCTCTTGTCGACTTTTCCTTTCCTGCCTTTCTCCTCCCTGTGTCAGTAAAGACATGGGGCTCAATAATCCTGTGTGGGATCAGGGCTGGACTCGGGGTGGGGGGGGACCTGCAGAGTCTGGGTCCAGCTCTCATCCCCACAGGTGGGGGTGGGGGTGCGGGAGCCCTCTGAGCAAAAAGCCTCAAGTATGAGGCTTCACCGCCGCCCAGAGGCACTGGTGTGTGCGTGGCCAGAAATTAAGTCTTGGCTAACCCAATAACCCCGGACGGGACAATTAACCCTGCTGCCCCACCTTCCTCCATGGAACAGGGGGCATGCAATTATCGAGCCTGGCCATCCTACACAGGATTGTTGTAAAGGATTAAAGTACGTGGCATGCACTTTAACAAGTAAAAACTAAGACAAACATTAAAAAAAAGGAAAGAAAAAGAAAAAGTAAGGCAATGTAACATGGTTCTCCATCCACATTTCACACCAAGATGCTGATGTTATAATCCAGTCTGCCAGCCCCCAGCCCCATTTCTGGGGGGAGACCCTTACCTAAAACTAGGGGAAGGCCCGGTGCCTGGAACAGCCTGGAAGGCCTCCCAGGGTCACGACATTTGGACCCTCCTCTGCTTCCTTCCCCAAACCCTACCTTTCTGGCTGTTCCTCCCCACTCTGTGCCTATCTGCCAGCCTCATTTTCCATATCCCTGCTCTGGATTGGCTATCAACAGGCTGTCCTTTCTGAGAAAAAAATGCACTGTGTGGGGAGCCAGTCCAGCAAGAAGTCCCCGGGGATATAAGGCACCCATTTCCAACTGGCCTGTGCCTGGCTGGTGTCCCTCCTTGTTGGGAAGAGGATCTGGCTGGACAAGAGGAGGCAGGGGCTGAGGGAGGGGCAGTTCACTGGGCACCGTACTTAGGGCGAGGGGTCAGGGATGCCCAGGTCCCACCTCCCACCTCCCAAGGACCCACAGGTAGACCCACGTGGGATCCTGATAACCTGGAGGACTTGCCTGGGTTTGGTATCTTTGTTATGACAGTGAAAAATCCTTGGAAGCAATAGGATTGCAGGGTTTTTGTTTTGTTTTGCAACAAAGGAGCGAGGGGAACACTACTTGTTTTGTTGGTAAGGATAGGGCCTCTGCTAACCCTCATTGTATCTTCGTGCAAGTAAGAAAAAGATGCCTCCTCCGTGTGGTCACCACCTGGTGCCAGGTAGATTTCAAGCCGATTCCAGTTCTTACTCTCAGTCCCGCCCTGTGGGTTAGGCACTTGTTGCAGTGAACAACCTGCACAACCATACACAGATGTGCTAGGTGAGGAGCCTTGGGTGGTAGTAGCTTTAAAAGGAGAGAGGAACAAGTGGAAACCCAGGTCTGTGATAAGAAACAGAGCCTGCTGTGAAGAGCCCTTAGTCAGGGGGAAGACTGGAAAGCCCATGGGGCTGGCGGGAAGGGCAGAGAATGGGAGAGGGACAGCCAGAAAGAGAGGGTTCAGGGAAGAAGGCTCCAGGCAGGGACTCCTGAGGGGCAGTCCCAGGGTCCCTGTGAGATTGAAAGCCCCTGAGATCTTAAAGAAGACCCCTTTCATAGTGAGGTTCTCGTAATTTTGGAGGGCAGAGGCAATACAGTGTGGTGGTTTAGAGACCTGAGTTCAGATCCCGGCTCTGACCCTTGGCCAAGCTGGGTGACCTTGGGCAAGTGACTGAGCTTCAGTTATTTCCACTGCAAAATAGGGAACATTAAGAAAGAGCATCTGCCCTCTTCCTCCCCACGGAAGGATTAACTAAGGTAGGCACGAGCCTGGACCACTGCCTGCTCCTAGGACTCAGGTGAGGGAGCCTATGCAGGGCATCTCCTCGCCAGGCTCTGGGGGTCCTGAACCCACCCAGGTTCCAGCTGCCCCTGCTCACCCTCCAGCACGATGATGGCGAAGTCCTGTGCGGTCTGGGCCTTGCGGGTGGCGAAGCACTGGTAGGCACCAGAGTGGCTCTTCTGGGCCGAGGTGATGAGCAGGGTCTCGTTGCTGAGCCCGCGGATGGAGACGGCCTCGTCGGGCAGCACCAGCTCCGTGTTGCGGTACCAGCGGATGGTGAACTCCGGGGAGCCCAGCAGGGCACAGGAGAGGATGACCGTGCTGCCGATGCCGGTCTTCAGCTTCTTTGGTGTCAGGGTCACGTGAAGGGGGTCTGGGCCGGGGCAGTGGGGGAGGAGCGAGGGGACAGGCAGTGGGGAGGAAAAGGATAAAAAAAAAGGGCTTTTACCATGGAGCAGTGTGGCTGGGGGTGGGGGGTGGGGCTCGGGGTGGCCTGGTTCTGTCTCCAGACCCCTGTGGATTGCCTCTCTAGACCACAGTTTACTCATCCGTGAAATGGCAGGGTCCGGCCAGGTGATGGCTCTGCACCTCTTGTTATGACAACCTCTGCTTTCTTAATGTGCGGCCCTTGCCCTGTGGGGCTGGGGGGCTCCCTTCAGCTCAGGAGAGCAGGAGCTTGACTGGCTCATCACCCACTGTCCCCCACCCAGAAACCAGGGAGGCACCCTTGGCTCCGCCACCCCCCACCCGTCTCTCATACCCACACAGATAACTAATTGCTATCTTCTGCCGTTCTGACCGCTTTTAAATGCTCCAGGTGACTCTGCTCTTCATCCCCACCTCCCCTGCCCTGCCGCGGGTCCTCAGCTCCCAGCCTAGACCCAGGCAGTACCATCGTCCGTCCTCCCTGCATCCCTCCTTCTGTTCTCCATGCTGTGGCTGGTCACTCTCCTGCTCAGAACTTTTACAGCACCCCAAAACTTGGTGTGGCATTCAAGGCCATCAAGGACCCTGGGGACCTTCCCCTGCTTCTCAGCTATATAGTCTTCAGGCAGCAGCACCCTGTCTGTGCTGGATGAACACCCTGGGTGACTTCTTGCCCCAGAGCTTCCGCCTAGAGTGCTCTTTTCCCGCTTTGCCTGACGCCTTCTCATCCTTCACACTGAGCTCAGGACATCTCTTCCAGGAAGACTTCCTGGACACCACTACCCTTCCAGGCTGGGTCAGGACCCCTCTTCTGGGCCCCCCTGTGTACAGTGGTCACCACACGAAGCCCATGGTCTTTTAATCACTTCTGTGTGTCTGTCTCTCCCCCTGCATTGTGAGCACTTGAGGACAGGGCAGTGTCTCTCACCTTACATGTCTACTGCCGCCCGAGACATGTTTATCACTGTCGGGCGGGCTGGCCACCAGCCCCAGGCTGACCTCCTTCCCCAGATCTCCAAGGGCTTGGGGTTCTCTACAGGAGGCTGAGGCCTGCAGGGGCCTAGGACCTCAGCGAGGTGGCCTGCAGCCTGGCTGGGTGGGACACAGTCAAAGCACACAGGAGTCCTTCTGCTCATGCCGGGCTCTCCCGCTCTCTCCTAGAGACCCTGCCCCGGAAATGTCAGTGCACAACGAGGCAGGTGGCATCATGCTTGTCCTGGTCACCAGCCGGGGCTCCCAGGGCTCTACCAGCTAGCTGCTCTCATCTTGCTGCCCCATATGACTTGGCGACAATATGGGCAGGAGGCTTGTTGGCAGAACGGGGGTGTGTGTGAAAAGCATGCTTTCCTCCATGCACCTGGTGGAGAGGGGCTATCAGAGAGAACAGAAGGCAGAGAAAAGCTATGTGGCTTCCCCTTGAACCTGGCCGTCCAGCCGAACCCAGTGTGGGGAGGAAGGTGCGGGGCTGAGTGTCAGAGGGGATCCGCTGTAGGTATGCCGGTGGGGCGGTGCACACAGCTGTAGGCAGTTACTTGTGGATCTGTGTGTGTGAGCCTGGATGTGAGCACGTTAAGGTGGAGGAATGTGTGTATCGGTAAGTGTGTATGAGCACCGTACGTGTGGGCCTGTGGTATGGAGAAGTGGGCATGTGACCTTTCAACACATCAACCTGCGTGTGTGTGTGTCGGTATCTGCTTGCGTGTAGGTACTGAGGCAGGAGCTATGAACACCAAATTACCCAGGGTCAGGTTTGGTAATTTTCCAAGGATTCGGGGGTGTGCTGCCCTCCTGACCTCAGTCCTGAGACAGTGCATGTGTGTGCGTGTATGTACGTATGCCAGGGTGAGATGAGAGAGTGTGTGTGTACTGTGTGTGAGCAGGAGGAGGGCAGGTAAGGGGGGAAGGCATATCGCACGGTCCTTAGGGCAAGGAGGGGGACGTCAGCCCTGGTCCAACCTGCCTGCCTGCTGGCTGGGGCTCGGTACTCTGTGAGGATCCCCCTGTCCCCTGGGCTCTCAGCATTTTAACCTAAACATCTGTATCATGTGGTATCACTCCCAGAGTGTTTCTTGGGGCTCTTTCTGCTCTTCCAGCTTCACGTGTGCTCACAGGGGGAGGACTTCTTCCCAGCACTGCAGATAAATGCACCCCAACTGTCAAGAGGCCCTTGACTACGGGGAGACTACGCTTACACATGGGCTGAGGGCAACAAGACACCAGGCCCCAGGAGGCCAGCCAAGCAGGGAGAACATGTGAAGGTCTGCAGACCTGTAGCTCTATGCTCTTGAGACAGGTAGTGAGGGGGGAGGATGGCTTCTCTGCAGCATGGGGGTTGGATCACAGCTGGACAGCCTCCTCCCCCTGCCTGGGTTCAGTGACCCTCATGATGCCTTTCAGTACAACAGTCAATGGGGCCTCAGGCTATGTAGCTCCTCCAGGGGGTGGGATTCCCCAGGGGTCTCCAAATCCCAGCCTCACTGCTGTCAATGCAGGGAACTCAGAGAACCAGACTCTGGATGCCACAGCTAGAAGGGAGGGGGAGATGGGGAGCCTGAGGCTGCATCACCTGAGGGAGAGGCATGGTGGGGGTCCTTCCCTGGCCCCAGCCCCTCAGCCCACCTGTGAAAGCCACATACAGGCTCCCTGGACCCCTGGAGCCCCTGGGGCACTGGGAGGGGGAGGGAACAAGCAGGACCAGTGTTGGTACCCAGCCAGTAGATCCCGGAAAGGCCGCCTTGGTCATTGATGCCTGCATCTGATCCGATTGACCAGTGCCCCTATCAATTACTGTGCAATATTCTGAATATCGCTTCTGATGGGATACAATAGGTCCTCTCTACTGGATTAACATCAGCACTACTTCCTTTAGTGCAGACACTCTTCCCCATCACCAAGCCACGAAGCCCTGTGAGCTCGTCACTGTCACTGTCACCCCCATGACCCCTCCTGACCCTTCTGACCTCAGGAGGTAGGAAGGCCTGGGATCATCATCCCACTTTACAGAAGAGGACACTGAGGTGGTGATCATGGTCATGTGATTTGCCCAAAGTGGGTTACCCTCTGACAATGCCAGAACCAGAAAGCAGATCTTCTGATTTCAAACCCAGAGCATTTCCTCTGATGTTTGACCACCTTTCCCAACCAGGGGACTGTCCTCCCTGCCCCACCCCCGGGCTGGCCAGAAGCAGGTGCTCTCAAAGCTTGCTAGGGCCGGCCGAGGGGCTCCCCGCTCACCGATGACCGTGAGGGTGCCAGTGGCCTCTGCGGAGCCAAAGGTGTTGATGACCTCACAAATATAGGTGCCGCTGTCCTCCGTCCGCAGGTCACTGACTGTCAGCCCCGTAATGCGCTTGGTCCAGCGGCTGTCGGCTGGGAGGGGCCGGCCGTCCTTGAGCCAGCGGATGGCAGGGATGGGGTAGCCAGAGGCGGTGCAGGGCAGCTCCACGGTGTGGCCGGCCCACACCTCCTGGGAGTGGAAGCCGTCCAGGATGGTGGGGATCGACTCGGCAGGGTCTGGAAGGCAGAGAACATCAGTGGCCCTGGCCAGCCTGAGCAGGAGGAAGTGAAGGGGTGGGGGCACGCACCAGAGCAGGCACTTGCTATCCCCGGGGGCCCAGCATGAAGGACACCCCGTGTGAGATGGCTCGTGGGGGCCCCTGGGCCCCAGACTCTGGCTCCCCCTCTCCCACTCAGGCCAGACAGAGGCCCCGAGAGCCATGACTGAGAAGCGGGGGCTTGGGGGAGGTGGGAGGAGGGTAGGGAGGGCAGACAGGTAGATGGAGCAAGGGAAGGGGTGAGAGGTGCAGAGAGGGAGAGAGTGTGAGAGTGTTCCTCCCTGTCCCGTCTCCACCCACCTGCGATCCTGCCAAACTCTGAGGGCTGTGAATTTCCATCTGCGCCCAGTGGGACTCAGAAGTTAAGCCTTCTGCAAACCACATCTACCATCCCGAACAACTCTCTATTTTACATTCCCAATCCAAGAGGAAGCAGTGACTGCAGGTCCCGGGGCCCTGACCTGTAGGAGACCCAGGCTCCCGGCTGGTGGGATTCCGTGTGTGATGTCTGATGCTTCTGAGTGGAGCTCTGGTTGCTCTCGGCCTAGTTCTTCTTATCCTCAAATGCCTCCCTGACTTTTCTGCCTTGGGGACCTCCTGCTGCTGTAAAACCTGCCCAGGCTCTCCTCTGCCGACATAGAACCCACACGTCTTCTCCCCGGTTAGGCCTGCTATGATGTAGGGTCTGGTCCTGGCCAGGTCCCTGGCCAGGTCCCCGGCCTGGCCTACTCGGTGGGCTCCCCCTTCAGCTCCCCACCCAGGCAGTGGTTCCCCACTTGTGGTGGGCTGTGTCCCTGCACTGCCCTCCCCTGGCTGCCCAGCAGCCCGTTCCACTTGGCCAACACCTCTTCGTCTTTCACAAACCAGCTTAAATTATATCACCCCTCTTGGATGTGTCCCCCGGGGCCACTCACATTAGATACCCATCGAGCTTTCTTTTTCTTTCATTTTAGTTTCAAGCAACCTTTCCTTTATTTATTTATTTATTTGTTTGTTTGTTTGTTTTTATTTATTTATGCAACCTTTCCTTTTTAATGAAAAACTTAAAAAGTGGAATATATGCACCTGGCAAAACTTCAGAAAGTCTAGAAGGGTGTCTGTGTGAAAGGGGAGTCTCCCTCAGCGCTGCCCTCGGCCACCTCATTTCTCTCCCCAGAGGCCACCACTGTCGTGAGCTACCCAGGGGCCCCTCAGCTGTGGTTAGCACCAGGTCACGTATCTGTCTTCTCCAGGAGGCTGCGAGCATCTTGAGACAGCGTTGCTCCATTGCTGGATCTCCTGTGCCTGCATGGAGCAAGGCCATGGCTGCTGACCCACCATGTCTGGGGGAGGCTGAAGGGGGTGCTCAGGCACAGGCAGTGGTCTGATTTTCCACATTGCAGAATTTTATAGGCTCATGGACTCGTAGAGCTGGCTTAGGGGCTTTGGAGGCCACAGACAGAGGAGGACCCCCTGAGACCAGAGAGGTGCAGTGACCTGCCCAAGGTGGCACTGCAGAGTCAAGATCACAAACGAGGTCTCACTCACCCTTGTTCAGTAAAACGGGGCCCAAGATGGAATAATCTAATACTGAGATCTGCTCAAGAGAGAATGATGGGAGGGCACCTGGGTGGCTCAGCGGTTGAGCATCTGCCTTCGGCTCAGGTCATCATCCCAGGGTCCTGGGATCGAGTTCCGCATCAGGCTCCCCACAGGGGGCCTGCTTCTCCCTCTGCCTGTGTCTCTGCCTCTCTCTCTGTGTGTCTCAAGAATAAATAAATAAAATCTTTGAAAAAAAAAAAAAGAGAGGGAATGGTGGGAGTGGCAGACGTGCCCCTCTGGACCCTCCTTGACTAAGGGCAAATTTCCTCCATCCTTGGCCCATCTCCGTTGGAGAAGGGTTGGGCGAGGACTTCTCCTGGGGCCAGAGACTTTCTAGAAGACTCGCTACCCCCTCCCCACCTTCCATTACTCTTCGGAAGGAGGTTGGGCTGAGAATCAGAAGAGCCAGGGGCTGGTCCGCCTGGGGTCACAGTTAAGTCGTGTGACCTTGGGTGAGTCTCGAAAGGTCTCAGAGCCTGAGACTCACCCGCTGGGGGAGGTGGCAGCGCTGCCTCCGCCTCTCCTAAGGTTGTCGTAGGCAATAGTGGCAGATCGCATGTCCAAGAGCTTGGCTGAGCGACACCACGATGCAGATGTGCCGGGCAATTACGGCTTGGCACCCGCCCTTCCTCCCCACCAGCTTCTGCGGCCTCTTCCCCACGCAACCCTGTGGGGACGGTCGGGATAAACAAACCCGGTGCCAGGGAAGAATTACTCAATGTGACACTTAATTGATGCAAAATACACAAATTCCGTGGCACACCGCAGAATTTACAAGCGGACGGGCCGACGGGGCGGTGGAGGAAGGGGCGGGGGGAGGGAATTAATCACCGAGTCTCAGGCGTGAAATTAAATTCTGAGGGAAAGAAGCCTCTTTCATTACTCCGGAGCAGGAGTAAAATGCTGCGGCGTGTACCGGCGACAGCCCGGGGGGACCGGGCGCTGCCGGGCCGGCGCGGGGCTAGGGGAGCCAGACAGCTGCGCCCCGAGAAATCTCCGGGGCCATCCAGGGCGCCCCAGGGAGGCTGCTGGGACCTCCCTCGGCCCGATGAGCAGTGCTGCCCTGCAAAGGCACCCCCAAATACGGCTTCCGCACGTGGCTTGGCCCCCCCATGAGCTGGGGAAGCCTGGACTGGTCTGCGAGCCTCTTTGGTCACTGGTTTCCTCTTTATAAATGCAGCTGATAATGCCTATTCCACGGAGTTCATGCTCATGGAAGCTCCTGGAAAACTCTGCAAAGCACGGAGTGGTTGTTTGGAGGTCGTATTTTAGGGGGCTCGGGCCATTCTTGCAGCTGCCTCCTTCACCTTGGCCCACACAGCACATGCTCTCCGGAAGGGAGTAGGAACAATAAAGCAGCGACAACAGATCGACGACAAGACAGCCGCCACCACAGCGCAGCTGCCACTCTGCTGAGCGCTTCCAATGTGGGCAGACGCGGCGCTAAGCCTTTTCCATCGGGTACCTACTTCTTGCAACCCCAGGGCAGGGGGTCGGGGCGGGGGCGCTGTTTCGTCACTCCCATCCTACAGATGAGGAAGCTGAGGTTTGAGCCACTGCTTATCCTCTGCCACCTTGCGCAGCTAGTGAGTGGAGGCTGAGCCTGAACCTTTGGCTGGGTTCAGAGTCCTTTACCCAACACACCTGGCTGCGCCCACCTTCTTTCCCACCCTCTAGCTTTACCAAACCCTCTGTGAGGCCACTCTGAAGAAATCACAGGTGTGGTTGCTGCCCTCACCAGATGACCACCTGGGACACTCTGCCACGTGGATCCTTGCGCTCCTTCCTCTTGCCTTTGGTCCTGGGAGACAGGGTCAGCCATCCTTTGGGGTGTATGGACACCTCAGCCAGCAGGTGCTGAGGCAGGGACCCCCCCAGCCACATCTTTCCATCTGCTGGTCCAGGGCTTCTGGTCACCCTTCCCGGCCACCAGCCCGGGAGCCCTCGGGGGGTGCTGGCCACTGGAGAGAGAACCTTCTCGGCAGAAACCATGGCCAGCAGATCTCTTGTTCAGAACTGACTGGCCACCCCCCAACCCGCCCCTGCCTCAAGGTGGTATGTGGGGCTGGAGGCTGATGTCTGAGCTCCCCGACACGCCCCCCTCGCGCCCCCTCTGCACTGCCTTCCTCCAGTATCACTTGCATTTTTGCCGAGACAAGCAGCTTGCAGATGGCCTTGTCACATCACATCACATCAGGGCCGTGTCACCGGTGGGGCCCCTTCCCCTCAGTTCCCTCTCTTCCCGTTCCAGATCCCTCCTGCTCCTTTCAGCTCTGTTCACTCCTGTCTTCCCCTCTGCCTTTGTCTCTGTGCAGGTTTCCTTCCATTCTGTTTTTTCCCTGTCCTATGTCTCTCCATGCCTGTGCCTCTCCCCTTTTGTCCGTCTGGGAGCTTCCCTAGCTTTGCTTCTGTCTCTCTGTTTGGGCTTTATCTCTGGTGGCACCTCTCATTCTCCTCCTACCCGCACCCCCCTCCTCCTCACAGCTGGTGGGGAATGGAGACCAGAAGGACAATGGTTGGCATACCCTCCAGTTTACAGGGTGTCTTTTTTGAGAGGCACCTGCCTATTCCCCTCCCAGCCCCCGACCCCACACACTCCAAGAGTGGAGGTGAGATTGGCAGGATGAAGGGGCTAAATATTTGTGCAGGAGAGAGAAGCAGGCCTGCAGGAGGGGGGATTTCTGCACCAGTCCCACGTTTTATGAGAAGCATGCAGATGAGATGCAAAACAGCATGCAAACAAGTCCCTATAATTTGGAAGGGAACCACTCCAACACATTCGGGAATTGGGCTGCCGATTCCTAAGTCTAGCCACGAAGATAGAGGCTCTTCAGTGCAGCCCCATCGCCTCCCCATATGACAGCACCGTCTCCCTTGGCGTTGGTTAGTTCCACAAATATTTACTTAGCACCTACTATGTGCCAGGCAGAGGGCCAGGTGCTGGAGACACAAAGGAGAATCAGACAGCCCTATCCTTGCCCTCCTGGCTCCTGCTCTTCAAATGTGCTGGGCAAATGAGAGAGGGTCTGGGATAGGGTTAATCTGATGGGGGTGGTCCTCATCAAACCCCAGAAGGTCAGAGTTAGAATCAGCGTGGTTATCTAGTCGAGCTACTTATTCCAGAGGCTCCAAGAGGTTGCACAGCAGGGTGAGTTTGGTCTCCAAAACCACCATGCTATCAGTTCCTCCACCTTCCAAAAGCCACGCCAATCCCACCTCCTCAACAGCGGAGATTTTCAAGTTATAGGTCACAAACTGTTAGGAACTTGTAAAACCCATTTGGTGAGTTGCGACCAGCATTTAGATAAATCAGAATTGGATAGGATAGAGTAGGAAATAGCAGAATGCATGTAAATGCATGTGGTAGGAACGACCAGTGTGTGCATGCACAGGTTACGATAAAAATGTCTATCTGTGGACTGCTGTCAAGAGTTTGAAAAAGCACTGTTTCCAGAGAGGCAGTGTTCCTTGAGGAGTACTATGTGCCCTCCTTTACTCCGTGACTGGGGCATGTACGGGGTGTTCAAATGACCCCTTCCACGGGCTGGGCGGGGGTGGTGGTTGGCACGCTGTTTGCAGAAGCTAAGTCCTGGCTTTGCCTCCTACTGGTCAAACAGTTGGGGGGAGTGGCTGTGATAATCCCTCCAGAATATAAGACTCTTTCATTTAGTTTACAAATACTGTTGTTTACAGATTCTATCCTGCTTACTCTCAAGCTACAACAGAAGAAACACACGCACTCAAATAGGTCAAACAAAATCTTAAAAGATGCTTAGAGACCTGAAGGAACAAACCCCTCCCGCTTCTAATCTAATCTAACCTCATCGTTACTACGTTTGAACACCAGGTTTTATTTATGAGCTTCCTGGCAGCAAGGGCAAGAAAGGGAAAGAGAGGGTGGATCGAACTCTCATTATTTGAAAAATGGTAACACGCCAGTTCTTCAGGAGAGTCAGCTTCCTTAGGTACAGACTCTGAGGTCCTTATGTGAAGGGCGCTCCAAACCAAACTGGATGAGCTCTGCCCCCGGGGCCCTATATTTCTGTTCTATACTCTCCTTCTTGGAGTCCCCTGATCCATGCCCATCCCAGGGGTGGGCAGGTGCCCTCCGCAGCCCTCTGGCCTACCTGTCACGGAGAGGCGAGCCCCATTGCTTTGCCGGGTCTCCCCGCTGTACTTGTGCTTGGTGATGCAGCGGTAGGTGGAGAGGGCGTCCTCCTTCTGCACGTCAGAGATGTACAGCCCGCCGTGGTGAGTAATAAAAAACCTGTTTTCTGGAGACATAATCAAGACATCCTCCATTACTCCCCTGGCTGGGCACACCACCAGGAGCAACTGAGGCCGGCAGCCAGCCTTTCTCCCAGAATTGTTATTTCATTAAGTGTAGAAGCTTTGGAGTTTTACAGAAGGATGGGTGGGCCTTAGAGTCAGACTCCAGGTCGGGGTTCCAAACTGACTTGTCCCCTTCTTTGCTGTGTGACCTTGGGAAAGTTAACTTCTCTGAGCCTTATCCATACAATGGGGTGCAAGTAATACTTCACAGGGTAGATGTAAGGATTGAAAATAATAATATGGTGTCTGGCACACAGCAAGTGCTCACTTAGTATCAGTCCTCATCTTTCCTATCTCTGGGTGAGAGCTTGCAAAGTTCTTTCACATTCCTTGCTCATTTGTTCTTACAGCCATTTGAAATGTCCTCTCCATCGTCAGGTCACACGGCCAGTAAGCAGACAACTCAGGCCTTCTGGCTCCCAGTGCTCCCTGTATACAGAGCCACACACAAGCTTAAATCTTTTTCTCTCAATTTCTATCATATATTCACTCAACGAACAGTTACCGAGGCTAAGCTATAGTAGTAGTGGGGCCTTGGAGAGGCAGATATGCCATACCAATTTGACACACGGTTCCCGAATGCTTGTTCTGTGCAAGGCAAAGGTGCAGACACCGTGCTTTGCTTTTCTTGGTCCCTCCATGGTCTTACTGTCACAACCTGGCAGGGAAGCTGGAAGGACAGGCAGCAGGAATCAGCCCATTTTGCTGATTATGACCTGTGACACCACTTAGGGGTAGAGTGGATTTCCTTGTCCAAGGTCCTGAGGCAAACTGTGAATTTGAGTCTAATCAGGACCGATTTTAAAAGGGGAGAATAAAGGGCACCTGGGTGGCTCAGTGGTTGAGCATCTGCCTTCGGCTCAGGTCGTGATCCTGGGGTTCTGGGATCGAGTCCCGCATCGGGCTCCCCACAGGGAGCCTGCATCCCGCTCTGCCTATGTCTCTACTACCTCCATCTCTCTACATCTCTCAGCAATAAATAAATAAAATCTTAAAAAAAATAAAAGGGGAGAATATGGACTTGCTGGCTGGGGCAGGGCTTGCGTTCGGCTTCAGACTCCCTCAGTGCATGGCGGTGCCCTCCTACCCAAGACCCAGCCAGACTGAGATTGAGATGCTAACTCTTTATCCCTCTGGGTCTCTGGGGGCCAGGCTGCTTACCCTGGCAGGCACAGAAGGCCCCAGGCTGCCATTTCCACCAGAAGTGGGCACTGGAATCAAGATGATGACAGTGACTTAAAAAAAGGAGCTGTAGGGGAGAGGGTGATGCTGACTCCACCGGAGGGACCTGCTGATATCTGAATGCCGGGCTTTCATAAAGAAACATTTTGGGTGGTCCCATGCCCTTCAAATCCTACTATTTAGAGGTCTGCTTCCTCCTACCTGGGGGCTGAGTGACACCCCCTTCAACCAATAACAAGAGCTCTAACACTGGCTCACTCTACTAGAAACATCCTGTCGTGTCCCACCACCCCCAAGCACAAACCTCAGCACCAGGGGACTGGGATCTCACCAAAGGACAAGGAATGCTGTAGAATTACAGGGCTGAAAAGTTGAATGTGCCCGACCACATCTTTGACAAAGGTTCTCCAGCTTTCTTTTGAATACCTCTGCATTTGGGGAACTCGCTACCTCATTCAGTGGCCCATTCCAAAGCGGATAGCTCTTTTAGAGAGATCTTCCTTGGTCACAACTGGTCTATGGAACTAGTCTGAATCTACATCACTGACACACTCCGTCACACACTGGAAGGGAGCTGTCATGCCTTTAGATTTTTCTTCAGACTAAGCAGTCTAGAATTTTATTCCTTAATAGTTATTTAATATGGTCTCAAAAGACTTCTTCAAGCTGAGTGGTCTCTGGTTTTTTTTTTTCAAGATTTTATTTATTTATTCATGAGAGACACACAGAGAGAGGCAGAGACACAGGCAGAGGGAGAAGCAGGCTCCCTGCAGGAAGCCTGACACGGAACTCCATCCCAGAACCCCGAGATCATGACTTGAGCCAAAGGCAGACACTCAACTGCTGAGCCACCCAGGTATCCTGGTCTCTTGTTTTTAATAAACTTTCATTTATCTACAGATCTCTTAATTTCCCCTCCCTCCTTACCATACACCTTTGCATAGGACTAGACCTACTATGTGCCAGCACTTTGCCAAGCGGTAGGGACCTAACAATGAGCCTTATGTGACCAGCACAGGATACAGCATGGCTACCAACCCCCAGCCCAAGACAGTTCACTTTTTGCAGGGGATGGAGTAGGAGAGGGAGGCAGCCTCATTACGTCCTGCCTCACACTCAGCTCGCACTCAGCTAAGGCCTGATCTGGTATCTGTGAACTGCTGCTAGGCCACTTGCCGTCTCTTCACCCTTGGACACCTGACTGTGTGGGCCTAGGTCTGGGATGTCACGTGGTCCCTGCTGAGCGGCATATCGTCAGGACCCCCCAGATGAACCCTTGGCCATGTGGCTGCCAGCTGATCCTCTGGACCCCCGCCACGCCCCTCCAACACACAGACTGCACCTTGCAGATCCCCCACCCACTCAGTGCTGTGGGTAAGACATGAAAAGGGAGCGGGAGGGAGCCCAACCCTGCTGCCAGCAGTTGGAGAGGACCCGGGGGAAGCACAGAGAAAGCCTGGCTTCCCCACCAGACTCTGAATGTGCCTTTTTGTCTCCATGTTGTGACATCCCAAAGTCAAATGCGGAAGCTCTCCCGTGATTTATTATGTAACTGGGACTGGAACGCAGAACTACTGGAGGGTGTTACTGCCAATCACAAGTACCCGATTGGAGGTGTGGTGGTGGGGTGAGGAGAAAAAGGAAAGACCTCCACATCTACCTGGGCAGCCTACAGGTGCTCCGGCCCAAGCAGCTTGGACCCTGTGATCCTTCAGCCCCCAGCACCCTAGGACTATGGTGCACTTGGTCCTACTGGAATTTTAAGCTGGGAAGGGGTGCTGCGCTGATGCTGGTGGGGAGCTGGGGTTTCTATAGCAACAAGCAGCTGCTGCATCTGATGTTTCACATCCTTCATTGTCCTCATTTCCCCCCTCCCTTCCCCCCTTCTTGTGCATATTTAATTGCAGTAACATTTCCAGACACAGTGTATTGCTCCTTCTGAAACAAAGGCGGGCTGCAGCCAGGGGAGTGCACAGCGCTCGCTCGCTCGAGAGAGGGGAAGGAGAAATCAGGGGTATTATGTTAATCCCCTCTGGGGGGGACTTGTGCAACATCAGTTCTGCATGTTTGATGAGAATCGGATGATGGGTCCTGCTGGGGAAGGGAGCCGCAAGAGGCCTGTGGAGTGAGCGGTATATGGTGGCGGGTGGGGGAGGCACAGCCAGCTGGTGGGGGGTTCGGAGGGGCCAGGGTTCCACAACACAACTGGCCCCCAAGCCTGGCTCTGATGGGGTACCCTGGCAGTTGGACAGTCCATCCTCTACACCCTAAATGGGACCAGCCATCCCCAAAATGGGTAGAGGAGCAGCTATCCCTTATCTTGGCTGCTTCTTCATGGGATAGGCTGGGTTCAGCTAGAGGAAGACAGGGTGGCAGGCTGACCTCTGTGCCCAGCTCCCATCCTGAGGCTACTTGGAAACGTGTGTCTGGGATCACATGTGATCGACACCAAGACTGGGAGGTACTGGTGGTATTAGGTGGTCAGGGGCCAGGATGTGGGAAAGCTGGACATCTTGAGTATTAAATATTGTCTGACCCTAAACGCCAGCAGTGTCCCTGTGGGCGGACCTGGGAGGGTCGCTCTCCTTTAGGCTCTAAGGCTGGACTCTGCCATTGATGCCGCTTGATGGTCACAGGCCAAAGGCTGTGGCATCATCTGTGAACTTGCCCAGGACCAGGGAAGAGGTCTGTGTGGTTCCTTTTTAATTCTTACTATTACTACAAATACTCCTACTTTGCCATCCTTTTTCCTGGTGATCTGTAGCAAGCATCTCCTTTTTTTAAAGCTAAATATTAATTGAGCACCTATTACATGTCAGGGCAAGGATTTTATAAACATTATCTTATTCAATCCCCACAACCCTTTGAAATGGATATTACTGTTTTTACTAACCAAAGCACAGAGAGGTTACACAACCCACCCGTAGTCACACAGCTAGTAAACGGCAGAGTGAAGACCATCAGTCCACTTCCTATGCCCTTCTGGAGCTCTGTGCTAGACCGACTGTCCTTGCAGCACCTCTCAAAGGGACATATGGTCAGCCAGCCTCTGCTTGGTTGCTTCTGTCAGTGGGTTTCTCACTACCTCATAAAGGAGCACTCATCCATTCAATTCAGTTTGGCTTGATTTATCACGTCTTCATGGATCATTCCTGGGTTCTGGATTGGGCTCCAGGGAGAGGTCTTGGACCTGGTTTCTCCCCTTTGCAATTCCATGGTTAGAAAACAATGTCCTGCCACCAGGAATGGTGCCAGCTTGGGGGCTGGGGAGGGTTGGGGAGGAGATAGAGGCCATTAGTAAGAAGAAGAGGATAAAGAGAGGCCAAGCTAGCTGGTGTGGTTGGCCAAGCCCAGGACAGGATTTAGGAGACTGGATCAGAGTCCTGCCTCTGCCACTAATGATGGGGTGTACACTGAGTTGAATAGTATTCTTCAAAATGAACGTCCACCCAGAGCTTGTGAATGATACCTTATTGGAAGTTAGATCTTTGCCAACAAAATCAAGTTCAGATGAGGTCATAGTGGGTTAACGTGGGCCCGAAATCCAGTATGACTGGTGTTCTTCTAAGAACAGGGAGATTTGGACACAGGCACATGAACACACAGAGAAGGCCATGTGAAGACTGAAGCAGAGATTGGGGTGATGGATCTATAAGCAAACAAATGCAGGGACTGCCAACAACCCCAGAAGCTAGGCAAGAGGCCAGGAAGATCCTCCTCTAGAGCCTGGAGAGGGAGCACGCCCTGCTCACACTCTGATTCAGGACTTCTAGCTTCCAGGACTGTGACCTGGTAAATCTCTGCTGCGTTAAGCCATTGGGTTCGGTAATTTGCTACTGCAGCCAACACCAGGTGACCTCAGGGGAATCCAGGGGTCTCCCAGGCCCTCATTTGTCCCATTTGCAAAAAAAGACAGAGAATGTGGATTGGGTGTGTCTTTTCCACCATGCTTGTCCATTAGGATCATCCAAGAAGCTTTTAAAATTAAACTCAGACTCTCTGGAGGTGTGGCCTGGAAACTGGTCTTTAAAAAGAGCTTTTTGGGTCATGTAATGTGCAGCGGGGGCAGAGAGCCACTGGGTGTGATAAACTCCTAAGGTCCCTTCATTTTGACAACTGATGTCTCTATGACGGCACCAAACTTCCGAGTCCTATGTCTCCCTCAGGAGAACAGAGATAATAAATAGACTTTACGTCACAGAGCCTTTGGGAGAGTCAGATGAAAATTCAGCTTGTGAGAGTCCTTGACACACTGTTTCAGTAACCGGTGGCACAGGTTGTCCACCTCAAGGAGATGAGGGGCTCTCAGTCCCTGGGGCCCGGCTTTCTGCAACTTCTCTCCTTCCTTCCTCCTCAGGAGCTTGGCAATAAATAAAGGGGGACCCTCCTTGGCAAGTCAGGGGCCCTGCCCACAGGTCTAAGAGAGCCAACACCATCTTCTCTGTCTTTTTCTAAAAAGGTCAGAGAGCTGGGCCTCAGAGACTCCCCAGAGCTGCAGGAGCCACGGAGAGAGAGGAATACTAGAAATCTCTGGCTCCCAGTGGCTCCGGAGGGCTGCAAGGGGGAGGAACTGCCCTAGGCAGAGGTGAGGCCTCTCTCTGCTCTCAGAGGCAGGCTGGTGGGTCTGTTTGGTGGGGAGAGGAAGAAGCTGAGGGTTTGCAGGCGGGTATGGGCTGGACAGACCCGATTCCAGCCTCTGGAGCGAGGGAACAGAAATTACTGAATACAGTAGGGACAGCGGCCTCCTACCTGGCTCCCTGCTTCGGCCCCTGCCCCTCCTCCAACTGTTCCCAACATGCAGCCACAGTGATGCTTTCAAACCAATGTCAGATTATGTGGCTCCTTTGCTGAAAGCCCTCCAATAGTTCCTCATTGCACTCAGCGTGAAAGCAGTGCTGATTGCAAAGTAGTTGCTCTAGAAATATTTCTAGA
Source organism: Vulpes vulpes (assembly GCF_048418805.1). Taxonomy (NCBI): domain Eukaryota; kingdom Metazoa; phylum Chordata; class Mammalia; order Carnivora; family Canidae; genus Vulpes; species Vulpes vulpes. Next base: position 117,281,784 of record NC_132791.1, on the reverse strand, counting down.
ATGAATGAATGGAACTTCCCAAAACTCTAAGGTAGTTTCATCCACATTTTGCTCACGAGGAAACAGCAACTCAGAAAAGTCAGATACCAGCTCCAATTTTACCCCCTCTAAGAAGCCTTCCCAGATGAGCCCACTCCCATCCCTGAGTGTCTCTACATCTGGCAAACCTCTTGCCACTGCTAATCACTGTGTCTACTATATCCAATCAGACTTTTAAAAATAATCATGTCTGAGCATTCAAAAGTCAAGATTAAACAGGATGGTGATTTCTTGAAATAATAAAAATAGAATTACCATGTGACCCAGCAGTTCCACGTCTGGGTGTGTACCAAGAAGAATTGAAAGCAGGGTCTTAAAAAGGTATTTGTCCCCCTGTGTTCACAGCAGTATCCACAATAGGCAAAGGAGGAAGCCACCCAAGTGTCCATCGGTGGGTGAGTAGACCAAGAAATGGTGGTCTAGACACACGATGGAGTATCACTTAGCCTTAAAAGGGAAGGGAAGTCTGAGACTTGCTACAACGTGGATGAACCTCGAGGACATGACGCTCAGGGAAATAAGGTAGTTAAAAAAGACAAATACTGTGTGATCCCACTGGTGTGAGGGACCTAGAGTAGTCAGCTTCATAGACACAGAAGGTGCGATGGGGGCGTCGGGGGCTGGGGAAGGGGAGATGTCATTCCACAGGTACGGAGTTTCAGTTTTGTGAGATAAAGCTGCGCTTAAACATTTCTGAACTTGAGACCACGTGGAAATGCTACTGAAATGAAAACTTAACCCTTCAAAAGAATTAAGATGGCAAAATTTACATTATGTGTACTCTACCATAGTTAAAATAATGAGATTTTAAAGTCAAGATTATAAAGAATTGGGATGAGTGTTTTTAGGAAGTAGTGAGTTTCCTGTTGCCTGGAGTATTTAAGTAGAAGCTGAAGAAACACTTGGCTGAGATATTGCATAGGGGAATAGAGGAGTTAAATATTGAGTTAAGAGAAAGAGATTGGATCATCTTTAAGGTTCCTTTCCCCCCAGGAATTTATAGAGGGGCAGAGGGAGAGGGAGAGGGAGAATCCCAAGCAGCTTCCACATCCAAAAGGAGCCCAATGCTGGGCTCGATCTCATGACCCTGAGGTAATGACCTGAGCCAAAATCAAGAGTCAGACTGAGCCACCCAGGCATCTGGAAATTTCTAAATTCTTAGCTTAAAGAATGGCACAGGTGCAAGATCCCTCAGAGGTCAGCTCCTGTGGTGGTTTGAAAATCAGTGTATGTGCGTCCATTTCCACCCCAGGATTTTTTTTTTTTAAAGATTTTATTTATTCGTTCATGAGAGACTCAGAGAGAGAGGCAGAGACATAGGCAGAGGGAAAAGAAGGCTCCCTGCAGGGAGCCAGATGTGGGACTTGATCCCAGGACCCCAGGATCACGCCCTGGGCCAAAGGTAGACGTCTGCTCAACCACTGAGCCACCCAGGTGCCCCCACCCCAGGACTTCTGCTGTGGTTATTGCTTCTGTGCCTGAAATGCTTTCTCCCTGGCTCAGTCCTGGCCCCATGCAGGTCTCTCTGCTCAGATGCTGTCTTGTTGGAGAGGCCTTGCCTGACCCCTCTATCAAAATTAGACCGTGCGCCGCGTCCCTGCCCAATTCCTTACCCTGCCTGTTTGTCTTCAGAGCACGTGGTGTTTCTCGCTGACAGCAAGGAGTTATTTTAGTTCCCAGCTCCAGAACATGGCTGGCACAGAGAAGATGCTCAGTGCACATGCAGTGAAACGAGGAATCCTGGCAGCAGAGGAGGTACCTCTGGTGGAGGGAGACAGGAGGTTCTCCAGCCTGGACTCCTGTCCGGAGGTTCCCCCCCCAACCCAACCTACCCTGGGGTCTCTCCCACTCTGTCCACTGTGGCCACATGGTAATGTCCTGGCCCACTGCTCCCCCTTTCGGCCACTTGGATCCTTGCCTTGGTTCTGAGTCCTGGCTGGGACACCCAGCAGCACTGAGGATGGATGGGTGGTGTGGAGCTAACCAAAGGGAAGTGAAGAGACAATGAATGACGCAGCCCGGCAATCTGGAATATAAACTAGGACTGGCTCATCTTCGGAGGGTGGCCGCCGGGAGTGACCTCACCCTTCTCAGGGGTGACTCAAGCATGTGGAGACCCGGAGCAGCCGGCCAAGGGAGAAGGGACAGGCACAGCCCCTCTCATGCCTGAGGGTGGCCTTCTGCCGTCCTTCCCTGGCTGAGGACCTAGCTCTGTCTTAATGGACGGGAGTGGAAATGCTACCCTCGCCAGGGGAGGGATCTCTAAGGACAGAGGTCACCTGGAGACCAGAGCGTGAAGGCCAACTTTGAGGCCAGAGGTACGCAATGCCATGGTGGAGGCAGAGTGGACAGAGAAGGAGGATGGAGCTGCTGTGGGCAGTGCCATCTCTGCCTGCCTTCACGCAAGCTCAGTCCATGAGATGCTAGAGGTTTCCATGGCTGGGGCCTTTGAGGAGGAAAACCTGTGTGCAGGAACCCAAAGCTGTAAACTTCCCCTTGGGCCCTTTTGGACACTCCACGTGGGTAGAGTCTGCTTGGGTTTGGAGACAGATCCAGGCTCAGCTGGATTGTCTTAAATTCTTTTATGATTTCTGTAAGAGAGACACCCCAGGGTGCATGACAGTGGGCACCCATGTGGCCAAGCCCTTTCACATATGTCCCCTCTCTGATGAGCCATCACCAGCTCAGGAAGCCCCTCTGCTCCTCTTGTTTGACGGAGGAGGAGACTGTGGCTCAGGTGAGGACTAGTTCAGGTCACCCACCTAGTGAGAGGAAGAGCCAGGATTCCCACTGGGGTCTCCCAAACCAATCCAGAGCTGTTTTCTCCAAACCTAGCTGCTAGGAGAGAGTGTGGTGCATTTTGTTTTGTTTTGCTTTAAAGATTTTACTTATTTATTTGACCGAGGTGGGGGGCAGAGAGAGAAAGAGAGAGAGAGAGAGAGAGAGAGAGAGAGAGTGCACAAGCAGGAGGAGCAGCAGAGGGAGAAGCAGGCTCCCCACTGCACAGGGAGCCCAATGTGGGGCTCGATCCCAGGACCCCAGGATCATGACCCGAGTCGATGGCAGACACTTAACCACCTGAGCCACCCAGGCGCCCATGTGCTGCAGTTTGGAAGGCACTCTGGCCAACCCCTTCCCTGTGAGGTGGACTTGTCCATCTCTTCTGGGCGGTGGCATTCCTCTCACTAGCCAGTGCCAGCGTGGTGGCTGAGCAGGAAGGGGAAGGATGACATGAAACTGGCAGCAGAAGGCATTAAAGTTACCGACTCAAAGAACGGATGAGCCATGTCCCTTGGGAGGCCCCTGTGTGGTGACATAAGAGGTCAGGGGCAGTAGGCAGTCATCTGTTCTGGGAGGCTTCAGACTTAGGCAGCAAAGCCCTGCTGTGGCCGAGTGCCATGTGTCGGTGGGAAGGTGTGATCGCGGGCAGGTGGCTACACGTGTATGGGAGGGAGCGGTGCGTGTGCCCTGCCACACATACACTATAGGGGCCCGGGTCGAGGCCGCAGGGGCAGAGCAGGGACCAGAGGAGGGGATGGCAGTTGGGGAAGTATGTGCTTGGAGTCGGAAATGGGAGGTTTGAGATCTACCTCCTACCAACTGTGTGGCTTTAGGAAAATCCCTTAACCTTTCGGGGTTTCTGTTCTCTCATCCCTAGTTGGGGGTCCTACCACACTTGGTTTGCTTGGTTCACAGGATTCTTTGCCAGTGTCCTCGTGACAGTCTGTGAAAGGTGCTGCGACATATCCTGTACTCTATGCTATACAGGGGCAAGGGGTTACCGCCGTCATATGGGGTATGTAAATGCACAGGGCATGTGCGATCATGACACATACGTGGAGCTCAGGTGTTTTTTTTTTAATGTCTCGTGTTGAATGAATGAATCCTGGTAGTAGAGATGCTTCTCAGAAGGTGCTTCTTGGCCTCTGGACTCAGAGGCCTTCCTGAAGCAAGAAAACCAGAAGCTGAGGGAGGGGTCTCCTGTTCTGCCCACAGCCCCCACCCCTCCCTACGAGGAAGGTCACAGGACGCAACAGGGGTGTGGAGTAGGGACAGTGAGGTGGGAAGAAATGGATGGAGCTTTGCACCGAGACCAGGATTTGGCTAGGATCAGAAAGACTGTTCAATCTTTCTTGGAAAAGAAGAGATACTCAGCCTGTCAAAGTACAAGTTTTTTTTCGGGGCAGCCTCAGGATGCCAAAGCCTTGAAGTGCCTCCGCTGGTCCTCAGGGGTGTCCCAATTCCAGAAGAGTAATTACGATCAATACAAGTTACTAGTTACAGCTCCATCCAGTACGGATTTACAGAAACAATGTGGTCAGCCTGCAGCTCAGAGATGAACAAGACAACTCACCCACAGGCAGGGCTGCTCTTCCCTCCCGGGCAGGGAAGGTGGGGGTAGTTGATGCTTCTGGCATGCGGAATTAGCCCTGCCCGAGGCCTGGTACCAGGATGGCCGGCAGAAAGCTATTTAGGGCCAACTTTGCTGATCACCCTCCTTTCATTCTTTCTGTTGTTCCTGCTGATGGTGAGACTCTGGGGGTAACTGCCAGCCTGGGTTTAAAAAGCCCAAGGGAAGTCAAGGCCCATTCTGTCTCCAGAGTCCAAGGGAGCAGGGGAGGATTGTAAGCCCTTCACCCAAGACCCCAAGAGAGATTTGCAGCATAGTAGATAGCACATGGCATTTGAGTCAGGAATTTGGATTCAAGTCCCAGCTCTGGGCCTGGCTGGCTCTCTAAGTCCTAGATCCTCCCTGTCATGGATTAAATTGTGTCCCCACAAAGTTCAATGTGACAGCATTAGGAGACAGGGCCTCTAAAGAGATAATTAAGGCTAAATGAGATCATAGGGTGGGGCAGCAATCCAGTATGTCCTTATAAGAAGAGAAAGATGCCAGGGATGTATGCACACAGAGGGAAGACCCCGTGAGGACACAGTGACTGCCATTTGCAAGAGGAGAGGGCTTTGGAGAAACCAAACCTGCCACTCTGGTTATTTTGTTATGGAGGCTCTAGAAAAAGAACACAAACCTCATCCAGACATGCTTACACTCCGAGGACTCTTCCAGCACTAAGATTCTGGAGCTGGGCCCTGCTATGTGAAGACACACACAGGTGAGGACTTTACGGTAGGAATAGGGAGGAGGAGAGAGGCGAGGTAGTCCTGAAAGTCATCGGGTATACCACACAGGTCTGGTATAGACACTGAGAGCATGAGGGGTACGGAAAGATTGAGCCAAGACCCCTTAGTGGGTATCAGGTGCCAGGAGCAGAGGGAGGCATGGGCAGGGATGGGGTGGGCAGGGAACCAGGTCTGGGAATGGGTCTTTGATCCTAGGTAGGGCCTTGCCTGCACTCCCTATCAAATACCCAAATCTGATTTACTACAACATGGGACATGCAAGGAGACTGGGGCACAGAGGGTCATGTGGCCAGTTGGCCCACTGCCCTTTCCCCAAGGAAGTGAAGTCTGGCAGCAAGCACACATCTGGATCATGAGGGGGGCTAGATGGGTAGGAGGTAGGACTTCTGCTGCTATGAGATGTGTACAGGGTATGCAGAGCCAGAAACTGCCCTGTCTTTGGCTGGTGGGAAGCATGAGCCAATGATGGAGCCAGGGCTCCAGCGGCAAGCTAAGCCAGAGAGCTTCACAATTCCGTAATCTCCGTGTGCCAGGTGGCAGGTATACCTGCCTGCTTCCTAGTGCAAGGGCTCCCGGGTGCTGAGGAAGGCACCATGGCTTCCTGCTTGTCTTCAAAATATGATGCCAGGCTGAGCTGGGGCTTGGTGTGTCAGGTTCCTGATGGGTGGCCCAACACACCTCACATGTTTCCGTGAGGCCCATGCCCTTCTGTCTCCACTACTACCTCTGTAGATGAGAGGGCACGTGGTTAAAGTGGAGGGAACTTTAGAGTGATGCGACCTAATCCTATTCTCATGGGGTGTGACTCAGACTCAGTTTCTCCTACAAGGCTGGAGGCTCCCAGAGCTGACCGTAGGGGGTCATATTTTCCTAGGCTATATCAGGCCAAGGGCCAGGCTTAGCTCTAGCGCTTGGCTGCCTTTGAACCAGGCCTGCTGAGGTGGTCTCCTCATCTCCATACCTCACTCCTCCACCCAATCACTGTCTTCCAAGAAGGGTTGAGATATTGCTTGGAAGAGGACCATGACCTAGAAATGTCGCCTATGGGAATCTCTTCTCTGGAAACGTTTATGCAAAGGCAGGCCTGGTGGGGCTGAGAGCACTGGGCTGGGAAATGAGAAACCTGCTTGTGCATTTGCTGAGTGACTTTTGACAAGTTGCAGTGCTCCTCTGGGCCCGTTTCCCTAACTGATGAACAAGGGGATGGAACCCTGTGGTCTTGAAGGGACCTTCCAAACCTCACTTACCCTATGATTCTAGGATTTCCCTCTGCTGGGCCAGGCAAGGGTGGATGTCTCTTCTCCTTTTAACTCCACCTCAGTGAGAGCTCTGAGGAGTTTTGACCACAGGAGCCCATATGGACTGAGCCCCTGGGGCCAGAGTCATCTACACCCATATAGCAGCCCCTGACCCCTGCTGTCACCCCAGGCTGATGGTGCTGAGTTGCCACCACCCTGGAGTCCCCATTCTGTCCTGGAAGGGAGATGAGCCAGGTTCCCTATCTTTACCTCCTCTGCCTTTGGCCTCTACAAGAGCTGGGGTCCCTGGAGGGATGTGAACCCGAGGTCCCTTGAGGACCAAGGAAGTTGACAGCACAGTGAAGCAGAAAAGGCCCCCTTCAAAAGGGTGTGGGTTCCAACTGTGTTTCCCTCCCTTGCTGGAAGGTGCCGGACCTCTCTGAACCTATTTCCTGTGAGAATTAAATGAGTTAATGAATATACCCAACACAGTGCCTGGTGCCTAAGAGGGAGTCAGTTTGTAGTTACTGCATAAGTGAATGAGGTCATGCATCACTCTCATGGTGGCGGGGGTGGGGGGCCCTCACCACTTGACCTGGGCCTCTGGCTCTGCAGGCAGGGCGCTGCTGACCATCCCCACCACCTCCCAGCTGCCATGAGCTGGCCTACCGAGCAAGCAGGAAGGTGCGGGTTCCCAGGGAGGGACCAGGCTCAGCTCCCTGGGGCCCTGGCAGATTGACTGCTTCTGGCAGCTGAGACCTAGAGGGGTGTCAGCATTGTCTCTGGAGCACCCCCAGGGACTTGGAGCTCACAGGGGGTGCAAGGATGGAGGGGCTCGGGCAGAGGAACCAGCAGGAGAGTCCTGCTGGAGGGAGACAGGAGCAGGAGCTCGTTTCCTCTCTCCCCAAGTCCCTTTCTCCAAATACAGCTCTATCCTTCTCTACCCCAGGATTAGCACACATCTCTCATTCTCCTATTGCAACAAGATTTTATTTCTAATTATGCTGTAATAAAACTGGAGCACTCCCAGGCTTCCTTTCAAATGACTTGTACACACACTGCCGATCGGATCCTCCTCAGCCCCATTGTAATAGCATTTCCCTGACATTCATTAGACATGCATGAGAGGGGCGCTTTAAGAATAGAATTGCATTTAAATGGATTTGCTGAGAGAGGAAGATGAAAAAGAGAGAGGCGAGGGGGGAGGAGGGAGAGGGAGAGAGGTCTGTTGAACAAACTATGAAAACAAGATGCCATAATAACAGGGTGCTGAAATAAGCCTCTTTCTTCCTCGTCCTCCTCCGGCTGCACATGGGCAGAGCCCAGCCCGAGAGGCGGCCTCCCAGCCTCCCTGGAGCCCCCACCCCCACTTTTATGTTACCCACTGGGGGGGCTTCATAGCTCCTCGCTCCATGTGTCAGATGCTCATGGTGTAATAGAAAGAACTATTATTACAATCCGGGAAAGCAGCCTCCCTTCTACAGAACCCCGATAGCCAGGCGGCTGGGGGTGGGGGGGACCCTGAGTCCCTGAGCCTGGGGGTGGTGGGTGGGGACTGACCTCTGAGGGTTCACCTGTGAAGTGCGGCCTCCACCCTCCCCCAGTGACCACACTGCCCCTCAGAGGGCCACGGGTCACTGAGTAGCCAGGATCTTCCTTTTATCTTGGGGGGCTCTGCAGTGACGAGAGGAGTAGGAGACCTGTGCTGACCCCCTAGACCTCTGAGGCCTCCCCAGCGAACACTTGCCCCGGAGCACTTCGCGTGTACCATGAATGGCCAACTTGGAAACTAACTGTATGTCCACACCTGCTGTGGCCTCGTCAGATTCACGCCACTCGCTACAGCCTCTTAAAATGGACATCTGATCCCGGCGTAAACCATCCTGCAGCTTCCTGCTTCTCTTAGACCAAAATCCTTAACAGGGCAGCAAAGCCCACCATCCTTTCCCGGACCCACTCAGTGCCATGGTGGTTCCAACTCCGGCCATGCTGGGCCTTCCTCTGCTCCTCCGCAAGTCCCAGCTCCTTCTTCCTCCAACCCTGGCTGCTACTCGGGGCACCTGTCCCCTTCCTTCCCAAAGTGCACTCTGACCACACACACCCACTGGAGCTCAGCTCACACTCCTGCAGACCCTCCCCGTGAGTCTGTGTCATGTCCTCTTTCCCTACGCACCATCACAGCGGGGCTGAAGTATGCCCCGAGTCCCCAGAGGCCTGGCTCTGTCCCAAACTGCAGGCTCCTTGAGGGTCCTGGCTCTTGCCATAGGCCCAGCCCTTGCTCTGTGGTGGAGGCTCAGAATGATGGCACAGATGTCAGGCACCATGCAGAGGCTCTCCCTAATACGCTATTTCATTTAATCCTTGCTACAGCCTTACTGGGGTAGAGGATTTCCCTCCCCTCTAATAGACAAGGAGACTGGCACTCAGAGAGCTCAAAGCATTTGCCCCAAATCACAGAGCAGGGCCTCACTTTTGCTATGCCACCTCCTGGTGTGCCGCACTGCCCTGGGCGTTCCCACCAGCTCCTTCCCACAGGGAGTGCCACCCACCTCCCCTGCACCCCAACAAAGCCCTTCTTGAATACTCTTTTTTTCTGGAAGCCCTCTTAGAAAGTCCAGCTAATGCAGATACCTTCTCCCTTTCCAGACAGCGCACAGCTCCCACGGCAGGGTCACATCCTGGGACCCGGGAGGGCCTCAGCTCTCACATTTTGATTGCTTCCTAACTGGCCCATGGGAGCCATTCATGTATTCCCAGATAGGATGCAGGTGCCTTAAAGATACCACATGTCATTCTTCCAAGCCCCTATGTGTGACACCTGGGAATATGCTCCCAAGCCCCGGATCTGCCGCTGGAAGCACTGGTGCTGCCCCTTAGCAGCTGTGTGACCTGGATACAGGTCCTTGAGAGGGGAGCCTCAGCCCCAGCCTCCTCACCTATAACAAGGGAGTATCACAGGGCTGCGAGGAGGTCTCAGTGAGCTGACACAGAAGCAGCATCTCACAGATACCCTTTCTCTCCATCCCAGTCCTTTCTTTGGGCCATGTGGTACCAACCAGGTAGGTAGAGGCAGAGAAAGAGAAAGCTGGTCTTACAGGGTCCCAGAAGGGGGTTTGGCTCTAAGGAGCATGGTACTGCGACCTCTCAAAGCCATCTGGTGTGGCTCCAAGGGCACTGGGATGGCAGTGGAAATCATTCCTCTGTCCTTCCTATGTCTGCCTCCTGATTCACCACCTCCCCAGCCCAGGTGTCTGCTTGGTTCGGAGGCCTCCAATGTCCACATGCTACAGAGAGAAGCAGCTCCCATGATGCGTGGTCAGAGGCCCTGAAGGCCAAGAGCAGCTGGCAGGTCCATCACCTCTGCTCCCAGGCCCCAGTGTGGCCCAAGCCTGGCACTTGCTAAAGGCCACGTGCATGTCCATGAATGAGACCACAACCTCCATGAGGGCTTGGGCTGCTTGCCTGTCTATGACTCTGGGCTCAGTTTTGGGTTTAACAACTGCATGGGGTGGTGCTCAATGATATTTATTAAATAGATGAATGGATGGACAGATGGACGGATGGATGGATGGATGAGTGCATGCATCTTAGACTTTTACCTCTGTGGTTACATATTTGGGCTCTGAAGTCAGACCGACCTTGGCTCCCAGTGTGACCTTGCTCATGTCATCTCAACCTCTGTGACTTAGTTTCCTCATCTATAAAACCGTGCTAATAATAGTACCAATCACAGAGTCGGAGTGGTTGCAAACATGAAAGTGCCTGGTCCAGCTGCACAGTAAACTGTTCAGTAAACAATAGCTCTCATTATTATTACTGCACAGCTTCTGGGGAAGGAGAACCCACCTAATGCTGACTCGAAGCTACTCAGGAACTTGGAGTGACCACTGGTCCTGGTGGTTCCGGATTCCTCCTGCATCCCACTTCCCCCTTCTTAGAACCCTTGAAAATCCTCTGACATCGCTCAAACAGCAGAGGCAATTCTGTTATTTTGAACACCTACCTTTTTTATTTACAGGCTAATCACCCAGATTGCACGGCGCATCAGTGATGCCAGCCAGGGAGCTTGTCAGGAAAGGCAGACATGTTCGCAGTCCCATCAACATCTGTGTCTTATCAGCTCTCCGAGTGAGTCTGTCTTATTGAAATGATGAAACGCACAAGTACTCTGCCCCCACTGTACTGGCCCATGCACTTCTCCCCAGCACCCTGCCTTCTCCGCACCTTTAAGCTCTGAATGACACCCTACCTGTTGGGAGCCTCCCCTACCCCCCCACAGGCTCTCTCCACGTCCTCCTCCTCTAACCTGGGGTAACTGTACCCCTTCCTTGGCTTAGGCACACACTTAGTTTTTGTTAATGATCTTAAAACTGCATCAGTGGCTTGTCTTCCTCGGTGGCAGTGCACAGGGGAAGGAGAGGAGGAGGGTGTGAGGGAGGTACTTCTCATTTACAGATTTCCATTCCGTGCCGGGTAGAGTGCTGGATGCTTCACACGCATTGCCTCAATTTAATCCTGGGGAGGCAGGCAAGATGATCCCTATCTTGCAGATGAGAAAAGTGGTTCATGGAGATTCAGATACTTGCCCAAGGTCACACAGCTCGAAAACAACACAATTGGGGTTTGAACCCAGATTGTCTGTCTCCACAACTCCTTGAGGACAGAAGCCTCAAATCGCCCCATGGGATTTCCATGGCCCTGGCCTGCAAGCCCCAGGTCTGTTTATTGACTTTAGCTGTGGACAATGGCCATCGTTCAGGGTGGACCAACATTAAATGAGAAACGCAGGCAAAGGCTTTACCCTAGGCGAGGCACACAGTGAGGGCTTAATCGAGGATGCGTGCCGTATTTTGTGTGTGTATATTCCTGGTGGTGACACTGGCCTGTGTCCTCTGAGCACAGCTCTGGTCCCGCTAGCTCCCTGGGCACGTGCTCCCTGTCTTGGGCTGATTGGCCCCAGCACCTGGAATGCTGAACTCTTTCGCCAGACAGGTACAATTTCTCACCTTTCACTCTCCGATATGTTCTGTGTAATCAATTACAAAGCTTTTTCCAAATCAACCTAGATTTGGCTCTGGCCTCCCCTCTTCTGACTCTAGCCAGCTCCTAGTTATCTCTGGGGTAGGTTAACTCCTCCAGGCTCTAGCCTCCCTGTATCTCTGCCTCTCCCTGAAAATGCCCTGCTGACCCAAGTGTTTCTGTCCAGCATGACCCTTTTGCCCCAGGTCATGGACTATTCTGGACTCGGTGTCTTTCTCAGGATGCCTCTTTGCTCTGCCCTCAATCCTGGTTGAGGGGCCTAGGATAGGCGAGCCTCTTCTTTTCCTGCTACATCTTCTTGGGATTCATCTTATAGACTGAGCTTTCTCATAATTAATGTTGTGGGTTAACGGGGCTGTAAATTTCCTCGGCATAGGTCCCTAAAGATGTATATAGAGAAAGAAATTTGGGAAGGCAAAAGTCAGAGTGGAATCGGTGCAAGGAAAGAGTTTGGGGGTATAACTTAGGGCTGAAACAATAATTTCTTGGTAAATTTTAAGAACTTTATTCTTCACCTCCACAAAATTCCAGTCTTTGTATGAGCAGAGGAGGAGAAAGGGATTAATTGAGCACCTGCTGCGTGTCAGGCACTGTGCTTAGTGCATTACCACAACCTCGCCATATGGGTGTTTTCAGCTCCAATGTACAGATGGGAACACCGAGGCTCGGAGAGGTCGGACAAGGTGGTGTCTGCTGAGGTCAGACAAGTCTGTTGACACAGACCCAGGAAGTGAACCCAGGTCCAGAGCAGCACACTCATCCACCATGCTGAATCACCTCTGCCTATCCCCTCTCTAGAGTCTTCTTAGAGACAGGCATGGGCATGGGGAGGGGAAGGGGTTGAAAGGAGAAGGAAAGGAGAAAACGGGGGCATTCATTTATCGTTCTCCTATGGCCTAAGCACCAGCGAGCTCTGTCTCTTTGGCCTATGGTAAGTTAATGGAAGCTGAGAGGGGACGGGGGAGGGAGCAGGGAGTGGGGGTGGCAGTGGCAGAGAACCAGGGAGCGGCTGGCGCTGGAAGGAGACAGCCTGTGAGGGCCTCCGTGTAATTTCCCCGCAAGGCCTCGTGGCCCGGCAGCCGTAGGGGGGCATCCTGGCATATCAGCAGTCACACCATCAAAGAACAAGTAGAAATTAATATCCCTGAGGTGGTCTAGAGCCTCTGATACCAGCAGAAAATTATAGGACGCGAGACAGGAGCATTACAGAATGAATGGGAGGGGACAAGAGATTTCCGTGGCTAATCCTGTTAACGAGACAATTTCTTATCAAACTCATTATGTTTGTGAAAGGAGGGAGCAAGAGGGGGGAGGAGGAGGTTGGGGAGGGCGATGAGGGGCTGGCCACAGAGGAGGAAGGAGAGAGGCAGGGGAAATGTGGTACCCGAGCCCGCGGGTTCCAGGGAAGCAGGTGTGTGACCGGCAGGTGTCTGCAAGTAAAGCACGTGTGCCCATCTGCCTCTGCTCCCCGCAGGGCAGGGGTGAAAACTCTCCCCTGGACCTAACTCCCTGCCAGGCTGCTGGGAGCACCCTCCCTGCCAGTTTTTGGAGCCTTCAGGTGCCCGGGTAGAAGCAGGACCTTCCTTCCATCCTCCTCCTTTGACCAAACCCCAGTCTGATTCCATCTCCTGTGGATCGACAAGGACCATCCCCAGTCTACACAGACGCTGAAGAGGCAGAAAGGACCCCGATGTCCACAAAGCACCTTCCTGCCCAGGCTCTCAGGGACTCTTCACAGCCCTGCTCTCCTGTGGGCTGGACAGGGAGGGGCTCATCGAGCCAGCGAGTCTTGGAGGCCCTGTTCTGGCACTTACCAGCTGAGCATTTTGGGCAAATCACTTAACCTCTCTGAGCCGTGATTTTCTCATCTTGAAAACAGGTTAAATAAATCCTGCCCTAGCCACTTCACAGGGTCCTTGCCAGGATTAAAAAGGATAATGTATGCCAGAGGGCCTCGTGATGTGTGAAACATTGACATAAAGGGGAGTGACCCTTAGAGCCATTCTGAAGTGGACGCAACAGGTTCCGTGTCTTGTTGGAGGCAACAGGGTGGAAGCCGCAAGCTTTAGTTTCAAACCCAGGGTCATTTTTGCTGCCAGGAAATCACTCCATTGCCTTGTGTTCGACGAGGCGGTCATGAGGGAATTCAATTAGCACAGACCTGAGTATTTCTTTACTGAGGGCCGATGATGCACTCTATGTTCTCCTGGGCCGGTCTGGGAAACTGCTGAAGTCAAGAACCACATGCCAGGGCTTGAGAAGCTTAGCATCTAGTCCAGGAGGAGGAGTCGGAAAAATGAAGCAATGAGAATTCAAGACGGGGTGCCTCCCCTGCCCCCCAAATACTCAAGTGCATAGATTAAGGGCCATGTAATGAAGGTAAAGACCACAGGGAGCGGCTCCAGGAGGCAGGGCTCCAGAGAGGAGTCAGGACTCTCAGTGGTGCTGAAAGGATGTGTGGGGTTTGGACACGTAGAGGAGAAGTCAGGTGAACATTCCACACACGTTTATGGAGCGCTTACCACATAGTTGCTACTCTGCTACATTAGAGACCTACACAGAGATGCTTAAAACCTGTTCGTGGTTGGGGCGCCTGGGTGGCTCAGTGGTTGAGCACCTGCCTTTGGCTCAGGTTGTGATCCTGGGGTCCTCGGATCGGGTCTGCATTAGGCTCCCTGCAGGGAGTCTGCTTCTCCCTCTACCTGTGTCTCTGCCTCTCTCTCTGTGTCTCTCATGAACAAATAAAATCTTTAAAAACAAAACAAAACAAACCTGTTAGGGGTCAAGTGGAGCCTCTCAGCACATACTGGCAATTTTGTGGAAAGACGAAAGCCTTGCGTACTGCGGAGAAGGTAAAACGGGGCAGTGCTATGGGAAACAGTATGAGGGCTCCTCAAAAATGAAAACCAGGAGTTCTGCATCACGGCTCAGACCCAGAAGGGCTGGATGCAGGGACCCTAGAGGGTATCCATACACCCTGTGTTCTCAGCAGCACTATTCACAATAACCAAAACGTGAAAGCAGCCCTAGTGTCCACTGACAGGTGAGCGGGTAAACAAAATGCGGTCTCTTGACACACTGGAATATTATTCAGCCTAAAAAAGGAGGCAAATTCTCCCACCTGCTACAGCCTGGATAAACCTTTTTTTTTTTTTTTTTTTAAAGACTTAGTTATTTATTTATGATAGACATAGAAAGAGAGAGAGGCAGAGACACAGGCAGAGGGAGAAGCAGGCTCCATGTAGGGAGCCCGACGTGAGACTCGATCCCGGGACTCCAGGATCGCGCCCTGGCCTGAAGGCAGCGCTAAACCGCTGAGCCACCCAGGGATCCAGCCTGGATAAACCTTGAAGACACTATGTTACGTGACATAAGCCAGTCATGAAAGGCCAAACACTGTCCCATACCATGGCCACCAGGTACCTAGAGCAGTCAACCTCATAGGGACAGAACATAGAAAGGCAGGTGCTGGGGCAGACAGGAGGGGGACACAGGCAGTGGTTTAGTGGGGACAGAGCTTCAGGTTTGTCAGATGAAAGGGAACTTCGACACTCCTGGCCAGAGACGGATGGTGGTGATGGCGGCGCGACAGCGCGAAGGTACTTAACACGACCGCATTACAGACGATAAAGTCTGCTGTGTGTGTTTTAGCGTGATTTAAACAAATAATAAAACGGCAGATTCTATCAGCACAGATCCTTTAACCTTTGCCCCTCCTGCTTTATCTCCTGCTGGAGAGACGGTGTGAGGCTCCGAAGCGCAGTGGCTGTGCTGTGGCCCCGAGGATGGCAGGCCAGGAAGGGGGGCTCTGCCTTCTTGGCCGCTGGGCCAGCCCCGGCCTGCCCGATCCCAGACCCCCTCTCCCATTCGGCTGAGCCACTGCTCATGACGTCTGTTACATGCAGCCCGAGGCCACCCTCATGGAGGCCACATCATCACTATCCTTCCTGCCTCTTGTGCTTCTGTGTTCCTGCTCCAACTTCTCTGACAGGCTGGAACCTCTTGCCCCTGGGAACACCACGCTCTGTGCCTCTATGCATGCCAGCCCCCCCGCCCCGCCGTGGGGCCCCTCTTCCCTCTCAGAGACCTCGTTTATTGGCCTACCAGCTTCCTCCACAGCTTTCTGCATTCAGGCTGGGCATTGCCCTGGATGGGTATGGTTCCCTTTGTCTGGGCTCCCCCAGCACCCACCCCATGCCCACCTCTC
Organism: Vulpes vulpes; assembly: GCF_048418805.1. NCBI lineage: Eukaryota > Metazoa > Chordata > Mammalia > Carnivora > Canidae > Vulpes > Vulpes vulpes. The sequence goes on along the minus strand of NC_132791.1, from coordinate 117,266,118 downwards.
TCACAGTATTTATTGCTTTTTTCAAAATTGGCCATTTTCATGCTCTCTTCCTTTTAGACAGTGAGCTCCTTGAAGGTCAAAATCTCGTTCAGGCCTGGGTCCCTAGGGCCTGTGTGGGTGTCAGGTGCACTGCAGGTGTGCTTGGTAGGGATGGGTGGCTGAGAACTCTTTTGACTTGTGGAGGCTCACAATCTGAGGAGGAGGATCCAGATCCAGAGGATGGAGGATGACTCCATCACAGAGGAAGTCACATTGGGCAGGGGCCTGAAGGACACCTGCATGACTGCCTCCCGGTGTGGGGTTGAGGTGAAGGGGACATCACGTGGGAAGGTGTAAGGCATGACAGGGCAAGCAGCCTTGGGAAGCGGGGGCTGCACGGGGCAGAGGGAGAGCAGGATTTGGGAGGGCCATGTGTCTGGACCTAATGAGGCCAGAGTGTGGAGAGCTTGCCTGTGTGTGGAAAAGGTAGCTGCTGAAGGCTTTGGGCAGAGGAGAGAGTGTCACAGGTGCAGGTTCAGATCCTGGAGCCAGGCCCTGGGGACCAACTTGGATTTTTGAAAAGCTCTCTGGTGGGCATGAAGGGGGGCAAACCGGGAGCAAGGGCAGCAGGGAGCCAGGAGGAGCCTTCTGCAGGAGTCCTGGTGCAGGATGGAGGAGAGGGAGCGGGAGGGGGACTGGAAGGGGGGAAGACAGGAAGGAGGAGGGGGAGGGGACAGGAGAATGTGGTGTGAGAGGCGAGGGGAGACTACACTCACTGTCTAGGGTCAAGGCTGGGCTCTGTCACTTACTGATGTCACTTTGGGCCAGTTCCTAGCTCCTCCATGCCCCGGTTCCCGTGTTTGTAGAAGGGGTTCATCACAGCAGCAATCTCAGAGATGTGTATGAGATCGACATCAGACAAACTGTTTGAAAGCACTGAACTTGAGGCCTGACCCACAGCAAGTGTTCAGTGACCCGAAGGACAAAGGATGAAGGATGATGGGGAGAGGGGACATGCTTATTCCCTGTGGGATGTTCGGGGAAGTAAAAGCTGTGGCTGGATCTGAGGGGTGCCTTGGGGGCTATGGGAGGTCCAGGTGGTTGAGAGGGGAGAGCTGGATGGGGGAGGTTTTGAAAGCCAGGGTGAGGAACTAACTGGGTGGCATCTGATGAGCTGTGCAGAGCCACTGAAGGTTTCCGGATGCTGGCATGCAGGACAGGAGGAGTGCTTTAGGAAGATAAATAGGGCAAGGAGGGAGGGAGGGATGGAGGGAGGGAGGGAGGGAGGGAGGGAGGAAGGAAGGGAGGAGGGAGGGGGAAGGGAGGAGGGAGGGGGAAGGGAGGAGGGAGGGGGAAGGGAGGGAGAGAGGGAGGACCAGACTTCTTCCTTTCCATACAGTCATCAACCCAAGTCCTGCCCAGTGTCCCCCTCCCTCCAACGTGGCCCTATCAGGGGGTCCAAGAGGAAGTAGGTGGAGGGGACATGAGGAGAAGCTGGAGACAAAGACACATCCTGTCAAACATGCCCTGCATGGGATCCCTCTGACTCCAGGTCGCTGGGACTGGGGACTTTGCCTGGTGCTGCAGCCATGTGCCCGTGCTGCCTGTAGGAACGCCATGAGCCAAAGAGACAAGTGCAACCAAGTCCTCAACTCCCGAGCCAAGGCCAGGGCCTTGAGAAGTCAGCCTGTCCAGCGCTGCGGCACGGGGGCATCCTTTCATAGCTATTCATCTAGAGCTTAATAGCCTATAGGCCTACATCTGCTCAGCTGTTGTGCGAATCCATTTTTGTTGGGTTAAGTTGGTCTAATGGGGAAGAGGGTGCTAGTTAAAGGGGGAGGGTGTTGGCACCCCCCCAGTGAGATGATGCAGGGAAGAGCCAGGCCAGACCGGGCCCCACAGGCTAGGAGCTAGGCTAGATGTTGGGTGAAGGGGCTTTACAATGGGCATGAGGGTTTCTTCTGAGTTCTTCGTGAAGATGCTGAAGGATTGAAAACGTGCCCTCGATCCTCTAGAGAGTCAAGTGTCAGGGATGGGAGGTCAAGTGTGTGGAGGATTTGGGAAGCAGCTTCCAGAGCAGAGTTTAGCAGGAGAGGCCCTGACAAGTTAGAAGGTGACCTCCTGGGAAAGTGCCTCGTGCCTGGAACAGACGTGGGCCTCAGAAGGCCTGACTCTCAGGCAGCGGCTCCACCTCGCTCCCACTTGCCTTCCATACCTCTGCAGAGCAGAGCTCCTGCTCAGGCTCCTTTCCTGGATGAAGCAGGCCCCCTCCAGGCCAGCCCCAGCCCACTCCTGCCTTCCTCCACCCCCTGGGAGGTAGCTGGCATCAAGAAGGGCAAGGGCTGAGGTGCAGTGGGACTAGTGGGGTGTGGCCGTGGCCTCCCTGGACCCCCAGCAGGGCTTCCTGAAGTCCAACCCTGCTCCCTGCTTTTCTACTGAGCAGAAAACAAAGGAACCCCAGGCGCCAGCAAAGCATTTCACTGTGTGCAATTTGCATTTTCTGCCTCCATCTTGAGTGGCCTTGGCTTTGAGCAGCCACAAGGAAGAACGGCGGCTCAAGGCAGAGTAGGTGCTTAGCCCAGTTTGGGCTGCACAGTGGTGGCGGTGGTCGTGCAGGGGGACATCCCTCTGAGATGAGGAAGGGGACAGGGAGAGGGAAAAAGAATCCCACAGAGAAAGTTGGGGTGGGTGGTTAGGCCCAAAGGGGACTGGCGAACGGTGGTGGTTCTGAAGTAGGGGTGGTTTTGACCCCCAGAAGACATCTGGCAGTGTCTGGACACATTGTGGGTGGTTGCAACTGGATGGGGGGGGGGAGTTGCTACTGGCATCCAGTGGGGAGGGGCCAGGGATGCTGCTAAACATCCTACAAGCACAGGACAACCTAAAGGACTGAGGTTGAGAAGCCCTCATGAGGGCGGGGCAGGGGGATCAGAGGCAAACGGGGGGGGGGGGGGGGGGCAGAAAAGGGAGGGAGGGGCACCAGATGTAACAGGCATCCAGGCACAGGGTGGTACTGGGTGCTGGGAGCAGATGGAGGAGCACTGGTGTCTCTGTGAGGCCAGGCTGAGGGGCCACTGGCATCACGGGTCCAGGTGCCCTGGGGGACGCTACAGCCAGGAGGAGGATGCAGCGCTGGTCAGATGGCAGGTGGCTGGGGTGGGGGTGGGGTGGGAAGGGGGCAGAGAGCTCCACGGTGGACAAAGAGGAAAGGGGGAACACCGGGAGACCCTGGGAAAGGACAAAGCACCTTTTAGGCACCCAGAGGTGCAGGTTGGTTGGGGTGAGTCAGAGCCAGTTTAGGGAAGGAATGGGACCTAGGGTGGGGGCTGGGGTAGAAGGCCCCCAAAAAGGCCTTCCCGAGGCTCTGGGGGAAGTTCCAACCCCAGGCAGAGCACCGGGGACGAGTTTTGGGAGGGGCAGGGGCAGGATGGTGGGTGGCGGGGGCCTCAGAGAAGGCAGGCCTCTTCTTTGGGAGGAGGGATTACTCCGACCAAGGACATTCTGAAATCAAGAGCTGGAAAGGACTGTATCTTATTAGTGATGACAATGGTCACCGATAGAGCGAACACAGCTGCCAGCGAGGCATTTTTAATGTAGCATCTCATTTAATCAGTGTGGCAACTCCACGCGGTATGCCTTAAGCCCAGGGGGGCCATGTTCCAAGCTGTCTAGAAACAGCTCTGTTGCCACCACCATACAGTCCCTTTCTCTACTGTCATATCCTCAATGTGCCATATGGAGTGGTGCCTTCAAACCCACCTTCTCTCTCTCTCTCTCTCTTTTTTTTTAAGATTTTATTTATTTATTCATGAGAGACACACACACAGAGAGAGAGAGAGGCAGAGACACAGGCAGAGGGAGAAGCAGGCTCCATGCAGGAAGCCTGATGTGGGACTCGATCCTGGGACCCCAGGATCACACTTTGGGCCGAAGGCAGGCACTAAACCGCTGCGCCACCCAGGGATCCCCTCAAATCCACCTTCTCATTGATTAGCAGCACACTGCCCAGTGGAGTAGGCTGGGCATGTAGCAATAATCCTATTTTACACCCAAGAAAAGAGAGGACACCCAGTTCATTAGTGGGAAAGCCAGAACCAGAACCCCACCTCTGGACTCCTAGCCAAGGCTCTTTATAGAACCCTCTAGATCTTAGAGAGGACAACCCGTCCTGCACTGCTTCTGCCCCTGCCTATTCGTCAGGGTGGTATTGATCTAGCTCCTTCCTGTGCAACCTGCTGGAGGCATCTTACCACTTCCTGTATTAAATCTGGGAGAGGCCCCGTGGGCTCAGAGCTTCGGAGCAAACTGAAAATCCTGCCCAGCATCCCTGCCTCAGTGGCGGGGGCTGTCCTCCAGGGCGCGCGGGCACCCCTTCTCCCCTACTGCCCATTCCCTCTGAGGCTTTACTTATCGTGGTAAAATTCATCTTCATTTACTAAAAGATTCATGAGGCAGTGGCAGGGAATGCTTAACAAAGCTTAAACTCCTCAGCCCTGGTTGGCCCAGTCCAAGAGCTGTCCCGAAGGCTGGGCTGCAGGGCTGCGTGGGGACAGTGGGGGAGGACAGGCACTGGGGTCCCTGGGCACAACCACCGTCAGGCAGGGGAGTGGGCCAGGGGCACAGCGCTCAGGGCCCGGCTGTGCAGAGGCTACAGGCGCCTGGAAGTGAGGCTGCCACCCACCCCCCCTCACCAGGACACTGTGAGGCGGGCCTGCGTCCTCTCCCTGTGCACCCTCAGATCCCTCCTCATGGGAAGTGGGCCTGTGACCCAGGGCAGTGGGTACTGGGCGAGGAGTCTGGAGACCTGCATTCTAACCACCTCAGTGGAGTGATCCTGGCTCCCTGTCCCCCTCCCTGCTCCACGCTCTGGTTTTATTGCACAGCCTAGGAGTTGTGCCAGATGACTTCTCAGACCTTGCCCAGTTAGAGCACTCTGTGATTCTGTCCCTCCTCTTAAAGCTCTATGCTGCTGTTGATGGAAACTCTGGTCCCTAATTCTGTGGGGCTTCTTGGGATGAGGCTGCTGCCCGCTTCTCCAGCTACATCTCCTGCTGGCCCCTGCCCCTGACCTTGCTCCACCTGCCCAGAACCACTAGCAGTTCCTCCTGGTCCTGGGCCTTTGCACATGGCTCTCCTGCCTCTGTTGGCCTGGGGCTCTGTTCCCCACCTCACCCACCTCCTCCATTGACATCCTGACCTTGGGTTATAGTTCAGTCTTCATTTTCCCCCGCAATCCCCTCCAGGACCATCAGGACGGGCTAGATGCCCTGGTACGTGCCCCCAGAGCTTGCTGCATAGCCCACCTTGCCATTTCCCTTTATGTGGGCACTGCCCTGTTAAGTGCTTACTTCGTCAGCATGAGGCCACGTCTGCTTTGACCCTGGTTGCATCCCCTGTGCCTTGCACAGTGTCGCTTGGTAGATACAGAATGAATAAATGATTGCATACAGGATTCCATGGGTGGAGAAGCCCAGAAGGAACATGTTGAAGGGTGGGAGTGGGAGTTAGCAAAGGGAGAGGGGGAGGAGGCAGCTAGAGTGGCCTCACAGCCTCTGCTAGAGAGATGGACCTGAGAGAGAACAGGGCATCACAGACCACCGAGGCTGAGAGTCCTTCCGCCTGCAGCCCTGGCTCAGAAGGCAGGCTTTCTGGGGGCTCTGGGTCTGACCCAGGACTGATGGCCACTACCAGGAGCATGGAAGTGGCCCTGAGGAGCCCAAGCTTCCATGAGTAACACATCGTGGTTGCCAAGGCGGCCCCCTGAGCCCCATATGTGCTCAGCACCTGGGACAGGCTGGTCCCTGAATACAGCACTTCTTTCCCCCTCATGCCTGGACTCCGGGGCTCCTCGTGAGGGGGTGTGTACCAACCCCCATGCACATGCCACTTCTTCCGTATGCCTCCCAGATCTCCTAGGAAGCATTTCTTCCTCTGAGCTCCTATCGCATGTGGTATGCGTTTAACACCGTTCTGTGAGTTGCAGCAAAATGTTGATATGTGGGTCTACTTGACTGGGAGGCAGGTTTTCTGACCCAAGGTCAAGGAAGCATGAGTTAGTGGAAATCTGGCTGACTTGGGCTTGAATGTTAGTTCCCAGCCAGGAGCTAATGTAGATTAGACACTTTGCGAATGAACGAAGGAGGGAAGGAGTGAAGCTGCTTCATTTTTCTGGACTCAGGTTCCTTCTTCCCAAGATGGGGATCACCATATCTATATCTGGGGGTGTTAAAGCTGGCAGATTCAACATAGAGGGGTCTGACACAGAAAACAAAGCTTCCTATTATTGCCACTCACCGACGCACCCCACTCAGGCCTCTCTACCCAGCCCACTGCTGACTGAAATGAGGCGGATGTCAAGGACAGGCACCAATGCCAAGCCCCTTTCCTGGGGGTGTCACCTATCCCAGAGCCGGTCCTGGAGTAGAGGCTGCTAGTAACTAACTTGGGGGCAGTTTGCACTTTACTTTAGTGTGCTTACTTCTTGCTTAAATGAAGAACGTCAAAAGATTCAGGATAAGGGAAAGATGAAGAAACCAAACCCAAAGAACAACACAGCACCGTACAGGATGGACGGCACGGCAGTAGCACCCCGTCCCTGCTCCGTGGAGGGCAGAACAGCGGGGCCTTCCAGTTTCCCAGCTCTAGAAGCTCTAGAAGCTTGTTAAATACTGAACCTCCTGAGTCAAGGTGCAAACTGGAAGGTCTGGAAGGAAGGATGGGGCCAGCTGCATTTCTAAAACAACCAATAGGGGCACCTGAGAGGCCCCGTTGGGTTAAACGTCTGACTCTTGGTTTTAGCTCAGGTTATGATCTTGAGGTCCTGAGATCGAGCCCCACACTGGGCTCTATGCTCAGTGTAGAGTCTGTTTCAGAGTCTCTCTCTTTCTCCCTCTTTCTCTCCCTCCCATACTCCAGCTTGCACACATATTCTCTCCCTAAAATAAATGGGTTAAAAAAAATAAATGGGTTAAAAAAAAACCTTTAAAAAAATTTAAAAAACCAATAAAGCTCGTCCTCCTGTGAGCTCTCTACTTCCAAACTTGCATTTGTGAACAAAGTCATGTGCCAGAGAGAACTCAGGGTCCCAATGCCCTCCTGCGTCACATAGGCCCTCCATGGGTCCTCACGTGGTTCTCTTGTGCTCAGTTGTGTGGAATCTGGGGGAACTATCACGTTAACCCCTTCATGTTTGGAAAGTGAAAGCAGGACGTGTCGTAAGGGCTGGGAACAGGGGGATGGTTATTGCCATGGACTCCAGAGTGGGGGGAATACAGGGAAAGTGGCCCATGTGGCACAGCTTCTCCTTGAGATGGACTGGGTGACAGTGGGGACCGTTCTGAGGGCAGAGGGTGAACCATACACCACATGAAAGGGGCCAGGCCACATGGCCTGGCGATAAAAGCAAGTGGCAAGGAGAAATATCTGACAAATGGGAAGTGTGCTGTGTGCTGCTCGCCATCGGTGCTGGAGGCCAGCCTAACTAGGAGTTCAGAGGCTGAGCAAGGGAGCTGCTGGAATGGTGGCAACAAGCCAAGGACCCCAGGGCCCAATATCAAAAAGAGGTGCCAGGAGCTCCCAGCGGCACTGGTGGGGAGCAGCAGGGTGAGGGGTTACCTGCCTCAGTAGGCTTTCAAAGTCTGCCACGCAGATCTGTTTTGGGAAAAGGTGCCTGTTACACATCACATCTGCAAGATGGAAAAGAATCGCCTGGCTTTCGAGCCTCAGGGGCCTGACTCACACTCCGGCTTCCTGGAAACGTACCTGGGGAAGGCAACTTCCACCTTCCCCATCACTCTGGACATATGAGTAAAGGGGCCAGCTCATCGCCTTCACCAAGAGAACCCACGTGAAAGCAGACAAATGTCTCTACTTTGTTCAGAAATACTTCATCCTTTGAATGCTTTGGGAAGAGAGTGACTAGCTGTAACTACTCTGTTCACTTGAGAACATATGCCTCTCGAGGCCCATTAGATGCTGCTCTGCCCCAGAACCATGTCTCCGTCACAGGCCCGGCTGGCCCTGGCAGGAGTCCCCCCGCAGGGGTGCTGGCTTCCATGCTGGGCACTATCGCATCCCGCCCTGGCCGTGGCTGCTCCCCTGCCCAGGAAGCTCTTCGCCAGAGGTACATCACCCTCTTCCCACCTCCTTCTTCAGGTCCTTGCTCAAATCTCACCTTCCAGATGACGCTGCCCTGACTATTCTGCTCTGTGTCCTGCCTCCTTGCCTCCTCCCCGTCCCCCTTCCCTAATCTCCCTTCTCTTAGCACAGGGCTCAGCTCTATATATGAGATATACAGTTCTTTCTTAAGGTGGTTGTCTCCTCCTACTAGAATGTATGCCCCACCAGGGTAGGGATCTCTATTACATTCACCGATCAATCATAAGATCCTGGATCAATATCTATCACACAGAAGGGGCTCTCAGCATGTATGAAATGAAATTGCTCCCTTGTGCCCACATCCCTGGTGGTTCGCCCCATTATTTTGCCTTTCTGGTGGCCCACAGGCCTTCCCCGCTTGCCCTCAGCATTGGCTGGCTGTGGGCTGCTCCTGTCTCTGGGCCTAGGCCGTGCCGGGCCACACTGCCTGCCCTCTGGGGATGACAGATGCACAACCAGGCACACTCACTCGGAGCCGGGCAGCTGGAAGACTGAGTTGGAGTGTGGCCAGACTGGGGACAGCGCCGACGCTGTCCTCTGTGTGCTGGAGCTCAGAGCTGTGGGAAAGCAGGTGCATTCTGTGAGAGGGGCAGACATCTCTTGGAGAACGATGTCCTTCGCCCCCTCGCTGCCACCTTCATGACAGAGCCAAGGCCTGAGGACTGATGGCCTGACCTGGCTCTCAGAACCTGTGCTAATGACAACATTTTTGAGTCCTCACTGTGGCACTTTGTGTGTATTTTTATTTTTTTTAAGGAGGCTCCATGTCCAGCATGGAGCCCAACGTGGGGCCTGAACTCAGGACCCTGAGATCAAGACCTGAGCTGAAATCAAGAGTCAGAGTCTCAACCGACTGAACCACCCAGGCCCCCCTGCATGACCTTGTTTCATCCTCTCCATAATCCTCCTGGGAAATTGTGAGCATCACCATCATCTCTGTTGTACAGATGAGGGACTCGCGGCCTCTCGTCACTGGTGTGAATGTAGACAGCTGGTGAAGTGAAGGAGTGGGAAGTCAGGTTCCCCCTGCCCCATCCCCACTCCCACAGTGCAGAGACAGAAGAGGAGCTCAGGTCCCTTGATCCCCATCGATCCTACACCCCATTTATTATGCCAAGCTACTACCCCTTGTTTATCCCACTTTAATTTTGCTAATGGGAAGGTTAGGAAGGTTTCACAGAGGTTTCACTCCAACTGGGTCTTTGTGGTCAAGGTCTCTTTTCCTATGGGCTAAAAGTAAAACTACATTTCCCAGCTTTCCCTGCAACCGGGGGTGGGGGCGTGTATGACTGACCAATGGGATGCGGGCTGACATGATGCACCCAGTCCAGGCTGGGCTCCTAAGACCTTGGGCAGGTGCCTCTGTCCTGCCTCCCTCTTCCCTGCTTGCTGGCCACATACATGGAACCCCACGGAGGGCTCCAAGGCCCCAGGAGGAGGAGAGCTCTGCCTGCAACTGACTCAAGGGATGTGACGTGAGAAAGAAACTTGTAAGGTGCTCAGTCATTGAGATTTTGGAGCTGTTTATTACATCAGGTTAATTAATTATAACTAATAAAGCCTCTAAGGAGGAGGACATGTTTGCAAGGCCGAGGAAGCAGGGAAGGACTTTCTGGGAACACCTTGAGCAAACTTATAAGATGTGATGGAGGTATCTCACTTTTTAAATTTTTTTTATTTTTTTATTTTTTTTAAAAGATTTTATTTATTCATAAAGACAGAGAGAGGGGCAGAGACACAGGCAGAGGGAGAAGCAGGCTCCATACAGGAAGCCTGATGTGGGACTCGATCCCGGGTCTCCAGGATCACACCCCAGGCTGCAGGTGGCGCTAAACCCCTGTGCCACTGGGGCTGCCCATCTCACTTTTTTAAAAAAAAGATTTTATTTATTCATTCATAAGAGACACACACACACACACACACACACACACACAGAGAGAGAGAGAGAGAGAGAGAGAGAGAGAGGGACAGGCAGAGAAGCAGGCTCCACCCTGGGAGCCCGATACGGGACTCGATCCCCGGTCTCCAGGATCAGGCCCTGGGTTGAAGGCGGCGCTAAACCACTGAGCCACCCGGGCTGCCCAAAGTATCTCACTTTTATCTCAAGCTGCCAGACTGTGTAGAAGGGTGGCAGGAGAAGAGCTAGAGGAGCCGGGTGCCGAAAGCCTGGAGTGCTGTCCTGGAGATGATGGGGGTGCCTCTGGGGTTTTATGCCGAAGATGAACACACTTAATATGAATTTGATCTAGGGCTGTGTTTCCTCAGGATCCTTCCAAGGAATTTCAGTCTGGAGAGCTGTTCATGAAAATGTGGTTTGTGCCCCGGGAGGGCGCACATTAACACATCAATCCCTCTTTATACCTTTACTGGTTTACTTTCTTCTTAGTGCCCACCATGATTGGAAGTTCTCTTGTTTACTTACAAATACATTTTCAATTGCCCCTGGCACAAGAATAGAAGCCCCATGAGAGCATAAACCTTGTCTTCCTCACCACCTGTTTCCAGCAGCTAGATAGGGACCAGGCACCTAATAGATGTTCCATACATTTGGGGTGACTGAGTAATTAAAGGCTCTGAGAAGTCCCGCAGTAAAGGAATTGGTTTACGGTGTGTGCAAGACCTATTAATACTCCCCTTGACTATCACACTTTGTAAATGCTGCTCCAGTGGCCAGTGGCAGACGGTAGAGCTCTCTGCTGACTGTACCTACCTACTCCAGGGGCCACTGAGGGCCATAACCCTTCATGGCGTTGAGGGTGGGGAGGCTCAGCTAAAACACAAGGAGGCCACTGGCCATGACAGCTGGAACTTGGTGCTGAAGCTGAGCCTTGCTCCCTGGAGAGCTCAAAGCAGGATTAGGTCTTCTGCTCCCTGCCAGCCTGGCTCCATGCCAGCTGCAAGGCCAGCTTTCCACACATGGCAGCTGAGGGTAGATGCTAAGCTTTAGGGATTAATCCTGGCCTTGTGCAGAACTCAGCTCCCATGTCAAGTGATCTTCAGCCGGGCACCAGGAGCCCCAGACAAATGAGATCATGAAATCCAAGCCTTATTACAGAGAAGCAGCAGGACCCAGAGAACTGAGCCCTGGTAGGGAAGGTGTCGGGACACAATAACTCTGGAGGACCCCAGCTGGGCCCAATTCTCTTTGCTCTGGCACAAATAGTTGTAAGGAGCAGAGGACTTGAGAGCAGGAGCGGACCTGGAAGATCACCCTCGTCGTTATAGTCATTGCTACCATTTTACTGAGCAGCTACTATGTACCAGACACTGAGAGTCCCCTCCACAACCCTAGAGGTAGGTATTATTGGCCATATTTTACAGATGAGAATGTTGAAGCTCACACACACAGGCGCGTGCGCGCGCGCGTGCATAGAAAGAGAGAGAGAGAGAGAGAGAGAGAGAGAGGTTGATTGATTTTCCCAGGATCCTGGAGTGAGTGAGTGGTCAGGCTTTGGGCTCCCTGCCTGGTGCTCTTTCCTCCATTCTCTGTGGCCTCCTGGAGCCCTAGCCTCTGTCATTCAGTGCTGCTGTGATTCCAGACATTCTAATGTGAAAGCTTGGCTCTGGGACTCAGTTTCTCTGCCCTTCCTCCAGCTCAGAGCAGCTATTTGAAGGGAAGATGGAGGAGGAAAGTCCTCACGCCCCTCTCTCCCCACCTACAGGTGTGTGCTCTGGCCTTACCTCTTCAGATTACAAACAGCTCTCCCAGGGCAGAAGCTCTGCAGTTTCCCCAAGGGCATTTGGCAGTGGCCTCGCTGGATTCCCAGCCTGACCTTGGGAGGTGAGGGGTGTGCAGCTGAGCAGGGGGCTGGGACTTGTCCCGGGTCACCTGGGCGAGGTGGAGAAGCCTTAAGGACAAGTCAAGACTCCTGATTTGGAGCTGGCATTTCGCCGTCATTCTGATTAGCGTGGATTGCCCATAGTAGTAGAATGCATTCCCCGGCAGGCTTCAGCCTCCCCTCTGCGCTCCCGTGCCAGGGCTGTCCTGTCTCGCCCCCCATCCCTGCCCTGTTTCGCCCTGGGGTGTGCGCTCACTCAGGTCATACTAGCTCTGTTTCTGATCGAACACTGATGATGGGCTATTAGAAAATGTTCCATAGGGGATCCCTGGGTGGCTCAGTGGTTTGGCGCCTGCCTTCAGCCCAGGGCGTGATCCTGGAGACCCGGGATCGAGTCCCACATCGGGCTCCCTGCATGGAGCCTGCTTCTTCCTCTGTGTCTCTGCCTCTCTCCCTCTCTCTCTCTCTGTGTCTCTCATGAATAAATAAATAAAATATTTAAAAAAAAAAAAGAAAATGTTCCATAAATACTAATTAGGAAAGCCAGTATTTTTTTTGGGGGGGGGTATGCCTTACAAAGAGCTGGTCCTCAAAGTTCAGTTGAGTGAAAGCTCGCAAACAGTCCTTGAAGAATTCAGGAGAAGTAGAGACGCCTCTCTGTCACACCGTCTTCAGTAGGTGAGAGATTGTTGATCAAGGCCCCAGTGCCCACCCTTCCTGGCTAGTTCAGGTGCAGGCCAGAGGTTTGAGAGCCCCTGCCATCTGAGTGTGGGGTCTGCCCCTGGGGACATTGGGGCGGGGGAAGTAACCACCACTTAGAGTCCCTTTCAGTCTTTCTGGTCACAGTGGTAACCACGGTAATACCAGGTGACAATCTGGGATGCCTAGCATGTTCCCAATGTCGTCGAAGTTCTTCCTAACAGAACTGTGTGAGAGCTACAGTTTTAGCATCCCCTTCCCCAAACGGGGAACATGAGGTTAAGGGACCGGCTCAAGGTCACACTGTGGCTCTGAGTGCCACAGGTCAGCCTTCAAAGATGCGGGTCCTGAAGCAGTTGGAGCCCATCCGCACGTTCCGAACCTGATCTGCTCCTGCTGGTGCATCATGCCCAGAGTAGACTGTCCATCTGCCCTCTCAGCTTGTGACCACAGCCAGGATTCCAGAGCCTCCAGGGGGCCTCATTTATGGGTATAGATGCCCAGACACAGGGGATGAGCAATCAGATTCTGGTCTGGAGGACTCTTTCAAGACCCCGGCCAGGCTGGGCTGCCTCTGTCAGCCCCTGGCACAAGAGCCTACATTCTGTTCCATCCAGAGCCTTCCCTTGGCCCCCGGAGTCCCAGGCTCCCAGACAGTGTCACCCTGTGCCCTGCCTGCCCCAGCTGGTTCCCCAGGGTAGGTAATCACCCCAGAGGTTGTAGCAGGGTCCTGCAGAGAAGCCAGCAGCCTCATTCCTCTGAGCCTCCTGCTGCCCATCCCACCAGCACCACTTCGGTAAAGCGGAACCAGTTCAGACCCCCTTGGAGTGCTGAGGCCTAAATGCCAAGTTCTCCTTCAAACTTCCTCAGGTGAGAGCTAAAGGGTAGTGTCCGGAGGAGATTGTAGGAAGGGGAAGGCAGTCACCCCATTTTCTTGGTGAAGAAGAGCTTTCCCTCCTTGCCGCCCCACCACATCCTCTGGAGACTCCAGCACAGCTGAAAAGGGAAGGCCCAGCGCCCACTAGGTACTACCTCCTTCCTCTGTTGTGGTGGGACCTCAAGAGCTAGAGGCTGCTGGAGACCAGGAGCCAAACTCGAGGCAGGGCCCATCTGTGGCAGCAATAGTCAGGAACAATCTGGAAAGCCCTATCACTTGGTGAGGACTTGGGAGAATGAAATCCCAGTAGGAGCTCATTGCCGCCCTGGTGGGAAAGCCAGGCGCTCTGGGCTCCTGACAAAGAAACTGAGGGCCAGAGAGAGGAGAGACCCCTGGTGGGTCCCTTCAGCCCTAAATCTTAACAGATCATGCAGGCCGAGCATCCTGTCTGGGCAGCAGTGGCGCTGATAAATACTCAACAGCACCCACGGTCCCCCTCTTCCTGGGCACACAGCTAGATCTCACTTGCCAGCCTCCTCAGTGCTGTTTAGGGTCCAAGGTTTTTCTGAAGCTGTGGATATCCAGGCTCTATCCTGCCCTGGGACAGGAGAAGCCTGGTACCTAAAGAGTTACCTACTGACAAGGCCATTGCCTTCGTTATAAACTTCTATTGTGTTTGAACCATTATACCTTTTTTCTTTTTGAGCTCGCAGCATGGAGCCCAGCACAGGGCCTTAACTCACAACCTCAGATCAAGACCTGAGCTCAGACCAAGAGTTGGATGCTTAACCGACTTAGTCACCCAGGTGGCCCGAGCCATTATACTTTTGAAGATCTGTGTTGGTGCAGCCTGGCCCACCCCAACTTACACACACACACACACACACACACACACACACACACACACGAGATGTGTTCATCTGTGTTCTGTGCATGCAGGGCAAGGAGGAGAAAATGGTGCAAAGCATATTTTACAACCCCTGCCCTGAGGGAGCACGTAGAGTATTTGGGGAGATGGGGCTGGCACAGGTGGGAAGGTGTTTAACCAGATTCCACTAAACGTGACTGAAATGAGAGAGTGAGTACCTGGGGTCAGAGGAGGGAGAGCACAGGTGCACAGGTAGGGAAGGCATCTCTGGTTCTGGAAAGTAGTGGTACTCAGGCTTGAAGGAAATGGGGGATTGGGGCAGCAGAGTGGAGGGACAGCTGGAGTAAAGGCTTGTCTGCAGGTATTGGCGAACATTCCAGGGCTCTCTGTGTCAGCTAACTCCCTCTTCAGGTTGTTGCTACTTTACAAGTCTCCCCTTTCTGACCTTTAGGTGGGAATGCCTTTTGGGGTGAGGGTGCTGTGGATGGTTTCAGAGCAGAGGCCGGGAAGCCAGAGCACCTGGGTTTTGACCTTGGCCACAGCTCTCTGGATCTTGGGTCCTCCTCATCCTTCCAAGACAGCTATGACTCTGGGTCTCCCCAGGACAGTGGTGGCACGAGCCCTAGGAGGAGTCAAGCTGTATCCCAGGAGCATCTCCAAGGGCCAGCTTTATGTAATCCCTGTTCTGGGGAAGTTTCTTCTTCCTTGCAATGAAGGGCTGAGTCCGAAGCAACTCTCAGGTGGGCAGGTGTTACTTCTCTTCCTGCTCTAACATTCCGTGCCTTTCTGGAACTGGGAACCAGGGAGAGCCAAACCCTGCATTCTGGGAGGCGGATGGGTTGGGAGGGGGGTTAGAGTGCCCGCCACCCTCTGACTCTGGCTGCTGGGCCACTCTAGGGGGGCATTTACTGGCTCTGGGTCTCAGTTTCAGCCTCTTTGGGATCCAGCTGAGAAGGACAAATGGGCACTATATCCTTGGAGGACACCTAGCCACTCAGGAGCAGGGCAAGGAACAGCAAATTCTGATTCCCTGGCTGGTTCCATGGAGGCCTGATGTTGAGGGTGCCTACCCTGGTCTCAAAGACCCCCAAGTTTCCTCCACTGTGGGGAGAAGTGGTGGGGAGCACAGAAGAGGGTTGCCTTAGTATCTGAAAGCTGAGCTACCATGGTCCAGACTGCCTCTGAGGTCCTTTCTGCAAATCACTTGCCCTCTGCTCTTAGACAGGCCTCTGCCAGCTGTGGGCCAGCCTTTCTTCCAACCCAAGGACCCTTTAGCACTGGCCACAGGGCATGAGCTATATGAACTTGTACCATCTCCATGGGGTCTCTATTGTCATCTCTCCTATGAGGCTGGTTCTGGATACATGGCCCCTGGGCCTGCTGTCCTCCACCTCCCAGGCCCTGGATTAGGTGAGCACAAGGGCATCAGGCCCCCTGGGCCCTGCCCCTCACCTGCTGTGGGGCCTACGGCAAACTGCAGAAGCCCCTTGGGCACCAGCGCCAGACAGACTCCACAGAAAGCAGCACAGGGTCTGCTGCACAGGCCAGGAGGGGGAGGACTGGCCCCATGACTTGGCCTCACCCTGAAACCTCAGGGGCCAGGCCTCCCCTTCCTGGGGAAGGTCGCAGGGCCCAGGAGGTCTACACAAGCCAATGCGGTTTTGAGAAAAGCTCTGTCATGGAGAACTGCCTGAAAGTGGAGAATCTTGCAGGGGATCTGATCATCAGGTTTAGATCAGGGCTTCTCTACCTCTGATACTGGGACCACTTTCCAAAGTGCAGAAGCTCAAGGTCCAACCTTGAAGGTCCTGATTTTGTAGGTGGGGGTGAGGTCCTGACATCTGATTTTATAAAACCTCTCCTGTGATCCTGCTGCCTGGCTGGAGTTGACAGGCCCAGGGGGAGAAGCAACCGAAGCCTGCCCCTCAGCTAAGATGCTGTGAGTCATGGTCTCTCCACACAGGGCGATGTGCTGTAGCGTGGCCATCAGATGGTTAAGGCTCGTGCCCCCACCGGGGTGATGCCCACCTGCACCGTGGATCAGAGAGGCGGTGGCTGGTCCCTGGGCTGCCTGGGCCTTGGATGGGATGCCCAGAGGCACAAATGCTCAAACTCTGTCTCAGTGAAGCCCACCCTCTGTCCGGTTATGCTCCTGTCCTCTGTCAGAACCTGAGCTCTGGGCTGAACCTCACAGGCTCCCTGTGACAGCCCCAGGGATGAGGCAGCTGTGCCCTCCCCCCAACCCACCTGCTCCCAGGTAAAACCAGGACACATGAGGAGGCTGCTTCTGGAGAAGCAGTCTGTCTGCCTGGGGTTGGGGCTTCATTCTCAGCTTTACTGACTCCATATTGATCAATGAGGGGGTTCCCATCTGTGGGGAGGGGGTCAGCAACCCTTCCTAGACATGAGGGGATGGCCGCCACAGAACACAAGGATGGACCTGGCTCATCCAGGGGGTTTAGATGACTTTCCAGCAGCAGACTTGCCTCACATTTCTCTGGTGGCCTTCTACCCAGCCCCCCTCATTTCACTGCCAACATTTCCATCACCCCACCCCCCAAATGCAGTGTCTACATCAGTCAATGCAAATGAATACAAGAGCTAAGGTGTCATGCTTACGGAGCCAGAGAGTATACACGAAGCTCCTAACACTGGTCTTAGATCCAGAAGTGTCCCCACGACCCCTCCCCAAGCCCCATATAGCACAAGTTAAGCCTTTTTGTTCTCTACAAGCAGGTTCCACCCTCAGCGCAAAGCCTGACTCACGACCCTCATCATGATCTGAGCCGAAACCAAGCATCAGATGCTTAACCAACTGAGCCACCCAGACGTCCCTCAACAAGTTCTTTTGACTCAGTCACCCCGCTTTTAGTTTTCCATTTGTGAGAGCTGCTGGCGAGAAGGATCCAGCTGTGTGTTGAGTGTCGGGGAGCAATCAGCGGCACAGTCAACATTTTCATCAGCGCAAGTGGATAATCCAAGTGCAGATAATTGAGAACTGGGCTGCAGTCACAGCAATGGTGGCCTTCAAAGGCTAATTACCATTGATCTGAACATTCTAGGCCTCTTACACAGAGGCACCACGCTTTCCACATGGCTTGGGCTTAATTTCAAAATCCAATTCCTGAATCAGAGTTAAATTTACTCTACAAGTTATTGCCATATGGCAGATCCTATCTCCCCCAAACCAGGGTGGCCATGTGGTGTAAGGGACAAAGCACCACACTGGTAATGGGGAGTTTGTGCTCTAATCCTACAATCCCTGGGGACTGGTGTCACCCCCCCCCCCCACCCCGACCCCTCGGTTATTGAGTCTCTCTGGTCTCTGGGTCAGGAGCAGGGCTAGGTTAGTGGTTCTCAGATCCTGGCTCACAGCCCAGCAGCACCAGAATCACCTGGAACATGTTTTTAAAAATATTAATGTCCTGGCCTTACCCTCAGAGTGCCCACTTCAGCAGCTCTGGGTAGGGCTTCAGCATCTATAGTTTTAAAAAGTTCCACAGTAATTTTAATGCATGGCCAGGCTTGGGAACCACGTGGCCAGGTAGGCTTGTCCTCATCAGAGGCACTTACCGAGCTGACCACCTCCTGCTTGGTGAACCCTTCACTTCTCTCAGCTTCCAGGGCATCGTGTCATCTGGTTGCCCTGATCCCTCACTGCCACACTGACTCTACTCCCTTTCCAATGCTTCTGTCCAACCTCTAAACATGGGTGTGCCTTAATATCTGGAAGCCCCTTCTCTGTGGAGGCTCTCCCTGGACTTTTCTGTCTACTCCCATGGCTTTAAACCCACCCAGAAAGTAAAACCATTCCAAATCTATGACACGTGGAGTGGTCAGCAGAGGCCTATCTGGGGAGGTGGCATTTAGCTGAGGCCTGATGGGGAGGAGCCAGCTGGGCAAAGATCAGGGACAGAGCTTCCCAGCCAGTGCAAAAGCCCAAGGCGGAAATGTTCTTACTCAATACTCAAGAGAGCTGGAGTGGCCAGAATGGCATCCCAGGAAGAGAGCGGTAGAGATGGGGCCCAGCTTACAGAAGGCTTTAGGTCCCAGAAAGGAGTTTGGATTTTACGTTAAGTATCCTAGCAAGCTGTTGGGGGAGATGACATGTTTCTTAAAAGGAGTGCTTTGGCTGCCGAGTAGAGCCTGAGAAGTGGGAACAGAGAGTATAGTCAAGCTGTAGAGCACAGGTGGGGGATGGACGGAGGAGCCTTAGGACAGGTCAAGGCAAAGTACATGGAGAGAAGTCGATGGGGCTGGGGTGGGTTTGGGGATCAAGCCTACAAGCCTACTGATGATCAGATGAGGGAGGAAAGGGAAAAGGAGGGCTCGTGGGTAACACCTGTATTTTTTGGATTAGTATCTACATGGACGGGAGCCCTTTATGGAGACTAGGAAGATGGGAGACCCAGGGTGAAGGGCGAGGGTGGAAACAGTGTGCTCTTTGGGGCACTGAAAGGACCATCTGACATCCAGGTGGAGGTGAACAGTAAGCATTTCTTGAAAAGGATCAGGGCTGTAGATTCAGACCTGGGAAGCCCGTGGCACTGTTTGATATTTCATAGTTTGTGCTATTTTTCTTGTTTGTTTGTTGACTGTCTCTTGCAGATTGTAAAACCAGCAAGGTCAGAGACTTCCATTTATTTGGTTTACCACTGCATTCCTAGTGCCTGCAATGGCCTAGCATATTGTGGGTACTCAATAAATATTTGTTAATAAGTGGACGGATGTAAGCTCCCATCCAGTTCTAGGGGTATACAATATATTTAGAATATTTAACAATGATTTAGGTTATTCCATGAGAAAGTTCTGTGGAGCTCAAGAATGTGGTTTTGAATGTGATCAGTGTTTCACTGTTTCTTGTAGCTGTTGAGCTGTCTGGGGTGCCTCGGGCATCAAAGCCTTGCTTCTAGGAGACGCAGTGAATTCTGCAAAGACTGGGGCATGCCTTACTCATCTTCAGTGTCCCCGAGAGCTTGGGGTTATACTGAGCTCTGTAAATGTTTATGAGGATGAATGCATGGTCTTTTCAGGGGCTAAGCAAGGAAGGTGAGGCAGAAAATAGGGAGGAAATGTGCTCAGGGGGCAGAAGCCTATATGGCTCCTCAGTTGATCCTATGGCTCAGCTCTGTCCTCTACTCCCCAGGCTGGCGCTGCCTCCAAAGCCCCTTTTGGGCCTTCCTCGTATGTGAGGAGAACAAGGCAAAGCCTCCAGCAGATTTTCCATTTTGCCATCATCTGGAGGCATGGGGTGCAAGCTTTAGTTCTAAGGGGCCATCTGGTAGAGTGACGTCAGTGAGACCAGAGTGGGGTGTGTTGGCTGTGTGACCTTGGACAGGTACCTCATCTCGCTGTGTCTCCATTTCTTGATTCATGAAAAGGGATGAACCCAAGCTTCAGGTCCTTTGCTGTGATGAATAATTGGGAAAATGCACGGGAAGCTCTTTGTGTGGTGCTTTGCACACAGTAATTGCTCAATAAATGCTGGCCATCATAACGATCGTGAATAGTCACAGCCTTGAGCTGGGATCTGGGGTACCAGGGTTCTCTCCCTAGATTTCCTTCTCTCTCCCTACCTACCCTTTGCAGCCATAGGCAAATCACCTGGAGCTTTTTCCTCTCTGCTTTTTTTTTTTTTTTTTTGCAACCAGGATAATGATAGCTCCCCTTCCTTCCAGCACTGCTGTGTGGATTAATTAGTGTTAATTAATGGGCTTTGAAAATGAAAAGCACCTAGGTAAGTGCTGATCATGATTATTAATGGGAACCAAGCGCATGGAGAAGGTGCCGAACAGGGTCCTAAAATTATACAGATTACAGAACAATGAAATCGTTGAGAAGGTGGCTATTAAGCTCTGAGGCTGGGCCCCAGGTCTGCCAGCCTGCCAGGGCATTCAACCCAGAACAAAAAACCCGCAGTCATTCTTATGCAGAACTACTTGGTGAGCCAAAGAGGTGGCATCTCTTCAACAAATGTCACAGACTAGAAGGGACCAACGCAGGTCACCGAGCCAGAGCCGCCTTTGAGAAGGATCGCACACAACTCCACCCCTTCGCCCCGTGAAGAATGTGCCGTGCCCACCTGCGCTCGGAGGCAGGAGGAGCTGCCCAGCATAATGATTGTGATAAAAACTGCCCCGTATCACCTACGTGCCGAGAAAGTGCACTTATCCAGTGAACGTCACGAGTTAAGGATCTGACACTAATGCGCGACCTTTTTCTCTTGAGGGGTCCGTTTATTGCAGGACAGGTTGCACTCAGTAGGGCTCACCCTTCTAGTGTCCAGTTCTACATGTTGTGACCTACACGCAGGCTCTTAAAACTGCCACCTGCATCGTCATAGGGAGCAGCTCCGTCACCTGCCACACGCCTTCTATCCCTCTGTCATCAGACCCTCTTCCCTGCCCCCCCAGCTTCAGGGAACCACTGCTGTGTTTACTGTCCCTATGGTTCTATTTTTCCTAGAATGTCATAAAAATGGAATCATAAGGCAAATAGCCTTTCAAGACTGACTTCTTTCACCCAGTACAACGCATTTGAGCATAATGCATGGAGACAAGCGCGTGTGAAATCCCGCATTAAGAATCTTACATTGGGTGCGTTATCTCCTTCATCCTCAAGACAACTCTCATTTATATACTAGTATTAGCCCCATTTTATAGATGAAGAAACTGAGGCTTAGAAATGTTAACTTGATCAAGGCTAGGCTAGTAGATCATGGGGCCAGGATTTAAGCCTAGAATTTCTGATCTCAAAGCCACAGATTTAATCACTCTGGTGCTCCCCAAGCATATCAGGTATGGCCTTTCTAGAAACCCATACTGGCATATTTGGTTAATTGTTTGCATTAATTCTACATCCTTTTCCGGTGGCCCTTCTTCTCCCCTGAGCTCATTCTTATCTCCTCAAAATTAGCTTCCTTTTTTTTTTTTTTTGGCTGGGGGAACACATGCCTTCCTTTTCTATGTGACTTAGTCACCCCCAGGTTCCTGCTTTCTCTGCGGAACACAGTGCGGTTCTCCCGGAGACAGAAACCTCCAAGGCCATGGGTTGCAGGGTTCTGGATAGAGTCGGAGCAAGTGCATTTTGAGAAAGTAGGGAGGAGTCCGGGGGGCGAGAAGGGCATCTGGGACTTTGCCGAAGAGAAAGGTTGAGCTCCATTTATTTTGAGACTCACAGCCTGGTTTCTTTAGGACTCAGTGTCTAATTTCATTTCAGCTGCTGCTTTGTTGATTTCGGGCTCTGTATCCACTTACAAGTCCAGGGGGACCTGGGGGTGCACTGTGGTTTGAAACCACAAAACCATTCTCCGTATCCTCGGAGAAGTGCTGACGGGGGCTGTGGAAGGCAGGGTCGAAATGGGCTCAGCAATTAGTACACCAACAAAGGTATTTTCTTCGTGTGGGGTCCCCAGTGACCTCGCTGGAGGAGAGAGGGCTGAGTCAGTCCTCCAGCCCACGTGACCCTCCTCTTCCCCCACTATATCAACAATTATTAAGATGTGCATGAAAGTGCATTGACCTAGTTGAGAGGTTTCATAAATATAAATAAATTAAATGGTTATGCCTAAGGACGCCTGGGCAAGCATATGGGGAGGAGGGGGCGAGAGGTGCTCCTGGTAGGAGGGAGAGTGAGGAGGGTCCTCAGGCCTGCCCAGCACAAACCAGAGAGTCCCAGACTAGAGGGGAGAGGACAAAGTCCACAGGGCCTGCCTCATTGCCGGGACCCTCTGTCTCGGGGACTGGCTGAGCTTGGTGCCCTGGCCAAAGGGTTGTGTCCTGTGCTGGATGTTGATCCCTTGGCCCCACGGCAGCTCCTGCAGCCCGGGGGTGGGGTGGGGGTGGTGTGGCCCCGCAAAGCCAGCCTGGTGGCTTCTGGCTGCCAGCAGTCTGGCCAGTTTATCCCAGCATGCTGGAAAGAAGTATTTTCCCTTTGTGTTTTGAAGTAAGTAGGCTGAAGGGGAAGGAGCCTGGGTGGTGGGGTGGGAGGATGCGGGTGCCACTTGGCAGTATTGATTTCTAAGGTGAAAGATGAACCCAAAAGTGTACAGCCTTCCACCCTTTCCTAAATGCTGTCATACTATAGTCTCATGTCATTCTCACAACAGCTTTGCGTGGGGGGGCGGGGGCATGGGGTGTCAGTAGCACGGTCGGTCCCATTTTGCAGATGAGAACACTGACGCCCAGAGAGGTGAAGTGAGTTCCTCGAGGTCATCCAGTGACCGGGTGATCCTCTGTCATGAAACCATGGCCTTTCCCCTTTCCACATGACTTTGGGGGACTAAAGGGGGACCCTCACCCTCATTTCTCTCACACCAGGGCCTCCTCACCTCTGATCCGTCCCCTTCTAGCTCCTCCTGTGTGCCCCAGTGGCAGGCACATCTCGAACGCTGCTCCCAGCTCAGCACCCCTCTGCGTTCCCCCCACCTGGGCTTCCCTTTACCTGAGGGACGCTCTGAAGAGTATGCACCTGCTCGGTTGGCTTCTATGGTCTGATGTCATTTCGCCCCACATGCATCCCTGTGCCTGTCGTCCCACGAGGCTCAGCTGCAGCCCCGCTTCTTTGGGGTGACTCCTAATCACCCCAGCCTGCTTTGTCCCTTCAGCCTGTCTTGAGCACTGTTAGTTTGCCTTGCCTTGCCAGTCACCTCCTTCCATGTACGAGGCCGCTCCCCTGCACCCACCTTAGCCTGGGAGTCCCTCGGGAGTGCCTGACCGCACAGGCCCAGACCACCCTCTGCCCTGACACCTGGGCTACCGTGTGCCCTCTGCATATCTCCATCCCCAACACGGGAGGGGACGGAACCCAGAAGTCTCAGAGGTCCTTGGCAGCCCACACTCCCTATTTAGGATCATGGGGCCTCATCAGCCAGGGGTGTAAAAGACCTATAGGATCTAACATTGCTCTTCTCCAAGAATTTGCATTTTAATAGGCACCATGCTTTCAGCCAAAGGAAAGCTCTGACATTTTGGGGGTGAGGGTAACTTCCTGGTGCCCTGTGGGGGGCCATCTCCTCATGGCCCAAGGCCAGGCCTGCTTGGTGGAGATTTTCCTACTCCCTGCTCCCCCTCCTCTCCCTCTCCCTGCAACCTTAAGGGATCCTCAGGGAACTAAGAAAATAGAAACACATTTAAATTCTTTTCCGCTTCTGTCCCCTTGCATTCAGATGACTGACTCATGCTGGCCCCATCTCCCCTGTCTCTAACTTTGGGCTGTAACCCCCAGGGGCAGGAACATCTTCTTTGTTCTAGCTCCACTTGCACATCTGAAACTCAGGCAGGGATTCTCGGTCTGATTCATCACCTGCCACACACCTCCACTCCCACCCTGCCAGGTGAGAGTCCGACCAGCTCTCAGGAGCCAAGATGTGGATGTTAAGGAGGAAGAGCCAATCCCAAAGCCAAGCTAGAGAGCAAGGTGTTTGCCTGGGATCAGGGGATCACAGGGGACCGGTTTGCCCAGATCCAGAGCTCCTCGTCTACAGTGCCTGGTGGAATCAATTCGCTTGCTCAGAGCAACGCTGGGCGCCTTCTCTCCTGACCTTTCAGAGTCCTCAGAGCAAAGATCTCAGGGCCTGGCTGGCTGCTGGCAGTTCCACTATTTGTTCTGTGTTAGGAGTCGGGGAAAACCAGATATGTACATCCTCTCAAGTGGGGTGTGCAGTCACTTAGGGGGGGTTTCAGTAGCTTCCAGTGTTGCTCGTTAGAACAGAGATGATGTGGCATTTTGGAGTGTAACGCAGTGGCAAAGAGCGTGGGTTTGGGACAGGTTACTCAGTCTCCCCGTCTGTAAAATGGTTTCATAGCAGTACCTACCTCCCAGACTTGCTGGCTGAGGGGAGCACCCAGAGCAGTGCTTGGCATGGAGCAAGTCTTCAAAAAAATATTAGCTCTTGTTATTACGCTATGACTTAGAGCCATAACAAATATTACCAGTTAGCGATGGATGGCCTGGGTATTTGCTGCAGCCTCATTTTGATGATTTTGGCCCAGATTATCCTTGCCAATATTCTCTCTCAGGATTATTCAGGGCTTCCTGTCTTCAGAGTCATTCCGTGTTTCCATGTGACTCATCTCATTTTGATGTTCAGCAAAATGGAATTAGGAATTCATATTTTCTACCCCCAAAAGCATGTTTCAAATCAAGTGCAGATGATCGGGGAGGGGTTATCTGTTGTTTTAAATGGTAGTTTCACAGTTTCCACAAATACATCTGTACGCGTGCATAAACAAGAGCCGCACTGTATTCAAGGGGTGTTATTAGTACTCTGGGGGTCACCCAGTCGACTTCTGATGGCACCCCCTGACCTTCCCTGGACTGTCCCTCGGAGGAGGTGGCAGCAGGTGGGAGAACTGGTGCCTCGGTCGGGGAGCTCAGGGAGAGGGAGTCACCAGGCCAGGGACCCCACTCATTCCTTGGAGGCTCAGCTGAAATGTCACTTCCTCTGTGAAATCTTTTTGGCCGATTCCCTGTCAGAATGAATCACACCTTTCCCTGTTCTCAGAGCATGTGTGTTTATACCACGGGCCTTTCACTGAAGGTCCCCCTGAGCACCCCGAAGGCGGGATGGTCTCTGATTCATTGCTTGTCCTGAGCATCCGGCACATGCCTGGGGCAGGGGAGGCTCTCAGGAAATGTTTGCTGATAAAGGCATGACTGCCCTTGGGTGGCTGACCACTTCTAGAACTCTAGAACGCCAGGGGTGGCAGGGTGGGGGCTGGAGGGGCGAGAACCCACCTCTGAGTCAACTGGACCAACCTCTTCCTTTTACAGATCCAAAATAGGCCCTAGCAAGGACACTGTCTTTTTCCAACGTTCTCTTCCCAGACATGTCATGCCCAAGCTCCAAATACACATTTCGCTACTCTCTTCGGGCAGATGCAAGCTTGCCATAAGACATGAAAGTCCAAGTCTGGGACATTTTGGGGAGACGAAACAGTCCATACTAGAGTTGAATTTAATGCTCCTTGCTCTACTTCCCATTTTCCCACCTAAAACACAGAGTAGTGTTTAAATGGTGTTGGGAAGGGGGTTGACGGCACAGGGTGGCCTCAACTCTGTCCGGCCTGTCACATCTGTCCCCACCAGCCACCCTCCTCCCCACGTGTGTGTTTACTTTTATACTGTTTACAAAGCGATGCACAATTCAGGTGAGACCCCCATTTTACAGAACGACTAACTAGGCTCAGGATGGTATCCTGGAAAATGTGTGGACACGGATGCTGGAACCCTGGCTCTGCTCTTTCTAGCTGTGCAACGCCAGCCAAGTTCTTTCACCTCTCTGGGCAACAGTTATTATATTCACTAGGGACCAGGGTGCCCCCCTCCACAGGGTTTGGATGACAACTGAAGGCATGCCCAGGCCGCCCTCCTGGAAATGGTGATCACAAACCATATGCCTCGGCAACGTGGCTGAGCAGGGGCTGGACTTTGTCTCCTTCCATGTGGCTTCCCACAGTTCTCTTCTTTCTGCCTTGTTTTTTCCCACCTGCCGCCCCAGCCTGGGTTCTGTTGGTGATGGGTGGAGCAGGGACCCCACTCAGAGCACCATGCCATGCCGTATCGTTTCCTGGTTACACCTCACCACCCTGCCTTAGCCCCCAGCTGGGCAGTGACGGGCAATGCTGTGCACATGTCTCTCCTCCTTCTGAATGTGACATTCAGACAGCATCCAGGAGTAGGCAAGGACCCCAACTGATGTCACTATAGCAGAGTTTGAGAATTCCTCATTGCAATGGCAGCAGCGGCACCGATAATGACAGGACAAAAGAGACGTGTTCCTGGCAGAGTCCAGCTCAGGGAGAGAGAGCAAAATCTCAGAGGTACCAAGTCCTTTAGAGGTTTGTCCTCTGTGCCTAAGTGGGGACACCAAGGGATCCTGCCTTCTGCATGGGAAGTTCTTCCCAGGGTTTGCAGATACTAGGCTGGGATCCCACCAAACAGCTAAGCTAGACTTTGGTTCATAGAAAGTTGGAGCAGAAAAAGGTCTTAGCAGTAAGTCAGGCAGCTTGACCCTAGTTGAGTTGAGAGGGGAGGGGCATGGGCGCAGGAAGGGGGAGCAGTCAGACCAGGGCTGCTGAGCTGAGCCTTTGAAGCAGCTCTCTCTGTTCTCAGCTCGGCTGTGCAATCCCTTCTGTTTGACTGGGTGGGCAGGATGGGATCCAGACTGGAGGTGAGATGGAGCAGAAAGCAGGGGGATTACAGTGAGTCCAGAGACGAGGGGCTCAGAGTGTGAAAGGCAGGTCAGAGAAAGGATGCTGCTTTCACGATGGGCTTCCAAGGGCAGGGAGGAACCTTCGGGACCCAGCCCTTCCATGAACGGTGCAATACAAACTGTTCTTATGCTCTTATGTTCTTATGGGGTACGTGGCCCAGAGAGGAATGATCCCCCTCCCCAGGCTAAAATCTCCCAGTGTTTTAGTGATTACTGCATCTGGCACCCTAACTTTTGGGGATACAGACTGCCCCGTGGCAAGGGTCAGCAGGCTGTTTTGGAGTAAGATGACGATCACCAGGGGAGGCTCTGTGGGATGCTGCCCCCCAGTCTCCAACAGCCCCCTCAGATCCTAGCCTCTAGGACAGACACACAGCCAAGTTGGCTCTTCTCTGGACAAATTCCTTGAGTGGGTGGCCACCACCTGCTGTGGTGGCCTCAGGGTGGGGGCTCTCAATTTTTGCCAGGGGTCACTCCTGTTGCTGCCATCCTAGGGGATACCTTCTTAGGTCAAGATTTGTCACCACTGCCCTCACTCCTCTGGATAACTGAAACAGCTGACCTGCCGGGCAACGAACAAGTGCTATGAGCACTTTTTCATTTAATTCTCCCCAAAAGACCCATGATGTAGATGCTATTATTACCTCTATTTAATAGTTGAAGAAACTGACAGTGAAACAGGGTTAGCAACTTGCCTGAGGTCAACTAGGTGGAAGATGGCAGAGCTAGGGCTCCAGCCAGGCAGGCTCCTGACGCTGCACTCCGTATTGCTAGCAACGTCCCCAGCATGCTGCCCCCAGCCACCTGGCTCCTCTGCAGCCCAGGCTGTGCCTCCCAGCAGCTGCCCTTTCCCCAGCCCCGCTGCAGGTCAGGGGCACACTGGTAAGTGCTGTTATCCTGGTCCAAGCTGTGAGCGCTGAGGACAACTCCCTCTCTCCCCCTGCCTCCTTCAGGGGTCCTGGGACCCCAGCTGGAAGAAGTGCCTGTCAGAGCCAGTCAGGTCAATGTTCTCCACGTCTCTCTGCAGCCTGGGGCCCCAGCTGCCTTGCAAAGCCATCACTGAGATGATGAACTAAAGGAAGGAGAGGACGAATCCAGAGTGTTTATACTCTTCTGGGAGTAGAAAATGAAATGTGACTTAAAAAAAAAAAGTCTCCCTCGGGATTTCAGGATTTGGGGCTGTTGATGCTATTCACACCTTTTCTTTGTCCCTCACTGCCACCCTGCCTGAGGGTCAGAGGCTGAGCAAGTCCATACTGATGGGGTCCTCTTGGAGGGCTCCCTCCTTTGAGGGAGTGGGGAGAGTTGTCTTCCTGGACCCCAAAGAGTCCCGTGGTCCTGAAGGAATCACTGCCCTTCTCTGCCTGGGCTTAGGATCTCCACGTCTGACATCCTGGGACTTGGTGACACTATCATTCTAAACCTTGGCGCAATCCACCACCACCAGGGGAAAACCAGTTCACTGTGTTTATTCTCAGACACTGACATGGCACTTGAGTATGGCAGGTGCCATCCTGAGCATGCTGGTGACATGGATTCATTGAATCCCGGACAACCTTCTGGGTGGTTTCACTATCATGCCCATCCCAGGATCAGGGAAACTGAGGCACACAGCTAGTAGGCAGCGGAGCCGGGAGGAGACCAGGGTGGTCTGGCACAAGGGTCCATGCTTGCAGTCACCGCCAGGGCTGCCTCTCTGCCAGCTGTGCCCATGGTCCCTCTCAGAAGGACCAATATGCTTCCCTCTCTGGGACAGAGGGGTCCTCTCACTGAGGACTGAGTGCCACCTTGGTAGTCAGAGGGCCGGTTCCAGTCACTTCTGGTTTGCTGTCTGGCCTGAGGTGCCCATGCAAACCTAGGAGCTAGGGTCTAAGCCAGGATAACACAGGCTGCAGCTCCCAAACAAAGCCACATTGACAAAGCCCTCCTCTCCCCGAGGCCTCTAAGCGGGTGCATCGAGGGGCACGCAGCGTTTTGTAGGTTATTATGCGGACACACATGTGCCCAGATGCCAGCGAGGCAGAGCTGGAGGCTTCACACCCCACAGCCTTGGCCAGGCTGCTGCAGAGAGCTCTGGAGAATGATATCATCCAGGGACTGTCAAGTGCTAAACATCTGAGATGCTTGCAATCACAAACAGGAGGATCTAGTGAGGCGGGGTGGGTCAGGCTAAGCTCCCAACACTGACCTCAATACCCAGGATGGGAGGCAAGCAGGTGAGGTTGGCTTGGGGCTCCTGTCCCCGTCCTCACAGCCACCCTATCTCACTGGATCCTCCCTCCCTTCCCTCCTCCTCCTTCTTCTCCCATCTCCCGCTCGCTCTGACAAGCAGGGAGCATCAGTGTAGGATCAGGGGACCCTGCTGCCATCTGTAGAGAGGAAAATGAGCCTCATCGACCCAAATAAATAGAATAAGCCCATGCAGAGGGAGAGTGGCTGCTGTAAAGACGACCGAGGCACGGTTTGGGGAGGCTCTTGCAGGGAGAATGGGGGTTGGGGCTCAGAGGCCCCCCACTTTGGCTTATTCCAAGCCTCAGAGGAGACCGGGAAAGGGGATGGCAGCCTCTTTCTCCACCATGATCAAATACAAGCCCGAAAGGGGGCCTGTAAATATAGCGAAGCAGATGACAGGCATCACTACGTATTAAAATGCAAGCGACCAGAGCTTGCCTCCTGCCGACGCTGCAATCCGCCTTGGAAAGGACTGCTAGACCAAGTTCAATCAGAGGCATGGGGCAGCCCTTCCTCCTGTCACCCAGATATTCATTTATTCAAAACAAACACGCACTCAAAGTCTTTTTATTCTAGGTGAACAAAGCAAACATATTCTGCAGGCAGAAGAGCCCCCCGCCCCCAACTCAATGTGTTTTCATTAATATAAATTGTTTGCAGTAGGCAAATTAATTCTAGAAATGGTTTTTAGACATGGCAAATCTTTCTTGTAAAGCAAAGGATGTGCGAGGGCCCTCTGCATTTTCGTATGCACCAGAGATCTTAGGTAAATATAATAATGCTGATAATGATAATCGATGCTTATTACAATGGTCAGGCTTAACAACCGGCAGCGCTCAGAGCTCACTGGAGTGGCTGGATTCAGAGTCTGAGTTGTGTGGAACCCCAGGGAGCGGGCAGGTGACATGAGGTACAGAGAGCTTGAAACTAGGGACTTCTTAGTGTATCTTGACATCTGCCTTTGTAGAAGGTTTCCCGGTTTAATTCATGAAACAGACAGGCATAGCCCCATTATACAGTCGAAAGGGTGAGGCCCTGTGACATTGAGTGGGTTGGTCCAGGTTACTTACTGGATAGTAAGGGGCAGAAGCTAGGACTGAAATTCAGATTACTTTGGGTCACAGCTCCTACTTCCATCAGACTAGGGCTCTTTAACTTCAGGGATTTGGGTCCCACTAGGAAAAAAAAAATTTTTTTTTGCCTTATCCAAATGTCTCTGTATTGTTATTTATATAATATTCTTCTCAAAATCGACCTTAAATCACCAAATATCTTTTGGCTGGCACCATCTATGATAATGAAATCCATGAAGCCACGGGCTTAGGTGTGCTAGTTCCAACTTTTTAAAAATAAAGATGAAATACATAACTTCTTTTTTTAAGTGTTTGTCTATGCGCTGCCTAGAATCGCCTGGTATACCACGAGGGCATGTGAGCCACATTTTGCGAAGTACAGGCTTACGCACAAAAGCTGCAGCCTGGCGCATCTAAGTTGTTCTCATCATTCCTGACTGTCCCACCCCCAATACCTGCCGGTTCCTCCCACACAAGTCCTGCCAAGTGGTGTGTGCAGTGTGTCCTCTTCAGACCTATGGCCCTTCTGTAGCTTAGAGATGGAACATGAGGCTGAGGATGGAATATGACCTGAGCTTGGCTGGGTCCCCTAGCTAGCTAGTCCAAGCTCCACTAGCTATCCTATCTGCGGTGTGGGGTGTGTCCCAGGGCAGTGGCCAGGAGGAGACCTGAAACCACGAAGACCCCCTACATGCAGACTGGGTACTGGATGAGGACAAGGAAGTATTGCTAATTTTATAAGTGGCAATAAAGATCATATGGCTGGCTCTCTGGGAAGTAGCCCTATTTCTTTTAAAGATTCATACTGAGTAAAATAGATGTGAAATTTATAAAAGGCCAGGATTCATTTTAAAACAGTTCAGCACAAAGTAGCCCCGAGGTGGACAAATCTTAAGAGTTGCTGAAGCTGAGTGGTGGGGTGATGGGTATAGGGAGTTCATTATTTTACCCAATTTGGATTATTTGTATGAAGCATTTTTTAAAAATGGGGAAAAAATATCCTAGCTCAGATAGCGTTAAGAAAGGGAGGCGTCAAGGCCTATAAAGGCAGTAGCAGAGTTAAGGGGGTGAGGCGGGGTCTTTGAGGGAGAGGAGGTGGTTCCAGCAGCCCCTTAACCCAAAAAGCATCCTCAAAGTTTGCCTTCTGCTTCTCAGCCTGGCCAGGTTTCTCACTTAACCGCGGCATGCCGTCATGAGCGCCTGCCTCTGTAATGAGGAGTGATGTATAATTGATGAAAGCACAATGTGATACAGTCACAGAAACCTCGTCTGCTGGAAGACATCTGTTCAGCACATAGAATCCACTCAGCTACTGTCACAATGCATTTACTGTATTGTATCGAAGCCCCAGGAATATGCGAGCACTGCGCAAGCTGCGATCTGTAATATTATATGTCTTGGGACGTGGAGAGGTAGGAACCCACGCTTCTGTTTTTGATATTTATGTGTCTGGGCTGCACTCCCTCTGCCTCCCTTGCTCTGCCTGCACTGCTTCAGCGTCCTCCTCATAAATTACCTCTGCTCTCTGACGGGCTTTTAGCGGACTCCGGGCTGGCGTCTAACTTCTCTCCCTCAGAGACTTGTGTCACAGAAGCCTTAGGGAGCCGTGTTCACGGCACATTCTGGAAACAGGGAGGAGCACTTTGCAGGGAGGCGGCTCCCAGAGACTCTGCCTGTTGGTGCACCCAGGCCCCTCCCCGGGGCCCACCTCCAGACTTAAGGCTCCTGTGAGGTCTTTGTCCTCCATCCAAGTGGGTTTTCTGCAGGTCTGGACAAAGGGAAAGCAGGGCTGGGTAGAAAGGGAGCACCCCAAAAGGGCCTTGGCATGGATGCCCTGGGCCAGGTCAGGTCACGGGCCCCTGATCTGGGCTGCTTATCTCCACTGGGGAGGCAGATGTAGGATCCCTGGGCCGGACCAGAAAGCTGTGCCGATCTGGGAAGGGCAGGGGCCCTGGGACACCAGCCATCCGGACCTCAAGTGTCATCAGTTGGGTTCCACAGCTCTGGGCCCTGCATCTTACTCTCTTGGCTAAGTCCTAGCCTATAGTCCCTCCACTCCTGGAGCACACCTTCTCCTGGACACCACTGTGTCAGGTAAGAATGCCTCAGAGCTTGGGTGAAATCAGGGCAGTGCACCCTGTCAGCCCTCATACTCAGAGTTCAGTGCCCTCATGTGGTCTTAAGCATTGTGCATGTCCTTTTTTGGGGTCTTCCTTGGGGTCTGGCACAGGGCTACAAAGACCCCTCCATGAACTGGACATCTAACTTGGAAGGCCTCTCACCATTGAGGATTAGAGACTACTAGGCTCTAGGTTTGCTAATGGACAGTAGGCATCGTATTAATAGCTAAATAGCCACACGGTACCATTACGTGCCTGGCAATGTTCTAGGTGCTTTACAGCATTCAATAATACAGCCCCATCCATAACCCTCTGAGGTGGGAACAATTATTAGCCCCATTTCTCAGATGTGGACACTGAGATATAATAAGGTGGATTCTGTGCCTCAGGGTCATATAGCTAGTAAAAGATAGAAGCAGGCTTTGAGCCCAGGTAGTCTGGTACCAGCACCCAAGCTCCCAGCCTCCCCACTGAACTGCTGCCAGGACAGAACTCAGAAGGAAAGGCTGTGACATCAGGCAGCTCTGGGTGTGAACTCCAGCATCGCTTCTGGAGTCTGGGTCGCGACTTCCTGCAGGCTCAGTGTTCTCTCCTACAGATATGCTAAGAACAGCCACCTCTGAGGGTCACTGTGAAGATGAGATGAAATCAGGCTCCAAAGTGTCTAGCACGGTCCCTGGTCACTTATGCGTCACTAAACAGGAGGGTGTTCCTGCCCCACCCCTGCAAAGAGGGGATAGTGGGAAATGGCCTAGCCTCTCCATCCACTGAGAAATGGTCTAAAGGACGTGATGTGTTTGCCTGCCCCACCCTTGGCAGGTGGCTAACCAAACTGTTCTACACAGAGATGCTTGGTGGTCAGCACACTCTGGCCTGGCCACTGAGAAAAACAGACATCTTCCGTCTTTGAGCACAGGTGTCTGCTTTCCCACCCTCTCCCACCTGTCCCCCATCTCTTGCACATCTTCCCTAAAAAGGCAGATTCCCCTAGGCAGCTACTAAGCTGCCTCATTGTGGGCCTCACTGGGGGTGTGGGTCACTCGGGGGTAACTCTGGGCTGCTGTGCGGCTGCCTTAATTGGAGTCTGGCAAATGAACCGTGAGGATGAATGCTGTTCCATGCCACCTGCAGAGGGGAGCATGAGGCTGGAGAGAAAAGATGACATCTGACCACCCTGAGCTGGTGTACAGGCTTCCTACAACCCCCTGTCCCAGAGGCTCAGTCAGCACTAAGCCTCATTTATCAGAAGACCAAGGGCTGTGTGGGCTTGAGGCCTTGATCTCCAGATCTTGGGATTGAGCCTCACATTCGGCTCCCTGCTCAGCAGGGAATCTGCTTCTCTCTCTCCACCTGCCCCCTACTTCTGGCCTCCAGAAACAAAGGGGAGGTAGATCTTACCTGGCAGGATTATTCAGGGATGTGAGACATCAACCTTTTTCAGTTCTGCCAAAGCAAAGGGAAAGGGACAAGGGAACTAAAGGAAAACCTCAAGGAATTCCAAAAGACATACACAGATATGGGTCCCTATTTTTTTGGGGGGGGGGATCTCTATTTTTGACTCCGTTATAGCCCTAGAGGAAATTTCTTGCTGTTTCTCTGTGTAGGGTAGTATGTCAGGCCAGTGCTTTCCTCTGTGAGTCTAAGTATCTTCATGTACTACATGCTAGTAGCACCCCTTGGTCATCTGGACAACCAGTTATGCCCCTCCACCACCCATGTCCAAACACCCCACATGGAGAAGCCCTTCTGATGTGCCAATGTTCCTAGTGAGGCACGCACACCTGCTCGCGTCTCTTGTCCTAAGACTTCAAGAACAGTCAGGACTTCCCTCTGGGCATCAGCTTCTGCAAAATAGGGCGCTGTACTCTAGCCTGAACATGTATGATCTAGGTGTCCCCAGGGGTTAGATGACCTCCTACAGCCAGCCCCGGGTCCTTCTCTGACTTTTTATGTGGTCCTCTCTCCCTGGCCAGACTCCCCAGGTCCCTCCCTGGTTTGTAGCATCCCCAGTCCTCCCCCAAGGGATCTTTAGTCCTCTGTGGTTGAAGCCCAGGGAGGGAAGGAAGAGAGAGAGGGTGAAGGGCATGTCCCTTTCCACCCTGGATAGACCCTCTCTATTATTCAGTTTGCCTGTCATCCCCTGCCCTCTGACAGTTTCTATGGTGGGATTTTAATTCCTCATTGTTACCTTTGTCAAGATGGGTCTCCTCTATAGTTCACCCTTGCCTTTCTCTTCAGCTGTTCTGTTTTGCATTTCTATGGTGGGTTTCCTCCTTCCTGATATAATGATTACTCTGTCTTTCTCTTTCACTCACACAATCAGACACACACACACACACACATACACACACACACACCCTTTGATATTTCCTTAAGACACTTCTCTGAAGAGATGAGGGTGAAGGAAGGCTATAGGGGAGCTTTAATGAGGAAGGCTTTCTTCATGGTAGGGATGGGGGAGGGTTGGAGAGAGTCATTAGAATAGGGATCAAGGAAGTCAGTGGAGCCACAGTCTCTGAAGGGCTTTTAAAAAAAATCTACTTTTTTCCTCATTAAAACATAATACATATTCATTGTGAGAAATTTGGAAAATTTTAAATAGCAGAAATAAGAAAATAAAAATCCCACCAACACGAGAAAGTCAATATTTTGATGCTTTTGGGTGCATTTCTTTAATCTTTTTTGGGGGGAGGGGGTGTGAGATCAGGTTTTATATGAAATTTTATATGCTGTTTTTTCTAACTTTATAGTATAATAAGAGCTTTTCTTCTATATCATTAAATCATCTTTGAAAGCACCGTTTTCACACTACATACTACTCCCCTCTGTGGATAGGCCATGATAGACCTTTCAGGATTCCCAGAACCCCAAGATGCTAGGGCTAGCCTTGCTTAGCAGTTCCACAAGAATGGAACTCACAAGACAGAAGATGAAGCTCTCTCCCCCATGCTGCATTTCCCTACCTTACTTCACAGTAAGGAAGAGCAAGCTAATGTCAGTGCCCATCCCCACCCTCGTGTGGGCCACCCTGAGATGGATTTTTGCCAACCCCATGTATGGTGACAAAAGCAACCTTTCAAGTTCTAATTCCACCACAACCTATGTAAGACCATCTTTCTCAACCAACTTCCCAAAGTGAAGGGATAGAAAGGAAGCAAGCTGTAGAAATATGCAGATAAAAATGGCTAAGGAACAAAATGTCATGTCTAAAGCTCCAAGACAAAATCATGCAGGAGCAGGAAACTTATTAATAAAATCATTTTGTTCTGTATTGTCCATGATAAATGACCACACTCAGCATTAGTAACTAAAAACATACCCAGGGAAACAGATATCCACACAAGCCTGTTGCTCTGGCTGAAAGCAGTGGATGGAATCCAATTTTGGGTTTGAAGGTAATTTTCACAGCCCCAAGCAAAATTATCTTAGAGAGCTACCACCACCACACATGCAATAAAAGTAAGACCACTGTGGCTAAAGTGGGGGAATTTCCCCCCAGAACTATAAAAGATCTCACGCAATAGATCTAAGTCCGGCACTTTTGAAACAACAAGCTCTACTCTTAATGGGATTCTTAAGAAAACAACCTCCCTGAAACTTCAGAAAACAACCTCCCTGAAACTTCAGAAAACAACCTCCCTGGAACTTCAGAGCATCTTCCAACCAGAACTTGCCATTCCTCTCAAGAAAAAAATCCCAGCAGGGCATGCCAAGGGCATCGAGCAGTAGAAGGTTAAGAAGAAGAGATAACTGGAAGCCCACTTCTAATTGCAATAATATATTTCTAT
This sequence comes from Vulpes vulpes, assembly GCF_048418805.1. Taxonomy (NCBI): domain Eukaryota; kingdom Metazoa; phylum Chordata; class Mammalia; order Carnivora; family Canidae; genus Vulpes; species Vulpes vulpes. Next base: position 117,230,332 of record NC_132791.1, on the reverse strand, counting down.
GCTTGAGTGAAATTCAATATGAGAGAAAACAGATGCAAGATGAATACCACTATGTGTCTCAGTTACTGCCTATGGAATCCTCTTCACAATGCTCACAAAAAGCAGTGGAACCATGCATTCTAGACAAATAATGATGAGGCAAGGGAAGTGGGAGACAGATGTGGGGAGAAAGATGCAAAAGGGAGCACATAGGTATGCTGTGCAAAAAGTTAATACTTATGAACCAATGCTAGCCAAGGCTGACACACGTGTATTCAATGCATAAAAAGGAAACTCCAAAAAGAGCTCATTGTTTTGAATGTGGAGGCAAATCTGGTCATCCAGTCTGTTACTATAAAAGGTTCCTAGGAAAAAAGAGGGGAAACCCAGTAGCTAGCTTTGGGATCCACTAGTTTGGCATTTACAAGGTTTCCATGTCCATGAATTTGTCACTGCTGTGGGGTTTCTTTTCCCTTGGCATAGAACGGTTACAGTGATGAGCGGTCACATAAAGCACAATATAAATTTTTATTATTATTGGACGGTGCTGTGGCTGGAACTGCACGGTTCTGCATGGAGGTTTTCAGACATATTATAATTACATTCTGTAGGTTTGCAAATAATGACATAACCCAGTCACCTTACTGTGGATATGATTTATTACAAATAACAAAATGTTATTATATGGAAATTAGCTTCCACACAACAGCTGACTGGAGGGGAATGCTCCAGAGCCACTTTAATCACGAAGACAGGAACCCGTGGCATTTCAGGACCTGGGACAGCGCCAGAAGGTCCTCAGTCACCCTGCTTGCCAGAAAGACCTCTGTAAAGAAGGATCTAGAAGGAAAGTGTGTGAGGGCAGGGCAGTGAGCAGTTAAGATCCAACCTGAGTTCAAGGCCAAGCCCTTTGTCAGCCTGGGAGAAGGAGCTGCCATGGATTACTTTTGATTTTTCACTCGGGTGCTGCCTTCTCCTGACCTCCTTTTGCAACGTAAATGTTTATTCTCTAACTTGAAAATTGTCAAGCCCAGAATCATCATCCAGGAGCTCCCTTTCTTCTTCACATCTTTCGAAATACTGTCATTATTTTTAAGAAGAAGAAGAAAAAATTCAACCAGAGTTGAATTCACGGAATCTAGGCAAATTGAGCACATGAGGCATGTTATATCTGGTCCTCTCCATGAACTTAGGCCAGGCCTGGGGCAGGGGTGGGGGATGTGGGGGGTGGAGGGGGATACAAAAAAATATACAGTGAGGAATCAAAAAATTCATTGGTTATTTAGTTATTTAATGTTCTCCAATAGGGTGGATGTCATTGCTTATGGAAAAAAAGAAAAACAGAATATGACACTCTTAGAAATTCTGTCTTGCTTGCCTCTTTCCCACCATAAAAGCTTAAGAGATCTGAAATGCCAGCCTAACAGATGTACCCATCCTGCTTATTTCCTGAGATTTTCCAAGGGGATTACCTTTTGGTATAATGCAGTTTGACAAGGTAAAAATAAAAATGATAATAGTTTCCATAGGACCCTAATGTTTTCCCATATCCTATGGGTAAAACCGATTACCCCATTTAACCTATAAGTAGGAATTAGTTCAGCAACTTGCTCGAGACTGAAGAGTAAAGGAAAAATCAGAACTCAGGTTTGCTAATATCCCAATCCCAGATATAGCGTGCTCTATTCATCAGTGTCTAGGGTGATTTAAGGGATGAGAGCTGTCCAAAGTGCAGCATAGGGCCCTCTGGCTGAAACAGTATGCTTTCCCCCTACCTTGGGAGTCCTTGACTCTATGGAGAAATTCTGAATTTTGTGTCTCTGTCTACATCAGGCCCATAAAATATGGACTCCAAACCTTTCTTTGCCCTTGTCTATATGACTTCAGGGTGTGGGGTAGAGGTAAGCTGAAAAGGGGGGAACATGTGCAGTGTGGCAATGGGCAGCTCTGCCAACTTCCATTACGGCATCTTGGGGATGCAGTTATACAAAACCCAAGTGTGTTTGTTGTTTTCTCAAAATCTAGGCTAAACTGTTTTGGTTTAATTTGAGTAAGAGCTCTGAGAGCTCTAAGGGGACCTTCTGACTGTCTCATTTTGGAGCTGGGTTTCTGGTGTCTATTTTTTTGAAATTGGTACCCAAAGTTTTGAAAGAATAAATGCATTAAAAACTTAAACACCCGGAAAGCAATCACTCAGTGACATTTAATAACACTAATGCGGTGGAATTACAGTTATTATAGTAATACGGATCTCAGCACCAGTTTCCTTTCAGTAATTAGAGTATTTCTGACCAATTAACATGAAACATTTTGCTCCAGCTTGGGGTAAACTTCTGGTGGTTGTTGCAAAACCAGAAACCTTTTCTTAGAACTTCACAGTGAAAAGCCTCCCTCTTCTTGCCCTATTTCCTAGCATGACTAGGTGACACTGGATCCATCCCTATATTGCTATTAGGAACATGTAGCTTCCTCTCCCTTCACCATCCAGCCCTAGGCTACTGGATGGCTAAGTTTAATTCTGGTCCATACTCTTTCTCATCCCTGGAATAACGGTGGTGGGAAGGGGTGAGAAGACTTTCCCCCAAAAGTCTTCAGTGGATCCTTATTATTTAGGTTCACAGAACTATGGGATGAGCCCTTAGAAACTTTCTAGTGTTGGATCATTTTCTTTGGAGTATGGATGCCTTTCTCCAAAAAAATCTCATGTAGAACCTTTAGGTATAAAGTAGATAGGAAAGGTGATGCTCTGGATGAAACTCCAATGAGGGATTCAGAGCACCCTCTGCTCAGTAGCGCTCCAGCCCCACTCCATACCATATGAACATGGTGTTGTTCTTCTCCCCCAACACAAGACATCTGCCACCATCCCTGCTTTGAACAAAGTAGACTCCAATCCAGTATTCAATACGGTAAGAGCCAGAGGACCCTGACCTTAGTTGGGTCAAGGGATTTCAGCTGGCTCAGAAGACGGGCATACAGCACACACAGATGTACAAACATCAGACCAAGAGTGATATATGCTCACAGACAGGAAAGCCCAGCTCAGCTTCTAGGACTCGTTGCTGTTGCTGACACTGGGGGAGCACAGAGTGGGAGGCCCATTACCCCAGGGAAGGGCCAGGTTCTGCATTTGAATCTCGGCTCTGCAAAGGTGTGTGTTCTGGAGCAAGTTACTTAACTTCTCAGTGCCTTATCCTCCTTATCTGGTGACATGGTGGGTAATACTCATAGAACCTGTGCTATAGAGATGGGGTGAGAAGTGGATGAGTTTACTCTGAGAATAAGCATTGATTTATCAAAAGGCCCCCAAATGAAGGAAGTATTAAGTGTTGGTGTCCCTACTACTGACCACCCTGATTTACCTTGCCTGGTCTCTGTGCCTGGCTTTTCTAAGCACCTACATGGAAGTTTCTGGAAGTTAGGTTGGGGCAGGGTTTCATGCACCACAGATGGAGGGCTTTTATTGCCTTGTTCTTTGCAGCCCCTCCTTTCTCTTCCTGGGCCTGGCTGGCCAAGCGGGAACATCTTGCAGGCACGTGACAGCCTCTCTCAGCTGAGCTGCGATGCGTAAAGGGATTTATGGTTGTAGAGCCACATCTCATTCTGGATCATGTCGGAGAGTGAATCCCCACTCTCTGCTTACAGCTGTGCACTAGCAGGCCTGCCCTGCAGAAGGGAAATGCCAGCTTCCCTCTCTCTTGGGCTCTGGGTCCCACTGGCCATCCCTCCCCACACCACAGGATCCCCTTGCTTCCTACTCCCTTTGCTTCCCACCAGAGGAGGGAGGAGGGATGGTCTGAGCCACCACATCAGGCAGTGACAATTAAGCCTATTCAGAGCCAAGTCATTTGCATGCAACTCCTCACCAGGCGGAAAACACTCAACCTGTCATTATCTCCTGGCATTGCTGGTGACTGTGCCATGCGGCTTGTAGAGATGGCGGCTTCTTTCCCTTGGGCACTGCCAGGCAGGGAGAAGGTGATAGATGAAGGGCCCAGAATCTTCTCCTGCCCTAGCTGGCTTCTGCAGGAGGCCAGGAGGCTAGAGCCAGGGGAGGAGGTGGCATGGGACAAGGTGATAGGACTCCATGGGCCAAGTTGCGCTTGGGCATTGGGGAGGGTCTCTGGAGGCCACAGCAGGAGTATTGGAAGCAGGACAGGAATTGTCTGAGGGTAGTTCTTACCTCCTCAGCTGGAATTTTGAATGAGATTATCCCTTGAAAAGTATGAAAAGCCACCATTTTGTTGTACACCCACAGAGCAGTCTCTGTAGCAGCTGCTCCCTCAAAGGCACTCCAGCTGTTCCCTGCCCCCACGCTGCACCCACTACTTCTCCCTCTGTCCCTCTCCTACCCCCATCTCTAAATAAACCACAGTAAGATCCAAATGCTATGATGCCAGGGTATGCTGGTCCAGCATTTCTGGTCTCAGAGACAAAAAAACACCCAAAGGCAGGGGATCTCACATTGATTCCCGATCTTGGGTCATAAGCCCTTCACAGCATATCAGGAAACGGGGTTCAAAGGCCTTATCCTCAGGGTGGGGGTGGGGGGATGTTGAAACACTTCATCGGAGATTTACTTTACCTGTTGAGACCAAGAGAGTAACCAGCTTAGGCCCCCACCCCACCCCACCCCACCCCAAACAGGACTAGCCTATATTTAGAGCAGATGGTACCACTATGAAAGATCCAGGAGCACTACACCATCCAAAACAATACTCAGTATCCACTATGACCTGAAATTCCACTGTTTGTGTTTTATTCCTTTCACTTAAACCTTTGATCCTGGTTTAAATGCTAATACCCCTGAGAGAGGCAACACTATAAAATGTGTTCAGTTATTTACTCCTTAGAAAGAAAAAACTTCTACAGCCTTTTCTGAGAGTAAGCATTGATTAGAAAGAAAAAGAGGGACACATGAGAATATCACTCCGTGAATAGGTGGGAGCAGGTTTTACCAGCAAGAGGGAAAATGCAGAGCAAAAAAATTGGGGCAGGGAAGCCCAGCCTTCCTCATATTTCTTCCCAGGACCAGCTCTGACTCACTGGTCCCTGGGACACAGAGACCTGAGCACACTGGAGCTCAACCAAGCCAGCCCCGCTGAGTGTCCTCCATCCTGAGTTAGGCCTCCCAGGACAGCAAGGCCCTGCACTCAATCCCCTGAAAAGGAGCTCGAAGGACCACCTTTTAGTTTCATTACAGTTTCTGCTGCTGTAATGAGGCCACATGCCCACAAACCCGAGTTTCTTTCTCTTTTAAAGGCACAGATGTATCAAAAGGACAACAGCCCTTCCCGTCTCTGCTCCCTCCTCAGAATCAGCAACTCTGCCTGGTGCTTTCGGAATACTAGTTGATGGAGTGCCAGTCCCTGGTGTTGGTAGGAAGGCAAGATTCCACACATAGCTGATGCTCAGAGACAGCAGTGCAAGGTCCCATAGGAGAAAGCGCAAACAGAGTCCAGTGGCCTGGCTATGGAGGAGAGCCAGAGTCCTCCAGCTCCTGGCCTGGAAATTCCCAATGGGCTGTAGCCCTCACCCTAGAACTGCTGCTAAACTGCGTCCTAATTTTGCCCATTTATGGTGCCTCTATCCTGAATCAAATGCCACTGCACAAGGCTTCCAAGCGGTGGGAAATCTATGTGTGAGTAGCTCCATAGCTGAGAGCTCTGGGGTCAGGCCAATTTGAATATTCCCCTTGTCACGTGCCGAGTGACTGCAGGCAAGTTAGTGTCTCCAGGCCTCAGTCTGTTCATCTGTAAAATGATGAACCACCTAAGTCAAAGCTTGCTGTGAAGATCACAGGAGAGAATGGATACAAGGCCTGAGACATAAATGTTTGCTATTTAATTTTATTATTTCCTAAAGCGAAGGCTAGTGCCACAGGTTAATGCAGCAGTATTCACTCTGAAGGACGAATTTTTAAATTCAAAGAGGGGAGACCAACTTGCCTCATTCAGCAAGGGGCAAGAATGCAGTCATTTGGAGGTGGGGAGCCTGGTCTAAGAGTAACTTGGGAATGTCAATGGATAGAAACAGAAAAACTTAGGCAATTTCCTGAATGATCTTGAAGACAGAGATCTTTGCGGGAGGGTCAAACACCACCACTATAGGCAGCAGCTCTAATTCACTAGCATCTACCATGTGCCAGGAATTGTGCCAAGTACCTTGTTCATAATCCTTAAGATGACATGTTAAGAGGAGCATTATTATCTCCATGCTATCAGAAGGAAGCTCAGATGGGCAGGTGATATGGCCAGGGCTCCGTGGCTGGGCCTGGGCAGAGCTGGTATTCCAACCTGACCTTGTCTGAGTCAAAGTCCCGGTTTCCCTCCTGAGCAGAACATTTTCCACGCCCTGGTGTTACTACAGCACAGGCTCTTGGCAGGTCATGGGAGCCTCTCATTCACCTTCCGGAGCCCTTGCACGCTTGCACGGTGTCTGGCCCATGGCAGGTGTTCAGTACATGACAATGAACTGAACATATGGTGGCCTAAGTCCATTTAATGTCCTACCAGGGGGTGGAGAGGTGCCATTCATAAGAAGTCGCCCAACACGCCTGTGGCACCCAGACCACTGTCACTGTGAGGGGGACTGGCTGCCCACCATGTGTCTGAGATGAGTCCTGGGAACTTGGCCTCTTACTGGGCTTGGCTGCTGCACAGGGATCTCTCCCCCTCCCTCCCTCCCTCCCTCCCAGTACCAGCCCCCCACCCCCAAGGCCCCTGTTAAACTACACCAAACAACAGAGGCTCCACCTTGGAGGGCTCTGCTCATGAATAATGAACCCACACCAGGCTCCATTCTTTTGAAGGAATTCTCTCTTGGCTGGTGAAGCTGTGTGGCAAGGCGCTGGCTCATTATTGCAGTTGTTTATTTATTCATGCTCGAAGGGGGTGGGCCAAGCCCTCACGCAGACATCTTTTCCTTCATTGAATCCTGTTCTCCACCCTTTTTTTCCTTCTAGGACTATCTCTTCTCTGAGGGCTCCAGTGGAAGATGGGGTGAAGAGCCAAAAAGCTTGATTGTCCCAGAAGCCTGGGATGGAGGAGCCAGAGATGGAAATGGAAGGAGATCTCTCCCATGCCGGTCTGCCTGTCCCTGCGTCCCTGGCAACAAGGCCTGTCTGGGATCCAGGGCTCCCTGCCATGGAGACATGAGGCAGGTGCTCTGGGGACTCCCAGCGCCTGGCCTGTGGCATAGGCTGTCTGTTGGCTGTGGGCTTGGGAGGAACCTGATCAGAGGACTCTTATAGATGGAGCTCATGGCAGCTGGAGAGCATCTTCTTCCTTCTACTCTGCCTTCCTCCATCCTCCCAGGCTTTAAATCCTCAAGGCCTAGGGCACCTGGGTGGCTTAGCGGTTGAGCATCTGCCTTTGGCTCAGGGCGTGATCCCAGGGTCCTGGGATCAAGTCCCACATAGGGCTCCCCGCAGGGAACCTGCTTCTCCCTCTGCCTGTGTCTCTGCCTCTCTCTCTGTGTCTCTCATGAATAAATAAATAAGATCTTAAAATCCTCAAGGCCCTTCTCTTTGCCTGTACCCCTTACCCCTACCTTATAGGCTGGCGGGCATCTGACTTCCCAGGGTCACTAACTGGGCTGGAAAAGATGGGGCTGACCCTGCCCTAGTCTCAGCTCAGGCCTCCCCCACCCATGCACCCAGCCTCCATCTCCAGCTCGGAGAGCGTCCCTCTGCAGCCAGCCCAGAGCCCTCTCACCGTGCCCAGTCCCACGAAATGCAGCCCAGCCCAGAATGCAAAGCCGAGGCAGAATGGAAAAGCACTTAAGCGAGGGCCCTCAGCCAACTTTCATTTACTCCGCCACCTGGCTTCCTTTCGTCCTGGGCACATGGAGTCTGTCTTTGTTGGACTAGATTTCTCCAGTAGGTCAGGGTAGCCTGCAATGGGAGCAGGGAGGTGTTTGGGGAAGGGGTGATTGGACAAGTGACAGAGAGGTCTGGGGCGCTGAGGAGAGACCAGAGGGTCAAGACAGGGTTTCTGGCCCTAATGCAAGCTGTCTGGTGAGCACCTCCTGCTCCAGGGGACATGCTGATGTGGGGAGCCGCACAGACATGGATCTGAACCCCGGCTTGGGTCCTTTCTCGTTGTGTCACTGTGGGGTTGGTGGCAGGGTTGGGGGCAGTCACATAATGCCCTTGAGCATGAGTTTCCTCGTCCGTCAACTGGGACAACCCCAAGGTCCTTGTGGATGGTTGTAAGGGTTAGAGACCAAGACACCGAGGCCAGGACCTTGTATGTGCTCAGAACATAGCAACAATTCCTATCCTTCCCGTTCTCTAGCCTCAGTTTTCCATTCTGTACCATGGGAAGAGCAAAAGCTGAACTCTGCTGTTGGGCACATGGGAAATTATTCTGGAAGTGGTCAGTGCTGCTGTGGTGACTCCTCATTGAGCTCTCACTGAGCTCTCAGGTTCACAGGGGGATAGGGCTCCCACTTTTTAAAAAATATTTTATTTATTTATTCATGAGAGACACACAGAGGGAGTCAGAGACATAGGGAGAGGGAAAAAGCAGGCTCCCCCCACAAGGAGTCTTATGTGGGACTCAATCCTGGACCCTGGGGTCACACCCTGAGCCAAAGGCAGACCCTAACTGCTGAGCCACCCAGGCATCCTGGGCTCCTACTTCTAAGGGTCCTTCCCTGTCTCCCCTCCTAAGGTTTCCTGGTGAGTGGATCCTGAGGAGCAGAGAGGAAACCAGGGGCTGGGAATACCTCCTTGGCCTCCCATGGCTTCTGTGGCTCCCAGAAGGAGCCTATCTACCCTCACTGCTCTTGGAGAAGGTGGCTCAGTCTTTTTCAACCCTCCCTGGAATGGGAATGTGCCACAGTAGCCCCTGCCTGCTCCACTTGTGAACAGTTCCAAGTATTAAAACAGCCTTACAAATAAACCCACTGCCCTCATGTTCACCCACAGCTTGCAGCTGTATCTTTACGTGGATGTGCTCTGTTTTCTGTACAACGTCCCTTCAAGTATTTCAGATGGCTTATAAAACTCTGCAATATCCTCTCTTAGAAATATACTCATTGAAAAAGTCATTCTTAATTTGACATGGATTCCATCCATCCCACCCACCCTGATCCTGCCAAAGATACTCAGTAGGTCAGACTCCCCCTTTCTCTACATGTAGGGGAGATTTTTTCTCTGTGATTTTTCAGCTTGCTAATGCTAGCTCATCAGTGCAGCCCAAGGAGGGAAATGTGGATTTGATACTAATGTTCCTTTTCTTTAAATGTGCTCTTATCAGACCACAGCTTCTTTACCCAGGAAAGACCTCCTGTGGAAGGTGCCTCTGTAGTGTACCAATGAGGAAGAGTGGGATTTGACAAGGGAATCGATTCAAGGAAAGAGTGTTGACACGTTTCCTCAGGCAACACTTACGGAGAACTTTCCAGGAGCCGGGCAGAGTGCTGAATGGTCAGAACACAGAGCTTCCTAAGTTCTAGTCCTGTCCCCTAGGAAGCTCACTGTTGACTGAGACCAGACAGGATTCTAAGCATGAGGCTCCAAGAGCAAACTGTCCAGAAGAGACGGTCTCTTTCATTGGTGGGAGCAAAGTGGGTCCTGACTCTATTTAGACATGCATGTTTGACCATCCGTGACTCCAGTGGCAAGCCCCCCATCACCTTGTCTCCTGACCCTAACACAGCCTCGTGATGCTTGGTGGCTGAGTCTATCTGCCTTGGAGGCTGGGTCAACATGTGCCTCAGTGGGGCGGGAAGGAGGGGCAGATGGGGTGGCAGCTCCCTGATTCAGAGTGGCAAATCAGCCTACCAACCTCAGAGGAAAGGCGTGTACATGATGGTGCAGAACCAAAGTGATGCCATCTGTACATCTATATCTGCTCTGGTCTGGGTTCCTGCTATTCACATCCCTGGCCGATGCTGGCCACCTGGGAGCCACCATCCAGGGCAGAGATGGTGTCTCTGTTGTATCGGTCAAGATGCCACCGAGAAAGAGAATTCAGCTCAGAAGTTTCCCAGCAGAGGCTAAAGCCTTAAAAGGAAGGGACTAGCCACAGAGATGTGGGCAGGGTGTAGCCAGTTGCAGATGCATCCAGAGCATCTCAGTGAGAGCTGGAGTAGGGGCCTAGGCATCAGGTGAAGGAGCCCTGGCTCCTGGCCAACAGTCCCTACACCTCGTCTTGGCTAGAGAATGGACCTTCAGGACAGGTGATGAAGGCAGGAGGGCGGCAGAGAAACTGGAAGGGTCTGATCCCATTGCATGGAGGTGGATGGTTCCCTTGCACCCAGAAGCCATCTGGGGTAGAAAGACTCCAGAAGGCCTTATTAGTAGAGACTTCCTCTCTCCACCTGCTATATGGTAGCTCTAGAGCAACAAGGCCAATGATGGAAGCTAACAGAAGTTTCTTCTGCAGGGTAGTACATACATTTTGACCTATGACCTGTGCCTCAAAGAGCTCCTGTATAAGGGCATTGGGCCAAGGACTGTGGGTGATGTTGGGCAGATAAGACCTCTGGGCAGATAAGACATCTGGGTGGGAGATACCCGTGAACAAATGAAAAGTTGAGCAGAAATACAACTGTGGAATGTAACAATTCTACAACGGAGAGATGACATCAATACTTAATGACCTGGTATGGTTAATACAGCCTTGCAAATAGATGTGACTTTTATTGAGTAATTTTTTCTGATCATAAAAATAAAGTATACTTATTATAACAAAAATTGAAACATATTGAAAAGTATAAAAGGAAGAATTGAAACCCACAATCCAACTTCCTCTATTAGCATTTTGGTGTATTTCCTTAATATCACTTCTTATTTTTATATGTGTATGTAAACCCCTCCTCCCCCCAACGCACACCCACATGTACACCCGTTACGTTTTAGGATAGTTGAGATCATATTGTACACGGTTCTATTTCCTGCTTTTTTCACTTCACATTCGACCAAGAACGTTTTTACATTTTTGAACATTCTTCATAAACCAGCAGGCATGATGCCCATGTGACAGTCCCCTGTACGGATGTACCAGAAGGTATTTAAACAATCCCCTGTTGGTATTTAAACCAGTTCTGATTTTGCACTCCTATAAATCTTTATCTGGATTTCTGATTATTTTCTTGGGATAAATTCCTAGAAATGAAGTTACTGGGCCGACAGGAAATACTATTGGTAAGGCTCTCTGCTACATTTTGTCACCAGTGTTGACACATGTCGCTGTAAATACCATATCAATTTTCAAGATCCCTAGCAGTCTGCCAAAGCGCCCTTCCCACCTTTGCCAACATTAAAGGTGATAGATTTTTAAATATGTGCCAAATTGAGAGGTCAAACGTGGCAGCTTGCTTTCATTTGCATTGATGATCATTAGCAAGGTCAATTTTCTGCTTTATTCTTTTTCAACTGTTCTTTCTTTTAAACATTCTCTTGTTATGTTGTTTGCCCATTTTTCTTTCCGGATGTTAGCGTTTTCTTAATACTCTAGAAGAGCACTATATTTTAAGGATGTTTATTTTTTGCCTGCTGCTATATTCACTTCAGATAACTTTTTCTTGTTCTGTCGCTTGCCTTTTAACTTCATATACTACTTGTTTGATGAAATGAAGTGGCAGGTGTAATGCTGAACAGTCTGGCAGACTGGCTTTGCACTCTGGCCTTCGCCCATGGCCGCGATGGGCCAAAACAGAGTTTTCTGGAACTGGCCTTGTCTCCTGAGCTCCTCAAAACCTGCCTGCTACTTGACAGGAACTTCTGAGGATGCCCTGCAGATCATTCTTGACCTGAAAACCATCCTCTCCCCACCTCCCCCTGAAAGAATAGCAAACCACCAAACACCCAACAGAGTAACCTGCCCCCCCTCAAGGAGGCGCCAACACTGTCTGCACCAAGGCGGTTCCTAGCCAATGGCTTGGGGAGAGAAATCTAGGCCAGTTCCAATGGATTGTTTGTGCACATTCTTCATGCCAACGAGACACTCTTGACTGCTCGGCTTTTCCCCCATGACTCAACAGGGAATTCCAGAGACCAGTTCCCCTGCCCCCTTTTACTGCTACAACTACATTTTCTGGTCACACATTCTTCCCAAACTCCTCCCTCCCAACCACACAGTACACGCCCCCCCCCCCCCCCCCCAAGTCCACCAGACCCTGGGCAGTGCTGGAGATTCTTATCAGGTTTTCTGAGTAAGGGGTTGCTATGTCAACAAAGATCTTGTCAACAACCGTCTCTAGTTAGTTTCTAGGGGCAACCTCCCCCCTCTCCCCCACCCCAAATGCAGTGACAACGCATAGGTTAGCAGGTGCCAGGGCTCCTGGGGACAGGCAGTTAGGACAGATTCAGGCTGAAGGGATAATAGGGGTGCTAGGTCTTTTGACACAGACCTCCCCTAGGAGTACACTGTACACTTTTGCCTTCTCTTTTCTGATTTCTTTTTCTACTTAAAATATCTTGGAGGATATTCCTTATTGGCACACACAAAGCCACCACCTTTTTTGTTATGGTTGTCCTGTATTCAGTTATCCACAACTGTTTCTATTTTCTGAACCAGTTCTCTGTTCCTGAGCATGGAAGTTTCTGCTTCTAGGTTCTATTACAGGCAACACCGCAAAACAACACCAGCAAACCCCAAACTTGTCCCTGCTCTTGTGCTGATGGCTACTTCCACCTCTGTAGGGTGAATTCCTAGAAGTAGGATGGCTGAGATGAAGGTATGCATGCACCAATGTTAAAATCTCCTACCAAATTCCCCCCACCTGGGGAGGAGTAGACCTGCTTACTCCTGACCCCCTCCCCCCATCCCAGCAGCACGGGAGGCCAATTCAATCAGAAAAAAGCAGAACTCCCAACACAGCCACCTAGGCCCTGATGGCAGGGCAGCCCCTAGCCTGGCTCTTCTGGGCCTTGGCAAGAAGGACCTCCCCCTTTCCTTGCTGGCATGGCCCCTGCATGTGCCATTCCCATGTCTGGAATGTTCTCCTCTGCTTTCTTAGCCATACACTGCTTCTTCATGGAAGCCTTCTCTAGACCCCCAGGGCTGGCATTCAGCCCCTTGGCCCCGCTCCTGGAGGGTGATGTCCTTCTCCATTCTTGTTTCTGGCCTCTTTATGGTGGATTACTTGACAAATGTCTCAGCTACACTCTACGCCCATGAGGGCAGGCGCCACGTCTGTTCCTGATCAGCCTGGTGTTTCCCAAGAGCAGGTGTAGCATCTGGCCTACAGAAGGTGGTCGATGTATTTCTAGAATGATCGAACAAAGTCAAACAAAATCATGTTTCAAACTTTTGCCAACTTTCAAACTACTACTTCCTGCATCTCCACCTCCCATCCTGCTGAAAGATCAGGACCCTTCTAGCATGTTGGCAGGGAGCCCTACGGTTCTCCTAAACTCCGTTCTCTCGTCCCTGCATCCAGCAGCAGTCCTCGCCCCTTCATGGCAGCAATGCCTCTTCCCTCTCTAGACCCTTGGGTAAGTCATTTCCTTCCCTGTAGTACCCTGTCCTCCTCCTGGTGTCTGATGAAGTCCTGTTCATCTTTAAGAACATAGTACATCCTTTCTGGCACCTGCCAGCCATCCCAGTCACATTCAGCCTTGCCCCCAGCCCAGTAATGTGAGCTCCAACGGGCTTTTTACCTGAGTTTTGGAATTGTCTATGGATTTTCCTGTCCGTCCACTGGATGTGAGGCTCAGAGAGCAGGGGGCATTCTTTGCTCGTCTCCCAATGTCCCAAGCACAGTGCTCTATATGCAGTTGATGTTTAATAAGCTCCAGAAAGAACTGGACCAAATGATGCTAAATGGGGCCCATCTTTGCTTCTTGAACTTTTGGAGAGGTTTTCCAGACGGAGCTCCCAGGCAAGGCTGAGAGACCTTCTCCCCTCCACCCCCCTCCTCCCCAGCACAGGCAAGCCAAGCCCCACGGCTTGCCAACTTTCAAACTACATTATCCCCACCCTAGAACTCAGGCAATATCATCAGACAAGGCAGATGTTTCCCATCAGTCTGGAAAGTTTCTATTTTCATTTTCCACATCACCATCATGCTATCAATCTCTTCTCCAGCCTGCTTTCTCCCCCTGCCTCCCTGCCCCCACCCCCAACATACCAACCACTGGTCCTGCTAGGGATCAATTCCTATGTTGCAGATACAAAGGTAGTTTTGCTTGACAAATGAAGCTGCCCTTCCAGGAGGTAATAAAGAGATCGATACTGGTTACACTGGAAATCTCAGGAACAAGGGGGCCAGTGACACCTTTGCCACTTCCACTAGCAGGAACACCCTGTGCAACCTTCCCCAGCCCGTGTCACCCTGCCTCCCTCCTGCCACAGCTCTGCACCTGCAGACGGCTGGTGTGCCCAGGACCAGGCCAGCCGGCTTCTCTTCGCAGAGAAGACATTGGTCAGCGTCAAGAGGTGAGCATCCTTTGGATGCAGAGCCCCCTGCCCTGGGCCCTCTGGGGGTAGGGGAGGAGCCTATGAAGAAGCAGGGCAGGGCAGTGCTGATGAAAGAAGCCTAGCGGGGTGATGGCACAGAAAGCAGGCCAGGCTTTGAGTCTCAGTTCTGCCACTTGCTGGCTGTGTGACCTTGGGAAGTAACCTGCCATCTCTGATTTGGCCACAGCTTCTATTGTGAGTCAAGGAGGCTAACTACATAATGTAAGGTCCATGGATGGTCCATGGATGGGATTCTGAGGGCCCACGTGCCCCTGAAATTCTCTTCAAATTCCATGCATTTTTTTTTCTGGATAGAGGGTCCATGTTTCCTCCTTCCCCCATGCACTTTAATATCAGATTCTTAAAGGAGTCCTTGTCTCTAGATGATCAACTCAGCCCCAGCATTCTCTGATCCCAAAGAGCAGACAGGCATTCCTGCAGTGCGGCTGATATTGCTGGGGGTACACAGAGGGCACCTCGGAAAACGACTCAAGGACACATTCAGAGTAACAGTAAAGAGACAGTGGAGGCAGGTGGATAAATCCCGGAAGACTTCCCGGAAGAGGCAAATTTCAATAAGAAAGCAGAGTTTGCGGGTGATGCAGGAGCTTTAAAGGGAGAGAAAGGTGAAGGAAGCATTGCAAAATAATGGGGTGCTCTCTCCTCTCCCATGCTCAAAAAATGGGATGCTTTCGTGAGGGGGACCCCTAATTAGCTGAGACAGCTCACAGTCCTCCACCATGAACAAGAAATCAAAAAGTCAAACACCAGCTCATTAAATGCTCAGGGCTGGCTAGCTATTAAAAGAATTTCCATTTCAGAACAGGATGCCTACCAGGGAATGCCAGACCTAAATATAAGCCAGCCCCCTCCCTGCCAGGAGACTTTACGGTGTTAGGCAGGCAGGAGGGAGGACTGCGTGGAGATGTGTCATTACTTTTAACATCCAAATATAACTCGCCCCAGGGGGTCTGGGACTGAGGCTGCTCTTCCCAGCTGCCTCCTGCCAGAGCCAGGGGGGGCACTGGAGAGCGGGGAGCAGGCCCCACAGAGGGCAGAGATTTGGGTTGTAAGCAGACCACAGTCGCCCATCCCCTTCCCCAAATGCCCGCAGTCTGGAGGGAGGGCCACTGAGGTCTACTGGCTGCTGGGGTGGGGCGGGGGTGGAGGGTAGTTCAGGGGCTCTCTGGGCAGAGGAGGGGGTGCTTTGGATATTCATGATTACTTTTCCTGCATGCTTCTCTGGAATGCGGAGAGGAAAGAAATTAGGAAGAAAGGACCGTCGAGCTGCCTGCAGATGTACGTATAGATGTACACGTATCTGCACTTCTTCCCTTCATGCTTCCGGTTGGCAGTTCTGCACTCACATGGATGCTTATTCAGCAGATGTGTGTCTGCCCAGAGATTGCAAGCTCTTTGAGGACAGGGCTGTGTGTCTGTTCACTTTGCAACCCTCCCCGTCTAGCTCAGTGCCCAGCATAGAGGCCCTGGGGAGGGAATTAACAGCTGAAATGCCAACGATGCCAATGCCCCGCATGTGGGCAGAGGGCTTGACACGTCTGGTTCTCAGCTCCGCGCTCAGTGGAATCACCTGGATGCCTTCATGCTGATTGATTGGTCTCAGGTACGGGTGCAGCGCGGGCATCCGGGGTTTTAAAAGCTCCCTAAGTGATTCTAATGTGAAGCTGCATTATCTAATAAAAAAGGTTTTATTCTCTCAGTTTGTCTCCTCCTCCTCTTTTAATACCCTGTTGTTGATTCTTAAAGCACTCTCCTGAGGTAGGCAGGGCGGCGATTACTCCCCTGAGATACCAAAGAAGAAACCCAGGCTTAAAGCAGCTGAGTGACATGCCTGGGGTCACATGGCAAGTGGGCAGTGGAGCTGGGGCCGAGGCCGGGTCCTTATGGCGCCCCTCCCAGTGTGATCTCCCCGGAGCCCGTGGAAACCACGGGAGGGGTCTTGACATTCAGGGAAGTTCATTTCTTGCAGCAGGGCCCAGAAGCCGAGGTGACCGAGACCCAGCATCCAGGTGGCAAGACCCAGCATCTTCCCCTTCACAGTGTGGTGGGTACTGGCGCCACAGGGAGGCTGGCTGGGGCTGGAGTCAGGTGGGAGGCTAGCCCAGGGTACAGGGGTTGCTCAGATGCGGGCACACCGAGGGCACAGCTTGTGATCAGATAATTATGCAGAGGACGATGGTGGTAAAGAATCTACAGTGGAACAGTCTGTCTCAGGGTGCTTCTGGCTCATGTGGAACTAAAGGCCTGTTGATCTGGGAGGGCTGACTTAGGTCCCGGGCAGTAGAAGTCCCCCCTACCCCCACCCACCCTGGAGTGGGGACAGTGGTACCCTCCTCATGGGCTGCTGTGATGGTGAAATGAACAGAGGTACCAGTGACATCAAAATGGAGAGAAAACACTGCTCTGTGCCCTTCATCCTGGGGAAGAGCTGTGGGCCTGTGCGTCCTTTTCCTGCACACCTGAGCCTGTCACATCCTGAAGTCCGGGACCCTGGGCCTACCCGAGGAACTAGCTGATCCTACTTGCAGCCCTCAGTGCATGAACTCTGGACCAGGATGAGTTTGTCTTCTTGAAGTTGGGAAAGATCTCGTGGAAGCAGGCGTGTAGAGAAAGGACCAGGTGGAGGGGGTACTCTGCTGACTTGGACCCAATGATCAAGGCCAGTTCCAAGGGGAGGGGGCAGGTGTCTCACCCCTCAGATGTGGCTGCTCCCCAGATGTCTTCCATTCTCGCTGAGGCAGTATGGCTGGCCAGGTTGTAGGCAAGGGAGTACAGCTAGATAGTGGACCTCATTAAGCCCCAGGCAGGTGCTTTGCGTGGGGAGAAAGGCGGCATCTCCTTTCAGGGAAGGAAACCCTCACAAATGCAATTTCCCACACCTGTCTGGGCCAGGTGAACAAGCAGCTGCTGGCTAAAGTTTCCCCATCAGTGACCCTGAAGTCCTCAGTGAGCGTTTATTTACTGAACGTTACTCCCATGGCCAGGAATGGGAGCAGTGTGGGGAGTCTCTGCAGAGCAGGGACATGTGGCTTCCTGCTGGAAAGATTTGCTCACTTGGACAGAGCTGAGATCTATAGCCAGGTCACAATCACCATTTCTATCTCACCCAGGCAGCCCTGAGACTGTCCCACTGGCAGGCCTCATGGCTGTAGCCCACTCCAGGGTGCAAACATGGCAATCTTATAATTAATAGAATTACAAAGAAGGGAGGGACTTTGGGCTCATTATCAGTTCAACTGGCCTTTCGATTCCTTTTGAAACTCCTCTGCAAACAGCCTTCGAGTGCCTACTAACATGCCTCTAGTGATGGGATGCTCACTACCTCCAAAAGTTTCCACTCGAATGCACTAGACATTGTCTTATTGGATTGGGGCATGGATTGGTCCTCTCAGCAACTCTGGAAAGTCACCGGGCCTGCTGCTCATGGGAGAGTCAGGGCTAGAGAAACCGATCCTGCTGCTGGGGCTCAGGAAGGTGGCCACAGTTGGTGGTTCAAGAATCTCAGTAATTTCAGTCCTAACAAATAGTCCTTGAGTCCCCAAGGGGAAGGTCGCGGCATGTTGCTTTTCACTGCTGTGTAATATCTCATCATAAGACTGCAGCACTGCCTGATGGGCATTTGGGTGTGTTTCAAGCTTGAATGAGTAAATCTCACATGAATGTGTCTCACAAACACAAGGCTGGGCAAAAGAAGTCACAGCCCAAAGAGTATGCTTTTCATTATTCGATCTTATGCTTTTATGGGGAGGGAGATGATAATGACTGGAAGGGGAACGGAAGGGTCTCTGGGGTGCTGGTGATGTTTCAGTTCTTGAGTTAAATGATGATTATACAGATGTGTTTACTTCATGAAAAATCAAGCTGTACATCTATAATCTACGTCCTTTGACATATGTATGTTATTCTTTATCAAAACACTTATTTAACAAACGAGAGCTCCACCATGATTGATCTTAAAATAACACTGCTATAATGATGAGTGTTACGGGACTTACACTTTCCTACGGACGTGCAACAGATAAGAGGAGGCTGTGAGGGAGATACCATTTTACAGTTACGGTGAAAAGTCCAGCAATAATACAGATATCATTAGTCACTGAAATTTGTGGGCTCCTACCACATGTCACATACTGTTTCAAATGTTGTCTGTGTATGAATTCATTGAATCCTTGTGACAACACTAGGAGGTTAGCATTCCCATTTTGCAGAGATGGTAAGGGAGCCCCAGAGAGGTTGGGTAAACACCGAACGGTCACACAGCCAATAAGTGGTAGAGCTGGGGTTCTAGAGTCTGCTGTCAAGGGTGCAAGGTGCTGAGCTCACAGGATGCCACCCTAAATGCACCCCTGAGCTGGTTCTGGGGAGGCAGGGCTGGGCTGGGAAGCCCTCCAGGCTCGGCCACTGGCCCAAGCGTTTCTGGCCAACTGAGAGGAAATGCACTCCCACAGCGTGGATGTTGTCGTATTTTTAAAAAGAAGTAAATAAGCCTCCTCATTTGCATGATATTTCACGCTGACTCTGCCTCTCAAACTACACATGGCACTGTGGGATGCCTGCGATATTTTATAAAGTTAATAACTTTCTCTTAATTGGATGAGTTTATAGAATAGTCTGAGCAATTAACAATAATTACGCCAAAGACACTTTGATTCCAAGGATGCTCCACAAACATTGGCGTATTAAGCCATTTAGGAAAAAAACAACAACCTACAACACAGTGACACAAGACAACACACAGGCACATACTCGCTCCCTGCAGTCCCGTGACCCAGAATAAGTCGCTGTTTCCAGGCCACGGGATGACAGGGCTTCTCGGAGATGCTTAGGAAAGAAATGGCTTGTGTCACACTTCAGTACACTCCTGCACCTTCTTCCCTTTGCCCTTCTTTGCTACAAAGAGGGGTTGGCAGGGCCAGGTCCTGCTGGCACTCGTTGAAGGACACACTGTCCATGCCCAGGTGACCATGCAGGACAATGCCTCCTGAGCAACTGGCGTAGACTCCCAATAAACTAGGTCTACAATAGCCCCTGCCTGCCTCCCTGTGTCTCTCTTTCATATGCTACCTTTGATCTCAACAATATATTTCTCAGGATGACTTCATCCAAAAGGACGATTGCCAAGGAACATGGAATTCAACATCACCCAAATCAAGGTTTTGAGCTATTCACTCTAATGTTTCGTGGTTTCTTCAACATTCTACAAGGCGCTTGTTCGGTCTTTGCCAGAACACCTCCAACTGATGGGGAGTGCGCTACCTTCTAAAGGCATCCATTCCATTTTAAGGTCGTTTTAATTATGAGAAAAATCTTCTGTATAGTGGAGCTTCTCCTTGGAGCTCCCACCTGCTGGTTCGACACTTTGGAGAATAAGTGAATTCCCTCTTTCACATGACCCCTTTGGCTTTTCATCACCTGGCTGAGCCATGTTCTCCGCCACCAGCCTGAGTCTTCCCTTCTTTAGGCTGCTGATCCTTGGTTCTTGTTACCTTTCCCTCATCCTAAGCCGGCTTCAGAAACCCATCCATCTGAATAGCAAATTCCAGCCTTAAGACAAAATAGGTCCCTAGTCTGACATGTTCATGTGACCTTCATCTCTTTATATAGTAGCTTAGGTTTGGTTTGCTTCAATGAAACAAAACAAAATGAAACAACAAACAAAAAGAATCAGTCTCTGCAGGCAAATAGATGCCTGTGTTTGACCCAGGGAGGGGCGAAGGGAGGGAGGAGGAGAGACCTATCAATGGGGCAAAGGAGAGTAGGATGGAGAGATGGGATCTCTTGCTCCTAAGGCTGTCTTAGGCCGCCCAAGTCCAGTGCCAGCAGGCTTGTCCCTCAGCCCCTTGGGATAGCTTTAAGCGCCACCACCCCTCATTCCTGGGCAGGGTGTCCCCAGGAGAGAGAGACCTCCATTCCAGGCTGCAATAATGCAGAAGTGTGCTCCTTTGTCTGCACCATCCCACCATCGAGGCTCGCTCAAAGCGCCTCGCTGTGGCTGGGCTTAGGGAGCCAATTCCTGACCCGTCTTCTTTGCCTTTCTCTCTGTCCCCTACCCAGCTCCACTCTTGCCTTTACGGTTCTAGCTTGGGGTGCCCCTGCCAGCCCATCTGTTCAGTCCCATATGCTTCCCGCAAGGACTGCCAAGTCGAGACCGGTGCTCGGCGACTCAACTCCAGCCCCAGTGGCTGGATTGAGGCCTTTTTTGCCCAACCTGGTCGCTAGGAAACAGCCTGGCTGCCACGCTGAGGCGGGGCCTCCACATGGGGTGGTGCAGCAGGACCGTGTCTGTTGGCCCCGGGGGCACCTGATGAGCACCCAGGCCAGCCTCCCAGTGGGGACTGCCGCTGGTCAGGATCCAGGTCCTCGGGAGAGTGCAGATGGGCATGACCCTCTCAGGCTGGAGAGTCCTACCCATTGTGAATCTGTAGGTCATGCAGAGCAGAGGTCCGTTTTGGAAAAACTAATATTTATAGGACAATTGGAAAGATGTTGAATCTTTTTATTGTGCCCTTTGCAAATCTGTTGTTCCTTTTTAGCTAAAGAACTTAAAAGTGATTGTGGATAACATATTTTGATTCCAAAATGTTCATGTTGGTATACTTAAAGAGGCATAAGTGAAGATTTGAAAAACACGGCTGCATTTCAGAAATGCAAAGTTTCTCCTATTTTTCTTACTCTTTTGTCAGTGGTGAAGTGGTTTATAGATGCATCTTTATATATTTTCTTACATCCACAACCGGTCCTAGGTCACTGGGTACTGGATTCTATTGACCCTTCCTCAGCAAATTCTTTTGATGGGGCACTAAAAGGCATGATGCAAAGAAGCAATGTAACAACAACAAAAATCTTGGCTTCAAATTCTGACTCCTGTATTTATTAGCTTTCTGACCTTAGGCAACGTCTCTGAGACTCAGTTTCCCGATCTATAAAATGGGAATTGTAATTTCTACTCCATAAATTTGGTGAGAAAATGAGTTAAAACATATTTGGTGAGGGACGCCTGGGTGGCTCAGTGGTTGGGCAGTTGCCTTTGGCTCAGGTCATGATCCCAGGATCCAGTATCGAGTCCCGCATCGGGCTCCTGTGGGGAGTCTGCTTTTCTCTCTTCCTGTGGCTCTACCTCTCTCTCTCTCTGCGTCACTCATGAATGAATAAATAAATCCCCAACCCCCCCCCCCTCAAAAAAAAGATTTGGTGAGACGCTTGGCACAGCGCCTGGCACACTGGAAACAATGAATCGTTGCTTAATAGACCAGCCTAGTAAATCACCGCCTTGTGATTTTGAGGTCCCAAAGGTGAACAGTCCCCAAACAGTGTCCTAGCTTCCCCAGGACAGCAGAGAAAGGCCTGGCCAAAGCTCTTCAAGTAGATGAGGAAGCAGCTCGGACCAGCAGACATGGGGACGTGATCCAGCTTCTCTGCACAAACCAGAACTAGGTCTGAATTTAATCAGCCACGAACAGCAGAGAGCTAACAAATTGCTGTCTTTACCCTACCAGTCCGTGTAAACACTGCCAGCTCCCTCTTCCTCCCCGCTTCTCTTCTCCACCCCCCTCACACACACACACACACACACACACACACACACACACACACACACACACACACCTCCCCCCTTAGATTAGCTTGGATCCCAGTTTTATAAGGCCATTCTGACACCTACAGCCAACCAACTGCTCCATTTAATAGGAAAGACACTGTGACTGAAATTAACTCCAGAGGGGGAGATTTCCAAGCCACTGCTCAGACAGGCTCGTCTGCTTGCCACCTGTTTGGTGTAGAGCCCCCCACCTTGCCACACCTCCTCTCTTCCCTTCTCCATGTCCCAGAGGAAACACCCTTGCCCCTATAAACTCAACTTAGGCTTGGACAGTCAGGATGGGGTGCCATTTCCATAGGCTCTAGTGGAGACCAAATGCACAGAACATTAAGAGTCAGTGTTGAAGATGAGCAAGAGTGGACATGGAATCAGACAGATGAATTCTACTTCCATCTCCACTGCTTATTAGCTGTGTGACCTTGGGCAAGTCTCTAGGCCTCTCTGGGTCTCCGTCTCCCTAACTGCAAAATGGGTCCAATGATAACTACTATGGGTGACTGAGAATTCGGGAAAAAAAATGCACATGTGAATGTTTCATGTAGTACCAGGCATATGTAGTAGGTGCTTAATGGATGACAGCCCATGTAAAGCCTGCATTTCAGCTTTGAGACAGGGACAGAAAAGTCTCCCAGCCTGCAAGAATTTCTTTATTCCAGCTAAATAGTTTACTGTCTATGGACATGGCATCTGGGACAATTAAGTCGAGAATGGAAGATACTTGTGCTCCTTTCAAAGCCCAGCTCGAAATTTCCTTCCATTAGGAAGCTTTCTTTGATCAAACCATTCAAGTTTTATTGTTCTTTTTATTGGGTGCCTCTCAGTACCTACGAACACATTTGAGACTATAGAGAAATCTCAATTATAAGTAAACATGATAGGTGGATGTTTAACTTTGCACACAGTTAGGAACCGACGCATTTGCTGACGTTTGAAAACCCAAGGTTAACTTAATTTGCAGGTAGCTCAGTGGTGACACCTATCTGTGAAGTCTAGTGCTACACACTGGCTCTATTAGACACAGATATTTTAATGAAAGGTCAAGGCAGGGAGACTAGTGCTTCAATGGAGAAGTCAGGATTCTGAGGCTCAGGAAAAGGATCAATGTGTATATGCGCAGGTGCATTTTCTTTGCAAATGTTAATGTACCTTGTTGTGCAGTTGGACTCTAGGATTCCAAGAGTAGGGCTGCATGTAGATACGAAGATCTACCTTAGTAGATACGAAAGATATACTTTGGGGAAGATAATGTAGATACGAAATTGGGAGCTGGGCTCAGGCACTTGTTGGCCGTATGGTTTTGGGTAAGTTAATAAACATCACTAAGCCTCATTTCCTTATTTATCTACTAGAGATAATATTTACCTCAAAGGATTAACCTAAAGTTTCAAGAGATAATGTGAAAATACTTGCCACTCACTAGTGGCATGTCCATAAGGCATGTACATAGCTTCCCTGAGACTCAGTTTTTCCACCTGAAAAGTGGGATTATCATGAGGCTACCATGAGGATCAAGTGAAAGGATGTGTTTTGTAAAAAGTATTCTATTGATTGAAGCACTATTTAATTATTTCGCTGTTAGTATGGCAAGCATGGTCTGAAACCTACACGGCCCTCATTCCATATTTATGGAAGGAATGAATGGTGGATTGAGAGATCATTTGCCTAATCTAGGCTCAAGTGTTTGCCAAAATGAAGACCCCCTTAAAAGTAGAAGAGGTCTGACCAGATTATTACCAGACTGATTTTTTTCCCTACCAGAACCATATTTATCTTTGCTCACCCTAAAGGGCCAACAGTCTGGAAGCTCTGCAGAGGAGGCTGGTACCCTTGCTTCACTGTGGAGTTACACACCTTCTTCGGTGTGGAATGATGAAGCTGAGAAGCCACCATCTGTAAGATGTGGATTTTGATTTGTCTTTCAGAAGCAGGGGCCTGATGTACAAAGGTGCCCTCACTTATTTTCCCCATGCTGGATGGCATGCAGGTAGGAGGGAGCTGGGTGATGATGTATGGTACAATGGAGCCTATCAAGCCAACAGCCCAAAAGTAGATCCCACACATACTTCCTGGGTCTCCAAGAACACTGTCCCAACAAATGAGCTGACTATTCCCTTCATTCTCAAGTGTAGCATTTTGGTGTATACATTCTGGAGTGCCCCCTCCACTGCAGAACTGGATGAAGGAGGTCGTGGCTTCTCGTTCATGTCAGATTTCTCCTACTGTATTCAGTTCTGAGTGACCTGATCCCTGATCCACTGGAGAGGAGGGGAGCCCAGGACCCAGGGCCATCAACAGGACTGTGAAGTAGATCGAGTTGGTCTTAACTACATATACTTTGGTGCTCCTCACTCTCCAAAGGCATTCAGCATACAAGATGTTTCCGATGCTGTGCTTCTACAGGATCATATGGGCAACAGATTCAGTAAGTAACACACATGATGTATATCTATGGGGAAATAATAATATTCACCAAGTCTACATTATGGATGAGATACTGCAAGATGCACGCACATACAAGGTCTTCTGCTGGGCGGAATAGTACAGCCATCATGGGCGTTGACTTTAAAGCAGACTAGTCTGAGCTCAGATCCTGGTTCCACCCTGACTAGCTTTGTGGCCTCAGGCCTCAGATATGTTATTTAATATCTCAAAGCCCTACACCCACCCTCCTCACTCTTCAGGGACCAAGAACCCTGGTTTTCATCAGCTAACATCAATTGTAAACCCCTATGACGGTAAGGGGCATCCACTTGTCTAAAATGCTAAACTCTTCCACTGGAAGAGTGCTGGTATGAGATCTGGGGTCAGACAGTCTCTGATCCATCATTCAGCAGCTATGGGACTTTGGGGAAGTTAAATACACTCAGGGTCCATTTCCTTGCCTCTAAAATGGAGATAATATTGATACTGATCTCTCTGTATTGCTGTGAAGGTTAAATAAGATGATGCTTCTAAAAACACTTAGCCCAGTGGCTGGTACATGGCAAATGTTCAATAAATCCTGCCTCATATCAACTAAATATCCCGACAGACCAGGCAGCAGAGGCTCAAGAAATTAAGTAACTTGCCAAGATCACATACCTGGGATTTGAACCCAGCTCTCTGACACCAAGACCAGCAGTGTCTCTCTCAGGGGACAATGGCTTGCTGTTCCCTTGCATGAAAGGTAGCCACGATTTTTGCAGACTCCGTGAAGGCTTTTCTCCCAAGAGAAGAGTGGTGGGTGTTCAGGGACCAGAGAGGACAGGTGGGAAGGGAGTTCTCTGTATAGGAGGGACAGTGGAGAAATGGGATAGCTTACCCTCGGTAAACCAGTAACTTTCCTTTTACCATTTGTTGGTTCCAAATTAAGTCTAGCCAACTCGCTGAGCCACCCACCAGCTTCAAGTTGATTGAAATGAGCTGAATTGAAGTGACAGCATCATAAGGTACTCACAGAGAAGGGCGAGAGGGGTCAAGAGCAGAGGCTCAGTGCAGTGCCAAGAGCCAGAGGAGGGCCCTTTAGCAAGGCCTGGAGAGAGGAGGGGACTCTGATTTTGTCTCCAAAGAATGGCAGGAGCCACTTTTGACCTTGTGGCTCTTGATAGGGGGATGCATGGCAAGGCGATCTTAACCTGCAAATAGAAGGGGATTTGGAGGTTCCAAGTCCATCTGTGAGTGGGCTGTGAGGGACAGAGGTGGGAAGTGATCCCATTACAAGTTAAAAAGAATGTATCAGGTATACTTGGGTTTTCTCCTCTATATTTTGGCCTTTTAATTTTATGGCTTGCTCACATCTGGGTGGGATAACCCTTTATGGTACGAGGCATTCCCATGTACACGGGTGGCCCCGGAGAAGAGCCTGAGCCTCACCCTCACCATCACCCTCAGCCCTCGAGCTCATTCACTCCCAAGCTGGGTCCAGGGAAGCACCCCCACCCAACCCTCATGGAGAGACTTCATAAGCCCCTGGTTCAAATGCAGTCCTTGGCTAGAATCACAGCTTCAAGAGCCAGCCTGCAGAGTAGAGAAGCCTTCTAGCAAGGATTTCTCTGGAAGGGCCACAGATTAATTTGTGGCCTGGGAGAGAAGACAGAACCAGAGCTTGGGGTGCAGGATGGGCTTTTGGGTCTAGGTCAGTAGTTCCCAAACTTGACTGCACATTGGAATCACCTGAAGAGCTTTCAAATCCACCAGTATCTGAATGACATTGGTCTCAGTGTGGCCTTGGCTTTGGACAGTTTAAAAGACCCCCGGGTGACTCAAATGTGAATCGCTGGTCTAGGACTCCCTTCGAGAAGGGGTTCTGCTTCACACCAAGCCTCCAGCTCTCCCACTCCAAACACACAGGGAGTCTCTGTGGGGACCTCAGAGATTGTTGGGAGGAGAGTCCAGCTCAGCACAACCACTTAGACATAAAGCTGTCTGAGCAAAGGAATGCCGGGACCCACTGGCTTTCAAAAGGTGCCCATTGGCTCTCAAAACACCTCTGCCCCCCCCACCCCCTAACACTTGCAGCTCCTTTCACTGAGACAAAGCTCTCTATTCCATGGTGAGAGATAAGGCTTAAAACACCACCACCCTTGAGGGAAGAGAAAGTGACTCACACTCATGCTACGCTATGCAAGCGTGATGAAGAGAGAGAGAGAAAAACCCTTAGCTGTGTTGCCTGCCTGTGAAAACAATAAACCTACAGTGGGGTCCCTCATTTTAGAAATGAAGAAATGGGGTCCCAGAGGTGGGATGTGACCTGACTAAGGCCATCTCTTTAGCAGGTCAACAGTAGAACCTATGAGCGAGGAGGATACTTTGCACCCTTGACACACAGGGTATGGGAATGGCCTTGACTCTGAAAAATGAAGGCGCATCCCATAGGTGCCCCGTATCAGATATCACACTGCCCCAAAATGGCATTTGGAAATATATCAGGCATTTTTTTATTGTTAGTGAAAATGTCCCTTGGGGGTGGGGGCACGTTCGGCATAGCCTGCTCCTGTTAGGAGCCTCCCCAACCTCTGGCGTCAGACCTGGAGAGGCATAGCCTGCTCCTGTTGGGAGCCTCCCCAGCCTCTGGCGTCAGACCGGGACAGAGGATCAGACCAAATGGCCATCTGCCCCTGCACAGCCCAAGTGACCTTGGTCCCCTGTAGGTGCTACACGAGGCACAGGGCTTGTCGGGGAGGGCTGTCCTTTCCCGAACACACAGGACACGCCCTGCATTGCCAGGACGCTAGTGGTGACTGTGGGCATTTGCACTGCTGCCTGGCTGCTTTTGGGAGGCATCCCTCTCTCCTTAATCTGAGGATCTTCATACTTTCTCAGTTGGACAGTGGGGCAAGATTAGACTGATGGGGCACCAGCAGGTAGCTAGACTCGGGGCTATTTTATTCACTGGGGCAGTCACGGGTCCCCCCAGCCTGTCTCCTCCTCCATAAAGGTGGGTGGTGATGCCGATTGCCTTATTGCAGCGGGGACCAAGCGAGGCAGTGTGTACAAGTGTGTGTCAGACTCTAAAGCTCTATACCAACAAGCCCCCTTGATGCCGGGGGGGGGGGGGGGGGCTACTTTCTCACGGTTGCGAGGCTCCCGGCACCCTCCTGGTTCCACGGCCCACAGCTCCCTAGAACCGTCCTTCCCATCTGACTTACTCAGGGCAGGGCCAAGAGGGCCTAGCAGCAGGCACAGAGTAGGGCAACTCTCACAATATACTCCTCAGTGTCTGTTTCCTTGCCCATGACCGTGCAGCACCCTCCTTCTCTAGGAAGAAAGAGAGGAGGGGGGAAAACCCTACAGAAAAAAAGCAGCCAGGCCTGTTGGCAGCGGTTCCTGCGAGACTTTACCTTTAGGAAGATGAGCTGACATTTATGGTGCGAAGTTTTATTTCTGTGGTAAATAACCTCTAATGGTGTAGGTCATTACACTAATTATAGCAGATAATTAATTTTCTAATTCTTTTTTTAGGTGGCCACATATTACAAGAGAAACATAATTTATTCCTTTTCTTCCTGCACAGAAATGACACGGCTCGTCCTGTCTCCCTGTCCCCCCAGAACCTGAGAGAGCAGGGAGTTTCCTCTTCAGGCCCCTGGCCCACCAAGATACCCCTGGAGGCTGCAAAGATCCCTCCAGTCCTTCCTTGTGTGTTGTTCTCATGCAAAGCTTTCCTCGCCACCATCTGAGAGGGATTTTCAGTGGCTCCGTCCACCTGAGGCTGGTTCCCTGGGCCCATGGCTGGTGCTTACCTTCAAGGCTTTGGCTAAAGGCTGTCTCGTGCCCTTCCTGGTGGAGGCAGGGCACACAGGGTGACAGCCCCACATCACCACACTCGCTCCTGCCTCTGAGCCATTGCATTTGTGTTCCCTACCATCTGGGTGTGCCCTTCCATGCAAACCCTGTCCGTGACCAGGTCTTGGCCCTGCTTTCAACTCAGTGGCCATAACTTTGCACAAGTTTATCTTTACAGCTCCCAGCAGGGAATTTTGGGGACTCCTGTGCCAGGCATTTTGCATACATTGCCTAATTTAATTTTCTTTCCTTTTTTTAAAGACTTATTAATTTTTTTTTTTTAATTTTAGAAGGAGAGAGAAAGAGTCAGGGTAGGGGTGAGGGTGAGGGGGCAGGAGAGGGAAAAATCTCAGACTCCTGGCTGACCGTGGAGCTCGATGAGGGGTTTGATCTCATGACCATGAGGTCATGAGCTGAGCCAAAGCCAAGAGTCAGAGTCACCCAGGTGCCCCCCTAATTTAATTTTCTAAGGAGATTCCAAGATTCTGGATGAGAAGCTGAGCAGAGGCTCAAAGAAGCTAAATGCCTTGTTCAAGATCACACATCTGGGAATGTGGCCATGCTGGGCCCGAGTCCTGGTGGCTCTGCCTTCCGTGGTTAGCCTCCCAGTTCAGTGGGAAGCACTGGATTTACAGCAGGAAAGCCTCCCCAGCTCACCACATGCTCTCCCTCCTAGATCTTGCCTTCCCAAAGCTTCAGTTAGCTCTGCTGGCCCCTCAGTCTGTGAGCACATCCCAGCCTCTCTCCTGAGCTCCACCTGCCCCTCAGACACGCCAAGCTGCAGAGGGGCCTGCCATCACTCCCCCTCTCCACACACAGTCTGCTTCCAGGCTTCATTCATTCACTTGGGACATTCTCTACTGAATCCTTAACTGACAGATATCTGGACACTCCCGTTCACAGCAGCATTATTCACGAACGCCAAAAGGTGAAAGCAATCCAAGTATCCACAGACACTTGGATAAACAGAATGTGGTCCATAACTACAATGGACTATTGCACAGTCTTAAGACGAGAAAAAAACTCTGACAACGGATGGACCTTGAAGACAGTACACTGAGTGAAAAAACCTGTCACAAAAGGACGAATATTGTGTGATCTACTTAGAGGAGAACTTAGAGTAGTTAAATTCATAGAAACAGAAAGCAGAATGGTGGTTGCCAGGGGCTGGGGGAGGAGGAAATGAGGAGCTGTTGGATAATGGGTACAGAGAGCTTTAGTTTGAGATGATATAAAAGTTCTCGAAGATGGATGGGGGTGAGGTGGTGGCTGTACAACAACGTGAATGTACTTAATGCCACCGCACACTTAAAAAGTGGTTAAAATGGGGGCGTCTGGCTGGCTCAGTCAGAAGAGCATGTGATCTTGATCTCAGGGTTGCGAGTTCAAGCCCCAAGTTGGGTATAGAAATTACTAAAAAAAAAAAAATTTAAAGCATTAAAAAAATGGTAAAAATGGCAAATCTTTTGTATGTTTTACCACAATTTTTAAAAAGCTCTACTGGGTGCCTGTCACAGGCCAGATGCTGTTCTAGGTTGTGGAGATACGGCAGCAAACAAAACAGAGGGGAAAAAAAAAATCCCTGCCCTCGTGAAGCTTACCTCCTAGTTGGAGAAGAGAGACAATAACCAAGTAAGGAAATTGATAGTGTATGTAGAATGGTTGATAAGTGCTATGAAGAGAAATAAAGCAGGGGAACGGGGAGGAGGATGATATGGGAGCTGCCACTTCATAGAGAGGGTCAGAGAAGGCATCTAAGAGGATGCTGGAGCCCACGCCTGAGCATGGACAGACTGAGCCACATGGATGCTGCTCCTGTTGGAAACCCAGCAAGTGCAAGGGCCCTGAGGCAGGGGGCCAGCAGGCCAGATCATGGAGGGCTTGGCGGCCAGACCTTGGATCTCCTTCATGTGATCTTACTGTGCTTCACGGCACCATCATTTTCCCTGTCGGCTGGCTTCTAGACGCTGGACTAACTTGGCTGATTAAGAGCTTGGACTCTGAAGCCAGACTTCCTGGGTTCACATTCCAGCCCCCACCTCCCAGAGGCATGGCCTTGAGCGAGATACTGACCACCTCAGGCCTTAATTTCCTCATCTGTAAAATGGGTATGGTAACAGTAACGCCTCCTCTATATAACGAGCACTCACTATTTTCTCAGTTTGCTTTGACCTTCGTGCTCCCCCCCTGCACAGCTGATCTAGTGCCAAGTCCTACGGAGTCAACCTCCATGGGCCCAGAGTGGTTGCTCATGGGCCTCCAGCACCCGGGACACAGTCTCTGAAGGACAGCTAGGTTGCTGAGCATGAAACTCCACAGAGGCCCTGCACTGACCCTCCTGCACCCCCCTCCCTTCCCTTGACCGGTTACCCCCCTTTCCTTGGTTCTGAGCTTGCTTCTCCTCCCTGGTGTGATGCCTGCTGCTGCCTCCTAGGTAGGACAGGGGCCTCTGGCTCATCCTGGCCTCCCCAGAGTCCTGCCGTCCACCTCCCCAGTTGAGGCTCGTCTACACCATGCCCAGGTCACACCCTAGCTTCCCAGCTTCCTGGACAGTCCTGCTTCTGCCTTCTCTTCGGTCTGATGTCACCCAACTGGCTATCACATCCGTCCTGCTCCTGCCTCCCTCTGCCAAAGTCACTCCAGGTCCCGGCGCTGTGAGGCCCCAGCCGGGCGCCGAGTACGGGCCATCCAAGTAGCACATGTACTCCCCAAACACAGATGGAAATCAGAAATGGCAGACTGATCTGTGTTCATGAAGCTTAAAAGAAATAAAAATAAAAACAGATCTAGGGATGAAAAGGAAACAATGAAGAAGAATCAGCTCTACTTCAATGTGAATGTGCTCCACAGTGAGGGCTGGTGATTTTCAGAGACAGGTCACCGTCTGGAGGGTGGTGCGGGCTGTGAGGTCTAGTTTTGGAGGCTCGGTGGTGCTGACAGCTGACTGCCTTGGGCAAGGCGACACCCCTGGTACCCCCAGTGCTCCCAGTTACTTTCTCCAGGAGGCCCCAGTTCCTGCTGTGCTGGTTGTGCTGGGAAGCTCCAAGCTTGCTCCCCCTCGAGCCAGAGGACCGCAGAGCTGATGGCAGTCTGTGCTGAGCCCTGGGACCCCAAGGCAGGGTGGCCTGAGGGCCACACGCAGGTGCTGGGATGTGGGACGGCCCCTGGGGAGGCCTGGGGACAGAGCATAGTGCTCTCCCAGCCAGGAGGCAGCAGCCAGAAAGGCCTGGGCAGGGTGACAACAAACTCCTAGCAAGATAGGCAGGTGGAGCAACAGAAACCCCAAGCAGCAGACAATGGGGGAGATGGTCTGAGAAGGCTCTGAAATGTGGGGTGGGAGGGAGAGGAGAGATGGGTGTTCCCCTCGGACACGGGGATGTGGTGTCCCACTCTGGAGCCCCTTCCTCGTTCTTCTCCCAGGCCCCTAACCTGCTCTAAGGAGAGTGGGAGGACGGGGAGCAGACAGCAAGACCAGCCGAGTGGGCCGGGCCACACTGGCAGAGCGGGTCACCGAATGCCCTGGATATGCCTGCCTGCCGCTAATTGGCCTAACACACAAAACACACATCTGCTCAGCTCAGTGGCCTTGGAGACACGCAGACCTCTGCTCCCAAACCCGCAGCGCCTTCCGCCATTCCAGGCCAGGGCTCTAGCTCCCAGGCCTCCCAGGGCTCCCGGGGTGCTCTGTGTGTGTATAGGGGGCAGCAAGGCCAAGCAAGGGGCGGGGGAAGGAGGCAGACAGTCCACGTGGCCAAGAAGCCTCCCCCTGGGGGCACAAGGAAGTCCTGTCTCCCCGCCACGAACCCATGCTGACCACACACTCGGCCAGTTTGACAGGAACCTCTGGCCACACTGCACTGGGGTTCATGGTGGTCCTGAGAAGTAAGAACCAGCATTGCCCCCACTTTACAGATGAGGAAACTGAGGCATAGAGAGGCAAAATAAACTGACCACAGTTACAAAGTGAGTGGGAGGCAGGGCCTGAGTCGGAAAGCAGGCACTTGGACTCCAGATTCTACCCTCTAGGAATGACATTGAGCCTTTCTTAAAGACTCTCCCTACCAGGGCACCTGGGTGTCTCACTCAGGGAAGCATCTGCCTTCAGCTCAGGTCATGATCCTGGGGTCCTGGGATCAAGTTCAGCAGGGAGTCTGCTTTGCCCTCTCTCTCCCCCCACTCATGTTCTATCTTTCTCTCTCTTGCTTACTCTCTCAAATATATGAATAAAATCTTAAAAAAAAAAAAAAAGTCCCTACCAGACCATTTTGTGTAGTGACTGGGAACCCAGTCAGACGAAGAGCGCCTGGTTCAAACCTCAGCTCTGATACTCCTCCTAGATGTGTGTCCTTGTGCAGGTCATAGGACTACTCAGTGCCTTAGTTTCCTCATCTATAAAACTGGGGTAACAGCCTTCGCAGACAAGGATTATGAGGATTGAATGAAATAGGGCACATAACATGCTCAGGATGGAACCCGGCACATAGTAGGTGCTCAATAAACACGAGCTGTTACTATTTTGTAGGAAGGAGAGCACTGGTGCCAAAGGTTGGGGAGGGGTGGGTGAAAGAGGAGAAACATGAAAGGGCCTTTGGAAGGACACCACTGCTCACCATCCTTGGGCCAGAGGTCCTTCCTGGGACACAGCCACCCAGAAGACCCAAATCTGGGCTTCCTGCGGCCTCCTGCTGCTGCCCAGTTTTATCCCTGCTTGTCAGCGATGACACACCTCAGAAAGCCTCTCCTGCAGACACCTGCCTGGCTGGACCACGGGACAGAGAGAAGGGGAGCTTCCCAGGGCTTCTGGAACCCATTGTTTCTATGTCTGGTGTTCCCTAGGAAGCCCGAAAGGAGACCCATGGGGCCCCCACCAGTGTTCACATGGCACACCCCAAACCATCTTTCCAGTGTCTTCTTCCCACTGGATCTCAGAACGCATAGTGGCCTGGGTCTCAGAGAATAGAGAAATTAGTTTAAAATTAGTTTATTTTGAAAGATGCCCAGAGGGAGAGAACAAGGCTTAGTAGGAAAGACTACATGAGAATATTAGACCTTGGGGGCAGGTGGATGTTTCAGTGAGCATGTGTGTGTGTGTGCATGTGAGTGCGCATGTGTGTGCGCCCTGTGGACAATTGTGCATGTATGTGTGGACATGTGTGCATATGCATATGAGTGTGCCCTGTAAACATGCAGGAGTGTGCCTGTGTGGACATGTGTACATGTGTGCGTGCACTTGTGTGGACGTGTATGTCCTGTGTGCATGTGTGCATGTGTGCGCATGAGTGCCCAGCACTCCAAAGCCAAACATCTGCCCATCTAACCATCCAACCATCCCCACTTCCGAGGCTTTTCCCTGGGCCAGGCCCTGAGCTAAGCTCTGAAGTGACAGAGGACAGCAACCCAGGCCCGGTCCCTGGGGAGCAGCCCCCTAAGCAGAAGAGGGAACCACGCACACCGTGAGTGGTGACCTCAAAGCCAGAGTTCCTAACCATGAGGCCACACGGCCTCTCAAAGAGGGCTGCTCCAAGGTGGGCTCTAGGTGTCTTACCCATCCTGGAGGATGCCACGTACCACCTTATCTCTCGCCCTGCTCATCAGGAAAGACACCACCAGGCACGGTGTCTGCAATCTGGAATTTGGGGTGACAATTACCACAAAGGGTGGGCAGCTGGGGACACTGTGTGATCTTCAGTGGCCCGGGGGTACCCGGACATCCACTGGCTGGGAGGTCATGCCTCCTGCCCGACCCCACCTAGTCCAGCCCGGGCTCAGGGCACCCTTCTGTGAAGGAGATGCTTCTCCTCTCACTAAAAACACATCTCCCAGCTGAGAAGGCGGGTGGGGGGGGGCGGTTAGGGAAGAGATAGGCAACCCCTTGCTCTCTGTCAGCGCAGAAGGAGGGCTCTGAGTGCTCTAAAAACTAGGTTAAAAATGGCTTGGCTGTACCTATCTTATCTGCTTTACACTGAAAGCCTTCAGCGCGTGGCAGGTTTTCACGCAGAATTTTCCTTGCTAATCCCCCTTTGTTAGCTCTGATACCGGCATTGCAATACCAAGCTCGTCTGGGCGATTTGAGAGGGATTACAGACCCTCAATCCTTCAGCATGTGGGAGAAGAATGTTTTCTTAAATCAAATTTTACACAAACCTGTTTTCAGAAATAATCAAAGTGCAAATCCCTCCTCAGGACTGAAGGGTGGGGGGAAGACACTTGTCTCTTCAAAATTCAACACTGCATCAGGCACTTGTCCTCTTGGAGGGCGAGGCGAAGGAGCAGAGCCACTTGGCTGATTAACGGTACCAACCCTTCGTGTCCTTTTTCCACTTCTGAAGCAGGGCTCCGTGATAGGCAGGTAGGTCGGACGCTTTGGCACAGGATTGGCGCCGACCTGACCCTGCTCTCTGGATGCCAGGATGAGCAAGGGTGCGGGGGCCAGGGGCAGACTCAAATTCAACTTCAACAAGCAAGTGTACCTTAACCCGTCATGTCCCGTGCACCGTGCTGGGCTTCCTGGTGGGAGAGGGGGTTTTTGCTGTGATCGAGGAAGTTTTACCCTTGCCCTGCACAGTGGAGCAGGGGAGTAGCTACCTGTCTGGAGAATCTGGATGCAGGACAGATTGGAACAGGGGTGACAACCAAACAGCAAGTGCTATCCTGCTCTCTGAGAAGGCTTCCCGGAGCTGGGAGAAGCTGGGTGGGGGTGTGCTTCTTGCAGACTAGAACCCCGGACGCCTCCCGAGGGCGTCCTGTACCGAGCAGCAGAGGGACGGGAATCGACTACACCCATCGCTGCCTCCGCTTTACGTGAAACCGTAGCGGTACACCCCCTTGGCTGGTGTGCTACAGTGGGCTGTCTTTCGGGCTCTTTCCAGCTCCTCTGTGAGACTCTAGAAGGCCAGGGAAGGGAAACAAATGGTGCAAGGTGCTAGGGGCCTAGGAGGAAGCCTGCGCTGCCTGGAACTGGCACCCGTGTCTCCTCCCTAATGCGCTGCTGGCAGGCGCCGATCAGCAGAGCCCCAGAGCCACGTCCACCTGCAAATCCTCTCCCCTCCTGCCAACCCCGCCCCCTCTGCTCCTAGCAGCATACTCCTGAACCCGGGCCCCGGGCTGCAAGGTGGTCCCCTGCCCCTCGAGGCTGCCTCCACAGCAGGCAGGCCACCGATGGGAGTGTGGCGGTTCTGGGGCCACACGGCCTGGGCTTTCCTTTCCTGGTCCTGGGGAGGTGAAGGGGGGATGGTGAAGCGGGGAGCCTCTCAGAGCCAAGGCCTCCGGCAGCAAATGGGCCTTGAAATGGGATTTTGTCTCTGACGATGCACTGTGGCTGGGCACAGGCAGCGGTGTGGCCAAGCCATAAACCCTCTCCTCCCTGGGCTGGCCCTCCACGCCTGCTGTGCCCCCGACAGGGCCGCTCAACAGTGAGCATATCGCCTCGTGGGGGCCGATTAGAGATGGATGCGCGGCCCCCGAGGTCACTGGAAGCTCGGGCTGTTCTCGGATGCATAACCCCAATATTTTCTTCTTAAGCAATTCTTCTGCTCTTTGATGTTCTGCAGCGACACACAATCATATTCGGTTTGGTGCACAGAAGGAGGAGGAGGAGGGGCCTGGGGGTGGGGGGGGGAGGAGGCCCCGGCTCTGTCTGCCCGTTCTTCCCGGGCAAATTCAGTTGCACCATTTCATCCCTGGCTGGTCAGGGATTCAGCAAGCTGTGGGTTGTCTCTCCGCAGCGCCAGGATCACGGGGATCCGAGGGAAATGGTGCCAGCGGTTGGGTTTTATGGCTTCCAATGCAGAACTTCCTGATGTGTTTTATTTATTTTAAATTCTGGATTCACTTGCCAGGCTCCCTTTGCCAGGGTACCCAGGGGGCTCAGAAGAAGGAGGGGGGGGCGCCTCGGACTCCTGCTTGCCTGGGGGAGAGGAGAAGGTAGGAAATGAAGAAGGTGGGGGTGGAGGGGGCCCGAAGAAGATGTGAGGAAAAGGAGAAGGAGCAAAGGAGACAGACAGGTGGGGAAGCAGAGAAAGAGGGGTGTGGTTCACCAGAAGAGAGAAGTGGGGGGAAAGAGGAATCCATCCTCATGACACACAAAAGAGGAGGAAATGGCGTAGCAGAAGCCAGATGTGGGCTGGGAAGTGGGGTTTTAGCCACGACTGGGTCTGAATGGTGGAAATCTGTGGCCGGGTAGCAGATGGGGCGAAGAGGCTTACATCACTTAAGTGGCCCATCCCAGGGTTGAACCTCTAGTGCTTGCTCCCTCTCCTCCCTACCCTTTCCAAAGAAGAGCCAAACCAAACAGGACTCAGACACAGGGCTTCTGGCAAGTTCTCCTCCCTCCAGGTTCAGATCCCAGCATCCCCTGCCCTGCTCCCTGAAGCCAGAGGACTTACCCTAGCAGGGGAAGGGAGTCAGAAATGGGAAAGGTCATGGGGCGCCTGGGGGGCTCAGTGGTTGAGCGTCTGCCTTCAGCTCAGGGCATGATCCTGGGGTCCTGGGATCGAGTCCCACATCGGGCTCCCAGCAACGAGCCTGCTTCTCCCTCTGCCTTTCTCTCTGTGTCTCTCATGAATAAATAAATAAAATCTTAAAAAAAAGAAATGGAAAAGGTCAGTGTGGTAGTGGGGGGAGAACCATCTCCAAATGAGGCAAAATGGAGTCCATCACTGACATTAGGGCTGCAGCGAATAAAATCACACCGCCTGTCTCCTGGCCAGACATTTGGGGAATAGGTGAGTATTTTCATGCATTCCTTTTTAAGAGTGAAGCGGCAAGTTTCATTATCATATTTTAATTAAAAGGAAAAAATCCTATTAAACAATTCCCAATGTATTCGGATTAGCAAAAACCAGCACCTGAGACCCAGTAGCTCAGCACGTGTGAATGCGCGAACCAGACTCCTTTCCCCAGAAAGTCTCTCTACACCCGCCCCTCCCCTCCGGCCAAGCAAGTGGCTTCCCAAGGGCTCCGTCCCAGGCAGGCCACAGTGGGCAGCCTGTGCTTCTCTCACACCCCCGAAGGAGGCAGTGGGAAGCTATATCCCCCCAAAATTCTCCAGAACCCCCTAAACTTCCTTTCAAAGCACCACTGGCAATAAACCTGGCTGCAGAAATAGGTAGTCCTGGGCTTAAAACCCAATTACCTTACTTTTTGGTTGTATAGTCCGTCGGAGGCAATTCCTTGATTTATCAGAGCTTTAATTTCCTGATTTGAAAAATGCAAAATTTACATCTACTTCATAGCATTGTTGGAAGGATTTGGAATTATACGTGAGAAGAACCTGGTACAGTTCCTAAGTTAGTGAGTAAATAAACAGGAAGAGATATTCTTATACCACTATTTGTAGACAAGAGAGAGAAATGACTTCCAGAAGCTTCAGATAAAACACACCTTGCTCCCTGGGCACGTGAGTCCATGCTGACCTGTCCCATTAACTATGTCACAGCTGTTGGGGTCACACTTTCTCTTGCTTCCTGGCCTTTGCATATGCTGTTCCCGGACTGTGAACCCAACTTTCTACCCCCACATTCTCACCCACCTTGTCTGGTTAAATCCTACCCATCTGTCAACTCTGGATTTGGAAGTTACTTCCTTGGAGAAGCCTAGTCACCCTGGAGCTCGAGGCCTGTCCCTTGTGCCTCTTGCAATTCTAGTATCTGCTTCAGAGCATCTTAATTGTCCACCTAAGAGTCTGGAATCCTCCCCCTTGAGACTGTGAGCTCCTTAAGAGCAGGGACCAGGCCTGGTGCACCTTGGTGTCTCTCAGGTTATTATACATAGTAGGTGCTCAACAAATGAGATAGATGAGGGGAAATCAGACAACCAAATGCAAAATGGGTAAGGAAAGGTGGTGATGGAAGTGATAGTTTCACATGCAAATGACTTAGAGGTCCTACACAGGATCACTTGTTGAGATATGGTTCCCCCCTACCCAAACGCCAATGCAATGTGGCTGCATTAGCAGAGAAATCGTTTCCAGACAAAGAGAGTGATGACTCTGCTCCCCCTGCATGGGTAGCCGCAGCTGGGATGCTGGGGGTTGTTTTATTTTTATTTTTATAATTTTTATTTTGGGGGGGGGGCGCTTGTTTTAAATACCCATTTACAGGGCACCTGGGTGGCTCAGTGGTTGAGTCTGCCTTCTGCTCAGGTCATGATCCCAGGGTCCTGGGATTGAGTCCTGCATTAGGCTCCCTGCATGGAGCCTGCTTCTCCCTCTGCCTGTGTCTCTGCCTCTCTCTCTGTATCTCTCATGAATGAATAAATAAAATCTTTTAAAAAATAAACACCCATCTCCATGGTGGAGCCCATTCTTTAAAGCCCCCCGTGAATGGTGAAGGACCCCACTTCTCATGTCCTGAGACATGGAGGAAGGGTAGAAGATATTAGCTTAGAAGTGGTTTGGGCCTTTCCTGATGCCTCTCTGTAAGCTGAGCTGTTGTGGGGCAAGGTAGAGACTAGACGAGTTCTGGGCCACTCTAGGGGGAGACCCCAAACCTTCAGTGCATGGAGAGGCAGATCTGGTTCCACAGGGAGTCACCACCCATCCGATTTGCCCAGGACTAACCTTAGGGAAACCCTTCAGCCTCAGGCAAACCTCTCCATTCCCATCCTCTCCCTCCCCACCAGCACCAATCTTTATTTCTATGGGTTTGCCTCTTCTAGATATTTTATATAAGTGGAATCCTTGACTATGTGGCCCTTTGTGACAGGCTTCTTTCACTTAGCAAAATGTCTTTAAGGTTCACCTGTGTTGCAGCATGATTTTTTTTTCTAGCATTCCTTTCCACAGCCAAATAATATTCCATTTATTTGCATGGATATACTATATGATGTACCATCCACTTGATTCATTTATGAGCATTTGTGTTGTTCCTATCTTTCGGCTATTAGGAACAATACTCCTATAAACATTCATGTACGAGTCTTGTGTGGATGCAGGTTTTCATTTCCCTTGGGAGTGACCTGGGCGTGGAGCTGCCAGGCGTCTGGTCCCTCTGTGTTTAAGTCTGAGAAACCGCCAGGCCGTTTACCAAAGTGGCTGCACCACTTTACATTCCCACCAGCAGCACCTGGTGCTTCTCCTCTCTCCCCACCCTTGACACCTGTTATCACCTGTTGGTCTAAGGATAGTCATCCTAGTGGGTGTGGCCGACACTTCAACAGTGAGACTAACGAGGCCGCCTGCAAAGTGCTGAGGCTCCAGACATTGCAAGTATCCCAATAGAGCCAGATGAGTCCTGGGGAAGGGCTGCCTCTGTCTGCAGGGAGGTTGGAAGGAATTAGGTCTCAAAATCTTTGGCTTTGTTACCCTCCTCTTGGGGCTCTAGGGCCTGGTGGAAGGCTGGGGAAGGGGACAGATGGTGAAGGAATGCAAAGGGCCAGGGAAAGGAGGGTGCGGAGGGGAAGGCTCGCTCTAGGGCCGCTCTGCTGCAGGCTGGCTTGCTGTGGGAGGCAGAACCGGCTCAGGTGTCGCTGGTTGGGCCCCTGCTGCTGCCCAGTGTGGGAGAATTGGCAGTGGCTGCAGACACCCCAGAAACCACAGCCACCACCCTGCCCTTGCTGCCTCCCCCAGGCCTCCCCCTCTCTTCGTGGGGCTCCGCTGCCCATCTGCTCTTCTCTCCTTGACACCTGGCCTTTCTGTTTCTGTCTTGGCACCACAGAAGGGGCTTTTCAGCTACCCAGGAATGTCCTCGAGGAGGAGACGTGAGCAGACTGGGCAGGGCGCTCAGAGTGGGGTGGGTGGGAGTGCGGAGAGGTATATGCCAGTGCTTGGGGCCCCCAGAAAGCCAAAGGGGTGGGGCCATGCCTCATTTTGCCATCAGTCCCCAAATACACGACTAAGTCCTCGTGCTTGTGCTGAGGAAGTGGTTCCCCGCTCACACACGTAAAACCCAGATCACAGCCCACTGATGGGCCAAGAGCTCCTTCCCTGCCAAGGCAGCCCGTCCACCCACTGGGTTACTCGCTGCCACTGTTATCCCAATGACATGTTGGAGGAGACCGTGGCATACATGATCTTGTTTAGTCCTTAGGAAAATCGTGGGAAGCAAAAGGGGAAAGATGTCTTACCTTATAGACAGGCTTAAGTTTATCTGAATGACCTGCTCTAGATCCTACGGGCACAAGGGCCAAGGTCAGGTCTCAAAACCAGACTCTGGTTTCTGTCCATTGCCTGTTGCTCAGGCCAAGTGCAGGGCACCATCCTTGACTCCTCTCTCAGTGCCATCGACCCACTAGAAAAACCCTATTGATTCTATCTTCAACTATGTCTTTAACCTGGTCACTTGTCATCCCTACCTCGTGGCCCAGAGCACCATTTCTCTCACATTGTGATTACAAACACCTCTCCCCTGCGTCTGCCCCTCACGGGTCCCTGCAGACAGGCCAGGCTTACTCCTGCTTTCTCCTTTTTTTCTTTTTTAAATAAGATTTATTTATTCTGAAAGAGAGAGAGAGAGAGAGAGCAAGTGGGAGGAGGGGCGGCGGGAGAGAGAGAAGGAGAATCCCAAGCAGGCTCCCAGCTGAGTGCAGAGCCCGACCCAGGGCTCAATCTCACCGCCCTGAGATCATGACCTGAGCTGAAGTCAAGGGTCAAAGGCTTAACTGACCGAGTGACCCAGGCACCCCAGCTCTTGCTTTCGTCTTTGTGTGTCTCAGATTTCGTCTCCATCCTCAATTCCCCTCGTACAGTGTGGGGCCTGGAGGGGCAACTCACTGGGAGGTGTTACAGAACAGAGCTGTGTGTGTGTGCACATGTGTGTGTCCATGGGCACGTACACACGTGCCCTGGCTTCCACCAAAATAATACAAAAAACCCAGGCAGGTAGCCATAACTCTTGCCAAAAGCTTATGTATTCTGTCCCTACTTTTAATTTTTTTTTTTTTTAACAGAGAGGGGACTACGCGCATTACATGTTGTAGCAAATCAGGTGAGAACCACCCCAACTGGCAAGAGGAGAGATTGCATGCTTCCAGCAGGGGCAAGGCCACATCTTAGTTCCTCTGCCATCCTGCCAAGCAATTCGGGTCTCATCAGATGCCAGGACTGAGAATGAGTTGACCTAAGGGTCCCAGACAGAGCTCACTTATGACACAGATGGCTAAGTGCCACCTTCTCCCCACCCCTCCCAATGGAGTCTGATCACTCTGAAGGCGGCCGGGCTGCTGGGGAGTGGGTAACTCTAGTTTTGGCTCTTTAGCTTTCCTGTTGGATTTCAGCATCCTCTGTGATCACATTAGTGTGAGAATGCCTCTTACGGTTAGCTGTCTGCATCTAAGATGAGGCTGTAATGACCTCCCTGGTGTCTCATGTGCGCACACGCCCCCTCCCCGGGGGCAGACCCCCACTCTGCCTCCACGTGGGGGGGATGTGCATGTGACTGTAACAGCTTCCCATGTGGTCTGGCCAGTGGGTATTGGCTGTGGAGGCTGTTGATTACCTACAAAGAGCATGGAGGGCATGGGGTCAGCAGTAGCCTCGGAGTGAGACTAGATCCTCCTCCTTAAACTCCCAGACAGGGGGGCTGTGTCTGGAATAGGAGACAGACCTGTCGAGGCTGGGGGCAATGACACAGCATTCCCGATTGCTGATTCCTGCTCCAGGACACGGAGGGAGCAGAGGCTGAGGTTGCCACTTTGCCCTGCACCCAGCCCCGGGCCCCATTCCAGGCCCGCACCCCCGTGGAATAAGGGAGGAGGACATGGGGAATTACTGCGTATCACTCACGTGATGTGCTACAGAGAGGTATTACTGAGTCCATTTTACCCATGAGGCCTACTGAGGCCCAGGAGCCTGATGTGACCAGGCTGATAAGTGGTAGAGCTGGGATTCCAAATCACATCCTCTGCTACCGAGCCAGTGCTGTCCTGCTACACCCCCCACCGGCCAGCCTCCCCCTGGCTCCTCTCCCCAGGCCACTGGTCCCTCCTCTGAGCACCCACTATGTTCATCTCCACCTCCCTGCTTAGCTGTTACTGCTGCTCTTGAACTGTTTCTGGCTTGTGGCCCCTGCCTCCAACCCCATGGGATCACAAGCTCTGAAAGGGCAGAAACCATGACTTCTGGATCCCACAGTGCAGTTCACAAAGCAGATGCGAGGCGCTAAAACCAGCTAGCACCTAGGGCCTGGTGGGACCAGCCAGAGGGAACCAGGACCAGTGCAAGCATATGTTGGTGAGAGGTGCCAGGCGGACTTTGCTCCTGCTCCCTCAGTCCCCTGGGCTCTTCAGGCCACCCTACCCTCGGCCTGGCACTGGGGAGGATGTGTGAGCACGGTCCATGCTCGGGGCGGGGGGCTTGGCTACCCCTCCTGGTGGCTGGGACCTGGGTGTGCTACTTCACCTCTCTGAGCTGTGTGGTTAAACAGAAGCAAGCATCCTGACTCTACAGGGAGGTCATGAGGCTGAAAACCAATGTGCTTACAACTGGGGAAATCTGAATATGGATTGGGTTTTAGAGGACACCAGGCCATTACTGTTAATTTTATTCAGTGTGACAATGGCGTTACGGCCCAGTAAGAAAAATGTTCGTGTTTTATATAAATGACCAAGGCTATATGTAGGGGTGAAATGATCAGACGTCTGGGGTTCGTTTTAAAATAACTCAGCAGGGATCCCTGGGTGGCGCAGCGGTTTGGCGCCTGCCTTTGGCCCAGGGCGTGATCCTGGAGACCCCAGATCGAGTCCCACATCGGGCTCCCGGTGCATGGAGCCTGCTTCTCCCTCTGC
This sequence comes from Vulpes vulpes, assembly GCF_048418805.1. Classification (NCBI taxonomy): domain Eukaryota; kingdom Metazoa; phylum Chordata; class Mammalia; order Carnivora; family Canidae; genus Vulpes; species Vulpes vulpes. The sequence continues at coordinate 117,187,336 of NC_132791.1, read as the reverse complement.
CTGTGTCTCTGCCCCTCTCTCTCTCTCTCTCTCTGTGACTATCATAAATAAATAAAAAAAATAAAATAAAATAAAATAACTCAGCAAAGGTAAAATAAAATGAGCAAGACGACATAAGATGAACTACGTGCGGCAAAGCTGGATGATGGGCATAAGGGGGCTCACTGGGTAGCTTCTCTACTCCTGGATATATTTGAAATTTTTTTTTCACAATTACCATACCAAGAAAGATAAAAAGAAAACCTGCAGGAAAAAAAAGGATTATACTACATCTAGGATTTGGCCCCTGGCACATAGGAGATGCTCACTAAATTATTTTCAGGTTTGTGTGTCTCCTTTTCCACGCTTGTCAGGGGACTGAATCCCCTCCCCTGAGGGGAAATCCCACAACCTCAAGTTCTATCAAACAGAGGAACCTCCCCTAAGCCAGTCAGGGAGGCCAGGTGACTCCTCCAGGGCTGGACACTGCTGGCTGCTATTCATTAAGCACTTACTACGTGCTGGCCCCTGGCCGGGTGCTGTGCTCACAGGCTCTCCTTCATCCCCACAGTGCCCCTGCGAGGGGAGCAGTAGTGTCCAGGTGTCAGCCTCTCTCTGCCTCCTCATTCATCCCCTCCTTCCCCTTGTCTTGCTCAGGCTCTGGTCCTGTCTACAAAAATTGGCACTTCCAGAAGGGTCTGTGCATAAGCCTTGCCCCCCGACCCGCACCCCACAAACCACCTGGGCACGGTCTTGGAAATAAGAATGGGAACATCAGGGGCCCCCCTGCCAAGATGCTCAGTGGGACCCCAGGTTGGCAGAGGTATGAAGACGGCTGCCTGGTGGAGGTTTGCTAAGGAACAATTCGGACACAGGAGGGTTGTGTCCCTGTGGGTGGGCTGCCATGGCACAGAGTGGGTTCTGCGGGACCCGCTTCCCTCTCGGGCAATGGATTGCCATGACCCCAGCTCCTGCTGCTGCTAAAATGAAGATGTCAGGGTGGTGAGGCTGAGGAACTTCCCTTAATGATGCCCATCCTGCTCCTGGGTCCCATCCTTCTCCTTCCACCTCCCACCTTGACCCAGGCTGCCAAAACTGCCCTGTAGTTTAAGCACCCTGGGAAAAGCTGCCTCCTCCAGGAAGCCTTCATGGAGCAGTGGGAGGAGAAGCCAGGATAGTGTTCACAGCCTTCCTCTCCAGAAACACAAAACTCCTCTGATTTGTTTGTGCTGAGCTCTCCACTAAAACCTTCAACTCTCAACCTGCAGGGATTTCGGACTTCGCCTTTGGTACACTTGTTACCTAGTTCTGAGTCTGAATTTATCCACCCCATGTTCTCTTTATATCTGCTGGTTTTCATGCGGTTCCCTTTGAAGCTTTTATGGGGCTAGTTTAAGATTGAGAGAGAGGAGTAGGACTTCATACAGAAGATTGTAAACTTAGAGAGCATCTAAGCCCAAGAGGTGGGACAAGCTGAAAATGTAAAGAGCTTCTGAGAGGGTTTAGCTCATTTTGGGCTGTCAGGCTATGATGGATAATTGAAGGAAACCGAAGAGACTGGATGTGTATTTGATTGTGTGAGGGGCATAGGGGGAGAAGGTGGGGAGCACATCCCATCCCCCCAATGAATACTCCCACATTGTCTACGTCCCTACTTTTTGGTAGTAAGCAGGAAAATTCATCCTTTCCCTATGAGCCTGATCCCTTGAAGAATTCTTCAAATTTGCCTTTTAATTTTCCAGAAAGTGTGGAATTCCTCTGTAGGTCTTTCTTTCACCCAAAGCAGAACAGCTGAATTGTTTTTTAAAGATTGCTCCCAACTCCATCTAGGCCTGCACAGTTTTAGGTGGGTTGGGCGGGCCACCCTCAGCCCCAGGCACTGACCCAGACAGTCACTCATTTCCTGTAGGGGGGTGGGGGCTTCAGGGCAACCCCACTGCAGAGAAACAATGCTTGGGGAATCATCCACACACTCGCTTACCCTGGGTACCATCCTGCAGGCTCACATACCCCAGCTCATGGAAGCCTCACCGTCACTCAGGGGGTGAGCTGGACAAGCCTTATCTGCATCCCACAGGTGAGGAAAAAGGTTCAATAAGTAGTAAGACCCATCCTCAGTCAGAAGGTGGACAAGTGGCAGAGTTACTTCAAGCCTGTCTCGGTAGAGGACATGGAGAGGCTCCCTTGGGCTGTGAAACTAATGCTGGGGGTACAGGCTGGCTGGACACTTGCATGGCTCCCCCATTCCCACCCCCAAGAGCTTTCTTTCTCTGTGGGGCACAGGTCCTCACAGGACACCTGCAAGGACAGGCCCTGGATGGAGCCATGGTTGTGGCCTGTGCTCTCAGTCACACATGGAAGGGGTCCGTTTAGAGCTTGACTTGCAGACTTCTTCTCTGCTGAAACCCACCGGGCAGCCCCACCTCCCAGGTCTCACAGGGTCCAGGTTCAAGATGCAAAGCCCCATCTCTGGGAAAAAATAGGATAGAATTCTAAGGTGTCAGACATCATCTAACCCAACTCTCATTTTAAAGGCCAGGAACCTAATGGCACCAGAGGAGAGAGATTTGTCAGGGTGTGCCTGGTTTTCCAGATGGCGCTCACTTGTCCTGAGAGCCGAGCCTGGGGCCGGGCCTGCACGGCAGTCTGTTTTTATGCTCCTGGGAGTGTCTAGTGCCAGCCAGGGCCACAAAGACACTTATGCTCCCATGCACATTGGTGGATATGTGCTGGCACCCAGAACACTCCCTCCAGACTGCTTTCCTTCCTTAAATTGAACCCATTTAGAAAGTTTTCTTTCCTCTCCTCACTGAAGACATCCATCACCTTCCCCGGCAGAGGCAAGGCAGCCACAACTCCTTCCCTGGGTTTATTAAATATGTTCCAGAGACTATTTGTAGCTGTCATGGAGAAGCCGATGGGAGGCTGGGATCCCTCTCAGCTCTGCAGCCTGTATTTGCATCTCCAGGTCAGGGACCCCTCTATAAATGTTTCTCCATCACCGGCTTGGGATACCTCAAGCGCCAATGCAGTTGGCCTCACTCTCAAATAGCCACTGGGACCACAATGGGGTGGCCAAGGGATCTCAGCTGGGGCTGGCTGGACAAGGACTGAGCCCATCCAGCAGGACAGCCACCTCTCACGGATCAGACCCCAACTCAAACAGGGCAGTGAAGAGAAAATTCACTCCCCCTATGTCCCAGACCCCATGGAGCCACTGAGAGTCATAGATGGGACCTGGGAGTCCCGGGTATGGGGACCATACTCCCCCCACCCGGGCTGTCCTAGCTCAGTTGGGCCTTGGGCTTGCAGATAGGGATGTGGCTTGAGAGAGCCTGCCACATGCTGGCTCACAGTGGAGCATGGAAGGGAAACATACTCCACAGAGGCCTGCAGGGCTTGCCTGGCCCAGGGAAGGAGGTTTGGGGATAGCAGGCTGTAGCTATGAAGGACCCCAGAGGCCCTGGAAACTCCCTTCCCATTTGATGGATGAAGACAATGAGTCCCAAAGAGAGAGAGCAGGGCTTGCTGGGGACCCCCACCTCCCTGCCCACTGTCCCTTTAGTGCCCCTTTATGGGAGGACCCAGGACAACTGAGGCAGATTTACTTCCTTCCCTAGGATTCAAAGAGCTGGGAAAGGAATTCCAGAAAGTACTGAGACTGAAATTAGGAGAGCCAAGCTTCTAGATTTCTTTAGTCATTTCTTTTTCTTTGTTATTACGAAATATTTTCAAATGTACAGAAAGAATTATATAACCAACATCTGTGGACTCACTACTAGTATTAACAAATCCTAATAACTTGAATGATTTCTATTTTCAAGTATGGTATTAGCTGCTATATGGTTAGCTGAATTTTTATAGCTCTTTTCAAATGTAAAATAATTTTATTCTTTTCAATAAAGGCATTTCATTAAATGTATAACCAGGATTTAATTTTTAGACCCTGGAAGACTTCATTTAAATACATTCAGAAGTCAAGAAGGAAAAAAGCCCTCTGTCAGGCCTTGTGTCCTGGTTTTTCTTTTTTGGAAAAATGGTCTCCGTGGCTATGGCCTGGCCTGCTTGGAGGGGAGGGAAGTTGCTACAGATTGCCTAGACTCTGGAGAGGTGACATCCCCAGGAAATGCTTTCTTTCAAGCCTTCAAGATGGACCCCCCACCCACCCACCCAGAATGAGTAAAGAGGAGCATGAGAGGAAGGAGAGGAAGCCTAACCCCAGGTGGGCTCTGCTAGGTGGCCCGGACCCTCATCCTACCTAGAGTCCTATGTTCCCTTCCCCTGACCCAGTACATTCCTCAATCCTCTTCTTGCAGACCATGCTCCCAGCTATGGCCAGCTACTTCTAGCTTGTAGCTTTTTTATTTTTATTTTTTTAAGATTTTATTTATTTATTCATGAGAGACACAGAGACATAGGCAGAGGGAGAAACAGGCTTCCTGTAGGGAGCCCAATTCCATCCCAGGACCCCAGATCATGCCCTGAGCAAAGGCAGACACTCAACCACTGAGCTACCCAGGCGTTCCACTTGTAGTTCTTATTTAGCATTTACTATGTGCACCTGTCAAGGTGTCAACAGATTGTTAACTGCATGTGCTGGACCCGCTCATGTCAGCTCAGAGAGGGGACTCCTTGTTCAGGGACATCATATTAGTAGCTTGCAACTGGCCACGGTAGGAGAATTTATGCCATGAAAATCAATCTGCAGACACTACAAATCAGGGCTTCCCCTCTCTCCCTGAGAGCTGGTTGTTAACCATTTGCCAGCACACCACTGGTATTAACTGTTCCAAGAATATTTGCATTTAAGCATTCTCCTAGAGAAGAAAAACACGTAAGAGCCAAAGGAATGAATCACAAATGGTCAAATTTCAGATACGAGTCTGAGAGTGAGAGGAGTTTCACCTCAGCAAAGCAGCCACTGCTCAGCATTTTGTGGCTGGACAGGTCCCTAGAAGTTACATTGTCCAAGACTCAGGTTAGAAAGCAAAACGAAGTCCAGAGACGTGACTCACCAAAGGTCGGTCACGAAGCTCACTAATGACACAGGTGGGCTTACAACTCATAGTTGCCTTTCCTGGCACTTTCTACAGGATATTACAACCCCAAGCCTCCTCATGATGCTGCTCAGCTGGAGATGAGGCTGAGCCCAAGTGATGAAAGTGAAGACACGGAGGTAGGAATGGCGGTGTGCCAAGCTCTTCTTGTCCCTTTCTCCTCACCCTGCTTTCCCAGGAAAGGGCTGGGTGTCTAGTAGGTGCTTAGCAACTTCTTATAGGTGCTTAGCAAAATCTTGTATGGGCTCAGGCTGATGAGCCAGGTGGGCAGAGTCATGATGACATGGGCAGGGGTCCACACCTCAGGTGGCATGGTGAGCTCACTCAGCAACCAGGTCCCTTTGGCGATCAGAGTTTAAGGGATGGGTCACAGAGACAGCAAGTTTGTCTGGAGGCTGTCACTTGCTCTGGCCCTCCCAGGAGGGGTTTCTCAGGGTCAGAGGGCAGTTGATGTCTCCAGAAACCTAGGTATGATCCATGAGGCAGAGAGACATAAAGAAGATGGGAGCAATCTGGTGCCACACCAGGCTTTTCCGTCACTGGAGCAGGAGTGTGGTGCTAACAGCTGAGAGAGGCAGAAGCTTGGGCTAAACCAGACAGTGAAAGGGGAGCAAGGGTGGGATGGGGGGAGGCAGAAGGGAGACTCGGGGAGTGGGGCGGCAGAGGGGAGGAGGGATGGGGAGAGAAGAACCACACTGGCTAGAAGATGGCAAACAGGAAGGAAGACCTGCCTGCAAAGCCAGGAGATAAAGCAGGAGGATGGAGCAAAAGGGAAGGAGAGAGAAAGAGGAGCCAGAGAGACATGCCCCACAGGGCTACTCTTGACCTGGCCTCTGCTCAGACCTCCTCCCCTCCCCCAGGGTGGCATGGGGACCCTGTGGCCTGGCACTGGGGCCTCCAGTCCAGTGTATGTGCACAGACTCCGGGAGGGGTGGCGGCCCAGAAGCAGCCCGCAGTGGCCATGCCATCCAGCCCTGTGTGGAGGCTCTGCCTGTCCATGCCCCCAGGGGCCAGCCACGGCCCCGGCCCTGGCCCCTCACTCCCTGTCCCCGCCAGCGTCATCTACACCTTCTTCGTGCACTTGCCCTCTGCAGAGGCCGGCCCTGGTGACCTGGAAAGCAGCTGTGTGTTCCTGCACTGAGTTCCTTCCACTCCAGGGGAAGGGGCAGGGCAGGCTCTGAGCGGGGCTCCTGGCTTCCCTGGAGGGGCAGGCTCTAGGCTGAGCGGGCAGCCAGTCTCCCAAGCACCGAAGCCCTTTCTAAAGAGGACTAATAGCAAAGCCGGACTGCTTGCGTGCCCTGGTCACTTGGGCTGAGTCCAATTTTTAGGCATCAGAAGCGACCAAGTGTGAGCAAAGAAGAGAAGGAAGGTCTCCGGAGGGTGGAAGCTGTGGGCCCTAGCCCTGAGGGTGGCGCAGGCTTTAGGGTCAGGCAGACACTGGGTTTGTGGCTGGCTCAGAGCAAGACCCCGGTATGACTCACCTTCTCTGCAAAAAGGGGGATGCTGGTGATGCCTCACCCTGTGGTTGTGTGGAGAGAGAAATGACACACAGCCAGAGGCCTGGTGCACACTCACTCCTGCTAGCCGCTCAGTGAATGTCCCTTCCCTTCCAGCTCAGGGAACCTGGGTGGCCCCGACTCTATAGGGGGCCTCCTCCAGAGATGGGAGTTAAAAATCTCTGCGAACACTTGCTGGGTCCTGGGGAGGTAAGTGTCTGCCACTAAGTACACTGAGGTAGGGAACGTGAGATGCCCACAGGCTCAGACTTAAGCCGTCTATAGGGCAACAAACAAATTCTTGAGCAGGAATTGTGCCTACTGCTTTGCTTACATTATCTCTGCCGCAGATCCAAAGGAGAAAATCCACCTCCCAGGCCCGGACAAGTCCCCCATGGCTCCTGGCCACAATCCTATCCTTCCAGACACAAAGGTTCAACCTTAGCATCACTGACCTGCCATCGCTCTTTCTTCCTGTGATCACTGGGCCTGGTCCAGCATCTCTGCCTCTTCTGGGGCCGCTGCAGCCCCAGCCCTTACAGGGTCAGGCCCAGGCTCCCTCCTGGCTGGCTCCTGCCTGAACTTCCTGCTCTGGGAGGGGCCCCTTTGAACTAATCAGTCACTTTATTATGAGACTAATTGTAAAAAACACTACCGGCTAAAACTTTTGAAATGCCTACTGGATAACATATGAAATTTGTGGTCCCAAATTTGCTCCCAATCTACCTTTCTGAACCTCTCTCCCAGTTTGCTCTCCCCAAACAGGCCCAGGGCATTCTCACCTCCAGGCTTTCCTTCTCATGTTCCTCCGCAAGCCTGCAAGCTCCTTCCTCCACCTAGCTGAAACACAACCCTCCCAGGTGCTGCCTCTTGGGAAGCTTTTCTAGACGGTTCCTCATTGGAGCCCTCTGCTTGGTTTGTCCTCTGGTTGGAAGTACACCCTGGAAAGGGTGCTGAATGGGGGCTGGCCCCTGGCCGTGCCACCAGCTGGGCAAGCTAACAAATTCTCTGGTCTGTTTCTTCACTGGTGAAATCGGGTCCCCACAGATGGCTCCTCACTGGCCCTCTTGAGCCTTCTGAGTCTGGATCTGCAGGGTGGGGTCTGGGAATCTGTTTGGGGACACTCCCCAGATCATGAGGAGCCACTACCACTTTGGGGAGTCCCTGGACTGGAGAACCTATAGACTGGCCTAGTGTCAAGACTTCTGCAGACTACAGATGTCTCCAGATATCAAGGGACCTGTGTCCTTTTTTTGCAGGTTCACAAAGCGTCAGCTGTGACGTTTAGAAGATGCTCAACAAATGAGAGTCGAATAAGCGAATGAATGAATGAATGAATGAATGAATGAATGAATGAAGGCCCTGAAGGGAAACAGTTGTAGCTTGTGTAAACCAAAGTGAGAACAAACACAGTCGCCCGGGCAAACATTCATGTGTACAGATAAACATAAACACTTAACGGCGGGCACACCTGTCCTCAAATGCAATTTGAACATAATCCAAAAATTCTGCATTGGCACCTATGCATACGCCTTTAATTTTTTTTTTACAAAAGCCTCAAATGTGTGAGATTTATTACCAGTAGGGACACCCCAACCATTTAAAAACAGTAATTAATTTCAATATTTTGTTACATCAGGATGCTGCGTGGTGATAATGTGGCGTGCATGCTGTGTGTGTGTGTGTGTGTGTGTGTGTGTGTGTGTGTGTAGGGCTGGGGGTTTGGGGGTGGCTTGCTAGGATTATAAAGATTACTGGGGGCAGCTGAAGGCTCTTAGGACCAGGCAGCTAATTGGCCGGCTTCCCCAAGTGGCTGTGGCTCAGGGCTGGAGCCCACAGGGAGCATGCAGTGCCAGGTGTGAGTGGGTTCTCCAGAACAGTCCAGAACTTCCCCAGGAAGTCCTGGCAGTGAGGATTTCCCCAGGGACCATGCAAGACTGTCACTGGTGGGTGGGTGATGGTGAGGGACCCTGGAGGGTGGCCCTGTGAGGCACACAGAAATGGCTTGGTTTGTGAGGCATTTCCCCCAAGCAAAGGCACAGACTAAGGCCATACTTTGATCAAAACCTCGGTCCAGGGTGCTTTGCTCTTACAGCCTGTCACTGATGCTGCCTCTATGCACAGCTGCTGGACCAGTGTCCCCTTGCCCTGGTCTCAGCCTGGGGTCGGTCGGGACAAGGGAGAGAAATGGATAAGACCCCAGAGGTCACCCTGGCAGGGGCTGCAGCAGGGCACTTCTGTCCCATGGACCCCATCCTCTCCACTTAGTGCTCGCTAATGTTCTGCTTGGTTCTCTGAGCTTTGTGGTGCATTTCTAGCAAAGTAGGAATAATTAGACCCTTAAAGATATGTTTTCCTTCAGAGTTTCAAACTATTTTCCTGACATTATCTGGTTTGATAGTGTCCCCTCAAGGCAGGAGTTCTCATCCCCTCCTGCAGCCCCGGAATCTATGGGGTACCAGTGCCTACACAAGATGAGTGTGGTTTCCATCATCCGTATCTGTGAGGCTGGACTCCCAGGTGGCCCTGGCCTGCCCTCTCTGTAGTCAGAGTGGCTTTGGCCTTGGGTCTCCTCCTCGTACCACCATCCTTGTCAGAACTCTCAGATGACAAGGCTGAAAGTCAACCCTTGGACCCTGCTGGAAGGATCCAGCAGCCCTGGGAGGCCTCATAACAGGGAGGCCCAGACTTTGCAACCACTACCCGGCCTCTGCAGTGTCTTCTTCTTTTGAAAGCCACAACGCTGGTGGAATGAGTCCCAAGTATGTTGCCTGTTCTCAAGTGGTTAAACAGAGAGTTACCACCGACCTGGCAAGTCCACTCCTAGGCATACACCCAAGAAAAATGAAAACACACGTCCCCACGAAAACTTGTATGTGAATGTTTATGGCAACATTATTCATAATAGCCAAAGGAAGAAAACAGCCCAAATGTCCATTAACTGCCAAGTGGATAGAGTAAATAAGCCATATCCATGCAAGGGAATTTTATTCAGAAATAAAACAGAAGGAGCTACTAATACACACTACAACATGGGTGAATCATGAAAACACTACACTAAGTGGAAGAAGCCAGACACAAAAGGCCACATGTTGAAGGATCCCATTTATAGAAAATGTTCAAACTAGGCAAACCTATAGCACAGAAGGTAGACTGTTGAGGGGCGCCTGGGTGGCTCAGTCCATTGAACATCTGCCTTCAGCTCAGGTCATGATCTCCAGGTCCTGGGACAGAGCCCTGTGTCAGGCTCCCTGCTCAGTGGGGAGTCTGCTTCCCCGTCCCCCCGCTCCACTCATGCCCTCTTTCTCTCTCTCCCCACCTCTCAAATAAGTAAATAAAATCTTTTTAAAAACCACATCAAACAAACAAAAATGAAAGTAGACTGTTAGTTGCTTAGGGCTTGGGGGAGATGGGAAGGAGGTATTTAGGGGGCACCATATAAAGGGGAGGGGTTTCTTTCCGAGGTGATGTAAATGTCCTAAAATTGCAGTGGTGGCTGCACATATCCATAAATATGCTAAGAAACCATTGTATAAATATTTATTTATTTGAGAGGGGTGGGGAGCACAGCAGAGGGAGGGGATGGAATAGGGGAGGAGGAGAGACAGAGGGAGAGGGAGAGGGAGAGGGAGAGGGAGAGGGAGAGGGAGAGGGAGAGGGAGAGGGAGAGGGAGAGGGAGAGGGAGAGGGAGAGGGAGAGGAAGAAGCAGACTCCCTCCTGAGCAGGGAAACCTCTTCCCTGGGATCATGACCCAGGGGGGATCACGGGACTCTGACATCACAGAACCGGCATTCTAGGACTCCGAGATCATGTCCTGAGCTGAAGGCAAATGCTCAGCCAACTGAGCCACTCAGGTACCCCAAAACCATTGTATGTTTTCAACGGGTGAATTGTGTGGTATGTGAACTATATCTCAGCAAAGCATTATAAAAAATTTCAAAAGAGAGCAGCAAACTGGGCCTGAGAGCTGTGGGCTGACCTTCTGGATACACTGCTGGTTTGCTCTGTGACACAGGAGAAGCCACCTCCTTCTCTGCATCCCTGGCAGCCCCTTCAGGAGCCGGGGAGAGACTAGGGGAGAGGCTACCGCCTGCCAGTGAGGAGCACTGGGAGGAAGAGGGGATGGAAGCTACCTTGGCAAGTGGAATAAGAACAGAGGCATTATTTAAACGGACAAGATTTACTGTCGAGGTGTCACTGCTCTGGGAAGTTGCGATGTCCTTGAGTTACAGGCTCTGAGCCCCATAGAATGTTAAGTCACAAGGTACCTGAGAGCAATCAGGAACACAGGTAGGATGCTGTTCCTGCCCAGGTGTGTGAACTCGCCTCCCCCCCAATCCACAAACATTTATTAGAGGCATGGAGGACACTGAACTGATGGAGAAACAGCAGGAAGGAGTGGCAAGGCTTTCCTTAGGGTACCCTGGTGGGCACGGCCGCCTGCATTTATTCCCTCTCATCTCTAAACCAGGATGTAAAACAGAATCAGATGCAATCTCTCTGAAATCTGTCTGAAACAGAAAACCCTCCTCCCACGTTTGCCTCCCAGCCCCAATGCTAGGTGTCCAGATGTTGTGGCAGCTGCCAGCACATTCCCTCTTTCCAAACCCCGAGTATACATACAGCCCAAGGCTGACCATGGCTGCAAGCCTTGCAACCACCCCCAGGCGTGGCTCCGGTGCACACAACAAGGCCTGCTGTCCTGTCTGCCATCTTAACATCCTGAGACTGAGGCCCACCTGCAGGGGATCCACACAGGCAGGCATTGGGCTGGCTGGAGTCTGTGTGTCATGGGGGTCCGGTGTGCCCAGGTTCAGGACAGATGTGTCAGGTCAGTGCGTGGGCATAAGAAGCCTGGCTATTTTGGGGCTTTGAATTCTGGAGCAGCAGGATACAATACTGATAATGATCCTTCTAATTAAAACAACAATACTATTAATTATCTTCTTATTATGGGCATAGATTTTACAGGTATTATGAATCAGTAGTCACAACAACCCAGTGAGGTACATATTATCATCTTCATTTTATAGATCTGGACATTAAGGCTCAGAGAGGTTAAGTATCTTGCCCAAGGTCACACAGCTAGTAAACCAGTAGAGGTGGGATTTTAAACTAGGTCTGTCTGATGCAAAATCACTGGAAAGCATAATCCACACACCATCCCCCTCTCAGACCTTTTCCCAGGAGCCAGAAAGCCACCCAAGCATCCTGAAGATGATTGCTCTGTAAGATGGTAATCTCAGGACTGCCCCAGCCCCTATGCGAATTGGGTCCAGCCCCAAACATCACATTTATGTCAGGCTATAAGGGGTCTTTGTTTAATCTTACGATTGAGACACTGAGGAGAGGAGGCCTATTTTGAAGCTTAGTCTGGAAAGCAAACCTGGGTACAGAAGGAGCCTGCTCACAACACTGCCTGTCAGTTTCCTGTGCCCACCCCACCCCCAGAAGTGGCTCCCAGTCAGCGCCGCTGGGCTGGGGCTGGCAGTGTGAGTGTGGCTGAGATTCAGGGCGGGTCCACCCACCATCTGGAAGGTGGAACAAAGTGGGTGACCACTCACACTCTGCAGAAGTGGGGTGTGGGGTCTCGTATCAGACCAAACTGGATCCTAACCCTGGCTCTACCCCTTAACAGTGCTGCTGCCTATGATAAGAGCCTTACATCTTTGGGACCTCAATTCATTGACTGTAAAATGGGAATATAGTGCTTCCCCCACTGAGATGTTCTAAGGCTAAGGATGGTGATGACAGTAAAGGATCCTGTCACATTTACTATGTGCCAAGGACGTCTGTTCTAAATATCTACCTAGACATCTCTGCAACTATCATTCTATCTATCTATCTATCTATCTATCTATCTATCTATCTATCTATCTATCTTTTTCAACTACCTTGTAAGATAGACATTACTATTATTGCCCTTTTATACATGAAAAAAAAATGAAGGCTCAGAAGGAAGAGAAATATGCTCCAGGACACAAATCTGAGTGCGTGGGGGTGCTGGTTTCTGAACCCTATGTGGTCTGACTCTAGAGTCTGGGCCTTAATTGGCACACCACACTGCCTCTGATGCACGAAGGTCCAGCCGTGGTGCCTGGATGGTGCACAGGGCCATGCCTGCCGGGTGGTAGGGTCACATCCATGGCAGCTGTGGTCATCAAATGCCCCAGGCCGTCCAGAGGAACTGGCAGCTTATTAGGAGGTGCCAGCTTTATACCACCCAGATCTAAGCATTGACTAAGCAGAGAACTAGAAACATACCCATTGCTTGGAAAGAATAAAAATAAAGGAGAGCTTAACTGTTGAATCCAGAAGGGGTCTTCACACCAGCTACTGGAGGCTAGTAGACCCCACTGGCAAGGTGGGTCTGTTGGGCTGTAGGGGTCACAGGGACAGAAACACCACCTGCCGTCCATGCTGCCCAGTTCCTGCCTTCAGGGCAGCCAGTCCCTGCATGTGATGCGTCTCCCCACTGTGATGCGTCCTGTCCACCAACATCCACACCCCTCGGGTGAAGTGTTTCCTTCCAGATTCCCAAAAGCCCTTGGATTTCCAAAGGAGGGACCTGGACCCTTAGGACCTCAGGCCCACACAGAACTCAATAGGATCCTGAAAGAAGTAACAGAGAGAGAGGAACTAAGCAGAGAAAGCCTTGAGAAGTCATGGAGAAACTTGGAACATAAGGGTAGCAAGAAAAGGGATCTGGAAACCAGAAGTCCCAACCTCCAGGGTAATGTGCCCTGGCCAGGAAATGAATGTGGCCTGCTTTCAAATTTTGTTCCCCCGGAAAGAGCACCTCTCCTGCCACCATCCTTTTGTCAGAAATTCACATTACAATCCTTTTTCTGCTTTTGCCTTTGCTGCCAAGAAGGCTCAGAGTTGAATTTAATGCCCACTATTAGTAAGCATCCAACCTCAGGTTGGACATGGCAGCATGTCCTCCTCATCCCGCGCTCTCATCTATCTGGGATCTACTTCTCTGACTTTATTTGTAGCTGTCAAGGGTCCCTGTTCTCCTTTTTGGAAGCTAGTAGAACACACAGTATAGGTGGCCACTGGATTACAGAGGGAGATTTTAGCATTAATGGGGAACTGGATTAGTGACCTTTTAAGGCTCCCTTTGAACCCTGCGTTTCTGGGACAGTGATCAATAAATAAACAGTCTGCCATGCTCTTGCTACACAGACACACACACACACACACACACACACACACACACACACACAAAGCTGAGCGTCTTCACTGTCTCCAGGCAAAGGGTGTTCTGCTTCGGGAATGTCAAGGAGAGACTGACTCTAGTGCATGCGCTCGCACAGGACAATCAGCCCAGACCTGCTTCTTGCCGGCATCACCTTTCGGTGCTGGAGCAGGGCTTGGTCACAGGATGCCAGCTGGCACAGACACACAATGAGCCGACTACTCAAGAACAATGGCCCCTCCACAATGCAACTGTCTGCTAATTGACAACAAAGGCTTAGCAGGGACTGTGAAGTCATGAGGCTGCTTCTATGACAAGCACAGAATGGAACACAAACCTCTCTCAGGACGCACGTCTAAGCGCAAACAGGAGCTACCAGGGCGTCCCTGCTGCAGCCCTACGTTTTTCAAGACTCATGCTGGGCTCCAGGCCCATTTAAGCTTGAGAGGTTTGCCAATACCAAGTTCAGCTTATGGACCTCCTTACCTCTGTCTCTGGTTCTGATGTCAAGGAGACATTCCCAATCCACTCCTACAGGGTGATGAAGTTCAACTCCCTTGTTTTACGGATTGGCAAACAGAAGCCCGGAAAAATGACGTCTTGCCCATTTACTGGCAGAGGCAGCACTAAAACTCACATCTTCAGAGATCTGAGATTGGCTGGGGCAGCGGGGGTGGGGGGGTGGGGGGGTGGGGGCGAGGGTGCTCACAAAGGCATCGGCAGGGTGTGAACTTTACAAAGAAGGTAGCATTTAACAGCAGGGCTCGCAAAAGGCGGGACCTCATCCCAGGGCCCGAGTTAACAGCCACGACCCAGACCCGTGAAGGGTTAACATCTCAGAGGAGAACCACATAAGCTGGAGTCAGCCTCCAGACAATTCATTCCAGCCTGAGGAAGAGGCAATTAACAGCTCAGGATTAGGCTAAACACATTTTCTGAGTGGCAAAGACTCTCCTTAGGTAAACTGGATTGCTTAGCCACGAACCAACTCCACACACAAAAGTGTCAATGAAACAGTCTGCACCTTTCCCCCAGCTCCCCAACGCCCAGATACCCCTCCCTGTGCTGTTTAAACAAAAATTGGTTGACTCCATGCTCCCAGGTCATCAGGTGAAGATGAGACCCCTAGCTTCTCCAGCCAGCCCATCTGTCCCTGTCCCTTCTCGTCCGAGGAGAGATCTGACCTCCAGATGCACTGGCCTATGATTACAGTGGTAAATAGAGACGCTCCCCCTCCTTTGCTGATGGGGGAGACCACTGTGACTCCCAGGCAGTCTGCTCTGGTGACAGGCACTGCTCACACCTCTAAGTCCCAGGCGAGCCTTGCTGCTGTCCCAGAGTTTCTGGAGGGGTCAGTGTTTGGGATTTAAGGCGAGCTTAGCTCAGTGTAGCTCTGCAGTAACATGGACCTAGTATTGACTGTTTTCCTTTGAGCCTAGTTTATGTTCCCTGGCACCCAGAGGTAAATGTAAGGGAAGAGGCTCCCTGGTGGTGGTGATCACACTCAGCCCTGGGATATTAGTAGTAGTAGTATGCGCTTAGTTTATGGAGTATTTTCAGATGGTTTTAATGTAAGCCTGGCCACAGACTAAGAAGCCAATCGTAATATTCTCACTTAACAACAGGAAGCTGAGGCCACAAGAGGTTAAGAGCCTTGATCAAGACCACTTAGTTAATGAAGAAGTCGGGACCAGAAATTTGGTTTCCTGCCTCCTAAGTGAAATGAGACTTTCAGAACAGCTTGGCTGATCCAGCCCCTGGCCAAGACATCGTTAGTATTTCAGCACAGACCCTTCTGAGGTCCAAAGGCACCAGTCTGCGGAACTTGCTGGCCTCTCTCAGTACCTCCTGGGGGACTTGGAGGATGCCGCTGGGCTCTAATATATGGGCGGGGGGGAGGGGAGGTGGATTCAGGGCTGCTCTGGGCCAGAGCATCTCTGCTACTGAGTTCCCCAACTTAACCTGACACTCCACCTTCTCCCCCACATCCATGTCCTTGCCTCACCAGAATCATTCCTCTCTTTCCTGTGCTCCTTTCCTGCTTCCTGCCCTTGCTCTAGCTCTCCTCCCGACACAGGCTCTAGGAAGTGGTCTGATGGCATAAGTAGAGTCCCCCTGCTTCAGAGTCCAAGTCCCCACTCAGGGCCCCAGGCTTACAGAGGCCCTTCCGTTTTGAGGAGATGGCATCATGGTCTCATGTGAAAAGCACCAGTGAGGAGCCAGAACAGGGCAGCCACGGTCCATGCGTCCTCAGGCATGTGGCTTTGCTCATTGGGGTCTCAGTTTCCCCATCTGCAAAAGGACAGTTTGGTTTCTGTGACCTCTGGGTTCCTTGCTGCTCTCAGAGACTCTCTGAGGACTCATTTAATAAGAAGCAAGAGCAAAGCCTTAGTAGAGATCCCATCCTCTGAAATGACTTTGCCATAAAAGGGGCGGCTGGAGCAGGCACTAATAGATTCACAGAAACTCTGGAGAGTCCAAAAAGGATTTTAATTAAAACATAAATGTTGTAAACATTCAAACTCACTCCACCCTGGGAGCTGGGGCCCAGCTGCCTGAGAGGGGTCAGGGGAGTATTCACCATCATTAGCCTTAACAGGTGCCCTGTTTATGTTGCCAATGCAGAATTCTCTAAGGGGATCTCCTTCACATGGAACACCCATACAAGAGGAGATGGGGTGTCTTCGAGTGGGTCGTATCTAGAGGTGGTCTTGTGGCTTGATTTTGAGAAAGAGCTTTGGCCCCCAGTATCTCCCCATCCTATTATATACACACATATATTCATATTTTATGTATACATGTTCTATAAAATCCCATCACTGGGGGTTCCTTTGAGTTAGGGATCATGCTTCTATAGGTAGGCAATTAGTACACAAGAGATAATATATTTGATTAACAAGTCACTTCCTGGCTGTGCAATCTTGGGCACTAGTCTTGTTCTCTCTTAGAAACAGTGACAAAAAAAAGAAAGAAAGAAAGAAAGAAAGAAAGAAAGAAAGAAAGAAAGAAAGAAAGAAAGAAAGAAAAGAAAAGAAAAGAAAAGAAAAGAAAAGAAAAGAAAAGAAAAGAAAAGAAAAGAAAAAAGAAACAGTGACAAAAATGCTTGGCCACTTTTTCAGGGATGAGGGGTACTGCAGTGGCCTGGCCTCTGGACTCTCTTCCTTGGGACTCAGAATCCTAGAATTCTGCTCAATCTTCTTAGAGCTGATGATCCTGGGACTTGACCCAAAAATAGCAGGAGGAAATCCGAGGGCTGAGAAGCTGTGAGAGGTGCCTCACAGGACCACAGACCCTGGCCAAGCAACAACAGAGTTGATGAGGAGGTAGCCATGGCAATGGAAGGCCCTCCCCTGGGGTTTTTACCACAAGTAAAGAGGAAAATGAGCATAGAACAGGTGCACGCCAACAGCGAATAGCGAATACCATCGCGGGCCGGGTTTTGCATTCACTCTACTCGCTACAACTTTTGGTGATTGTCTAATTATGGCTCATTACAAACATCAAGTTACATTTTGCAAGGTCGTAACTACAGGGGAAGGATACAATTATTATAATGAAGCCGCCCTAGCCCCAGACTCTTTCCCCTCTAATCAGTCCAAATGCCACTGTTCAAATCATCTTCCTCGCCTGCCACCTGGTCCTCCCTCTCCTCTCCTGCATCCCTTCCCAAGGCCAAGGAGACAGAGCATGATCCAGGGCACTGTCCCTCCACGGCTTGTCTGCGTCGGGAGTATTTTTCTTCCCTTTCTTTCTCTAATGGGCAGCTTCCCTCTGGTGCTGCCTTGGTGGAGAGGAGGAGCTAAGGATGTCTGATGGTTATGGGGACAGGGCCTTTAAAAAGTGGCAGGATGCAAACTAGAAGTTTAGCACCTGCCAGCACAGTCCATGGTGGGGACCCGCCTGCTGGCTGGAGCCAGGCAAACAGTTCCTCGATGGCAAGATACTGGTCCATAAACTCTAGGTAATTGAGGCCTCAGCAGTAGGGAGTGGGAAAGGCTTGGAGTGGCCTGGTACACCTGTTTCTTGCCTTTCTTTGAAGTCCTCCTATCTCCAAACGCTGTCCTGGCAGGGGTGGGGAGCACAGCCTCCCTCCTATAAAGGCAGTTTTCCAGGGAAAGGCTGGTCTGTATCCACAAAAGGGGTGGACGTTTACTTAGTCCCTCCTTCTGCTGGCAAACCTACTTCCAGGAATAAGGTACCACTTTTAAAGAGGACAATCGTAAACCTCAGTTACCCAGAAACAGGGAACCAGAAGGATGAAAGGTCTGGACAAGCTCTTCCTTTCATGGAACTGGTATTTTTTAGTCTAGAAAAGAGACTTCAAGGGAACATGACAGCCGGCTTCAAAATCTGAAGGGCTGTCATGTATAAGAGGAAGCAGATTTGGCCCATGTGCCTGGAGGCAGAATCAGGATCTGCAAGCCAGCCAACCATGGACTTGGCCATCTCACAAAGTAGTGAGTTCACGGATGACAACTGGTCAAGGAAGCCACAGAAGAGGCTTGCTCTCTGAGTGGCAGATGGGCTCTGAGGTCCCTTCTACTCTAAGACTCTGTGACTCTAGGCAATAGCTCCTGGCATAGCACCTTGTACTCAGTTGATGCCCAATCAGTGTTTTCACACTGCCGAATGGATAATATTAAATTACACAGGAGTGGGGCACCTGGGTGGCTTGTCATTTGAGTGTCTGATTCTTCATTTCAACTCAGGTCATAATCTCAGGGTCATGAGATCGAGCCCTGTGTCAGGCTCCATGCTTAGTGGAGAGTCTGCTGGAGTGTCTCTCTCTCTCTCTCCCCTTCTCCCTCTGCCCCTCCCTGTTTGTGCCCACACACTTTCTCTTGAATAAATAAATCTTTAAAAAAAATTACACAGGGGAATCAGCTTTGAAGTAGTTGGTAGAGACCTTCTCCAGCAGGCCTCTTTCCAACCAAAGGTAGTAAAAGTAGTTCCTATTAGGGGTTATCAAAATTCATGTAATTAGGAGTCCCCCATGGTACTTAAAGTGCAGATTCTTGGGCTCCACCCAAAATTTGGATTCTGTACATCAATAGGGACAAGAAAGCTATATTTTAAAGATTTTATTTATTTTATTCATGAGAGATGCAGAGAGAGGCAGAGACACAGGCAGAGGGAGAAGCAGGCTCCCTGCAGGGAGCCCGATGTAGGACTTGACCCCAGGACCATGACCTGAGCCAAAGGTGGATGCTCAACCACTGAGCCACCCAGGTGTCCCAGAAAGCTTTATTTTAAAAATAAGCTCCCTTGGGGCACCGCTCAAAGGATTAGGTCTCTGACTCTTGATTTCAGCTCAGGTGATGATCCCAGGGTCCGGAAATCAAGTCCCATGTCAGGCTCTGTGCTGGGTGGGGAGCATGTTTAAGATTCTCTCTTTCCTCTCCCCCTCTCACCCTCCCTCTCAAAAACAAACAAAACAAAACAAAACAAAACAAAATAAGCTCCAGATATGGAGCTGTGTAATCCAGGAGTGTGTCCTGGATTACCAGGACACACTTTAAGATATGTAGACCTACAGTAAAAAGCCACTGGGTTCTTCTGGTTCCCTGATCATCAGCCCCATCAGAATTGCCATGCCTTTGAATGGCCATATCCATTTGCCCCTGGAGACAGAAGAGACCTCCATCTCATCTGCCTGAACCCCAGAAAACTCAGGCCTGGAGTAGCCAGAAGAAAACAAGGCCTCTTTTGGCCCAAGCCCCATCACCAAGTAAGACATTTCCTGCCAGGGCAAAGCTGGTCTCAGAGACCCCTCCCACCACATTCTCAGTCCTGGGAGCTGGTCCATGGCCTCCAAGCTTCTGGGCTTGCAACTTCCCTTCCCGTTGACGGTTCCACATGGTTCTCCCACTTAGGTCTAGTTTTGGCTCCTACCTGGCCCATGACTTGGGCTCTGTTTCTGGCCCCACCGCCTTGGGCAACTCAGCCTGGTACCCAGGACCCTCCCCCTCGGGGCTGCCCCCTATTATTTTCTCTGATTTTGCGCTCCAGGCCTGCAAGCGAACCCAGCCAGCCTCCTCCTGCGAGCTCTCTCCCTTGCTGGGATAAGAAAGAAAAGAAAAGAAAAAAAAAAAAAAAGAAAAAGAAGGGGGCTAGACTTTCATCCCAGCCCTCCTTTTCCAGGCAGTTCTCCCAGTCCTCAGTGCTTCTGGTCTGCTCCCACCACATCAGAACGGATGAAACCTGGCTCTTCCAGAAGGTTCTCTCTCATTCAGTCCCCAAATCACTGCCAAGCACCCCGTCTGGCCAGACTCTCCCCTCCCCTCTGCCCTTTCCCTACAGGGATTGATTTGTTTAGTTTCAACAGTTTAATCTTCTCCTTCCCTAGGAGCAGAGCTGTTTCTTCTGATCCCTGGTGGGAGGCGTTCTGTATTGGACTGAATCAAGGAGGGGCTGGGGGAGGAAGGTAAGAGGGAAAAAAAAAAAAGAAAAAGAAAGGAAGAAGGAAAACATACCTCCTGGCAAAACCCAGAGCACCACTTTTGCAACATCTTTCCCCGCTACATTATTTATAGCATGACTGAAACATTTATTCCTCCCCTGCTCTTCCAAAGAGCGCCGGTGTTTCCACTGAGCTGTAACAAGTACAGTGAGCCTGAGCTCAGCGCCAACACCAAACATTTGATACACAGAAAATGCTGTGGCTCACAGCGGCCAGGAGGAGACCCGGACAGAGGGGCTGGGCCCGGGGAGAAGGAGGGTGTGGCTCCAGGATTGGGGGTACAGGACAGAGGGAAGGCAGCCAGGCCGCAGACAGGAAAGGAGGGTTCTCTAGGCAAACAGCTGAGGCGCCTACGGGAAGCCAGGCTTGCCGAGAACCAGAGGCCGGGGCCCACCAGGCGCCAGATCTGCACCAGGGATGCTCAAGGAGACACTGGCTGGTGACACGCTTTCTGAGCAGGTATTTTCATCTATTCCAGTTTATGTAAGTAAGTACACTTAAGAGTCTATGTGTGTGATAGAAAGGGAACGGACTTTGGATTCAGAGAAATCTGTTCCACGGTGTCCCTTCTGACACATCTCTGCCGTGTGACGTAGGGCCAGTCATATAACTGAGGCTCATCTTGCCTCTCTGCCGAAAACGGATACCCACATCCACCTTGCATTGAGGTCACGTATGACAAGCACCTAGCACTTTAAGTGAATTTCATCTCAATTATAAAAATGAACTACCTAGCACAATGCCTGGCCCTTAATGGATATTCCATAAAGGGGGCTCAGTCCATTTTCAGTTGGCAAGCACTATGAGTACTCGCAGGCTTTGCAGAACTGTTTCCCAGTGGCCTGGTGTACATGCTAATGAGAATACATGGTGCGATAAGGGAGACCTGACATTCTCGAAGGCCTCCAGCTCTCTTGGAAAGAATAAGCCCACGGACCCATGACAGCGGAGCCCCACATCCCCATTCATCCTGGCTTCGCTTTAGCTGAGCTAGCAGCCACCACATCCGTTCCTGGCTGCAGGTCTGCTCGGTGCCTTCAGAGTCACATCTACCAACGCCTGCTGTGATTACCCAGGGAGTTAGGGACCCCATCCGCCCCCCACTGGCCTTGGCACCTTTTAATGCCTTTGCTATTTTCCCTCTTGTTTGCAGGAGGAGACTCTGTTTCCCACTGATTTGCTTTCCAGCACTTCTTCCTGTCCAAGAGCGACCTTGTATCTAAACATGTTAAAGCCATATTTGTTTTTATAATCCCTTTACTGGAGAAGAAGGGATATGAGATCTAGTGGCAGGAGATCCACTACGGGTGTGGTGTCTGACCCTGGAAGAAGCAAGTTAGCCACTCTGGAAATAACAACCAAACACCACCAGCATCCATTCTGCGCTCAGGGTTTTATGCACATCGTCTCGTTTATTCCTACAACAACCCTACGGGCTGCACATTATTATCTCTATTTTCTTTCTTTCATTTTTCATTTAGTTACTCCTTTGAAAATATTTTACCCCATCTACTACCTGCCAGATATGGCAGATGGAACACAGTGATGAATACGACAGCTGTCCTCATGGGGGCCTATAATCCAGATGGGGAAACGGAGACCCAAAGAGGTTAGCTAAGGCCACATGATAACCTGCCCTCATGCCTCACACCTCTCTGTAGGGTGCTTTGAGGTCTACAGATCCCCTGGGACCAGCTGATCCTGCCCCCACTGCCTGGCCCCAGCAGCTGGATAGCTCAGGAGTGTGGGGCAGGGACCGGCTTACACATGCAGACGTGTAAGGGGCTCCCTTTAAACTGTAGAGCACAGTGTGCCATCGGGTTTCTGCCTCATGATGCTAGAGTCCAGTGGGTACCTAGGAGGTCAGCCAGGTCCCCAGGAAGACACCTGGGCCAGTCCCCCAAGCAGACTGGGTTCCAGGTAGAGGAAGCTTGTCCTCCCTGGCCCTGGCTCCACTGCTCAGGCCCTGGCTTCCATCTGACTGCGACACGAGACCTGGTCTCGCACCAGCCACTTCCGCCACCACTCAAGTCTCTCCTGGCAGATCCTGTGGCTTCAAAGCCCGGGGAGTGGAGAGGAGAGCCGTATGGCTCGAACAATAGCCAACTTGCCTAAAACCCCAGTGCTGGAGTTCATAAAAAGAAATGAACCCATTCAGGCTAGCACTGAAATTGCAGTTTCCGTTTCACTGTGGTGATAGGAGGCGGGCACCTTGGCACCCGCTTGGCGTCGGCGGAGGGGGGCGGCGGAGGGGGAGGCGGAAGGGGCCTCTGCTGCAGACGGGTAAACCTGGCACTTTGATTTGCTTTCTCCCTTCCTTTCCAGCCTCCCCTCCTCTCCAGGTCTCCCTCCTATGAATATATTTGTTTGTTGATTCCCATTGATTTCCAAAGGCCTAGGTGCCCCCGGGGCCTCTTGCTGCAGGTGTACCAAATGCAAATCTGACAATTACAGTCAAATCCGGCAGCAAAAATTCGCCATGAAAGAAGAAAGGCAAAGGACTCCCCGCTGGGGAGCGCGGCCCTCAAAGACGAGCCCTCCACGCAAGGGCAGCTTCAATGGGCCTGGCAGCACTGGCCCGGGCGGCCACCAGGCTGGGCAGATGGCCAGGGCCGGGCCCTTGGGCTGGCTCTAGAAAGCTCTGCCTCATGAGGCCCACTGTGGCATCCCGCCCTGGGAGACCTCAAGGGCCCCATCTGCCCAAGCTGAACGAGGTGGGGAGGCAGGCAGGGGAGGCCCGGGCAGACATGGCTTCTCCCCCCAGCTCCTCCAAGCCTCCCATGTAGGCTCATTCATGTGACTACTATTTCCAGCACATTCTTGATGCCAAGCACTGTCTTAGGCCCTGGGGAAATAGCAGTGCCCAGGACAGACAGACAGACAGATAGACGTGCCATGCTATGGTAGCTTGTAGTCTAATCAGAGACATCAGAAAAAAAACAGCAAAGGTGGAAGCTTTTGGGCAGAAACCAGGAAAGGCATGAGACAGGTGACAGTAGATGAGGGCTACTTTAAATAGGGTCAGGAAGGACACATTGGCACTGGGACCAGAAGAAAGAGATGGACCCTAGGGTGCAGGGTGTGGGGGAAGGGCTTTCCAGGCAGGACACAGCATGGGCAAAGGTCAGAGGCAGGGGGGAGGTGGTCTAAAAAGACCCTGGTTTATTTGAGAAACTGAGATCGTTGTGGCTCTAGCTTGATGAGCAAGGGGACTGTGGCATGAAATGGGGTCAGGCCAGTGTCAAGGGGCAGACCCTGGGGTCCTCAGGACCCCCGTGTGGCATCTGGAGTTAACAACAGAAACGTGAGGCTCTGATGGCCCAGCCAAGCCTATGATGCTAGACTCTCTTGAAAGGAGGGAGCCCTTGACTCTAGGTCATTAGGGACCTTTGCCTTTCAAGGGAAGACAGGGAAAAAATGAAGACAGCAGTTCTGATGCTTTTCACTCCCCATAATTTCTAGTATGTTCTGTGTTCCACCCCTTCTTATTACTCAAGACCAAACCCACCCAGGCATCGATTTACTCATGCCAATATATATTGATTACCTACTAACTCCATGGCAGGAAGGGAGGTGGCCAGGAGGCAAGCGGTGAGTTTTGCAGGATCAGGACGGGCTCTGGATGTCATGGCAGGGAGTCTGGACCTGATTTTGGAGACTGGAGACCCTTTGAACGAAGGTTTTGAAACAGGAGTGACAGATTTGGATTCTAACCGTACAAATGCTTCTGGCTGCAGTGTGGAGGGGACCAGAGAGAGGGGTCTGCCGAGGAGGCCGCTGTCAGGGGCCACTGTGATCGGCCAGGGAGAAGTGGCGACCCCCCCCCCCCCTTGGAGCATCTGCCTAGCCCCAGGACAGAACAAAGCTCCAGGCCTCTGTGCTTGAGGGCCATTTTGTTCCTATTTCTAGTATATTCCAGTTACTTACATGCCCTAATCTTGAAAACCCAGAGATACTGCAAAGGTCCTTTCTCCTTGACTTTAGAATCCATTAAGGGTTTGGGCAGATGCACAGAGAAGGAAGGAACAGACCTATCCCCCAGTGTCGTATGGCTGGTGTTGACAATGAAATGATTTTGCGTTCCTGGGCACGCAATAGCTAGACAGAGGGAAGGCTCCCAGAGGGCCTGGGTGGCAGAGGCAGAAGGACCAGAGTTCCTTTTCCCATGCTCACATCGACGTGGATAACTGAGAGTTGGCCGCACCTTGGAAGTGGTGCGCATTTGGAAACTGTGAGGCCAATTCCCTGTGGCCGGTACCTGGCATAAGGAATGCACTTAACGCTCGACTTCAAAGCGCCAACCCAGTCCACATCTTCCCCAGAGAGGGATGCAGCCTAGGCAACCTGTGCCTGCAGCACTGTTTGATATGCAAATTTCCCATCTCTTTAAGCTAGACTGTTTGTGAAACAGAGAGTTAGAATCAGAGTTAAGGAGTTTGAGCCCTTAGTGATCCTGGAGCCCCATGCCCTCCTTTCATAGAGCAGCTACCACAGGTGCACCGAGGTGAAAGGACTCATCCAGGGACCCTCAGTTAATGGCTTATCCTGGGGCCCTCAGTTAAATGGCTGCATCTCTTGCAATGGATGTCAGGGGGCCACGCAGAATCTATATTTACATCTCAGGGCTTACCTGCTAACCCCAGCGCATACACAAGATATCTCCCAACAGCAGTCCTGAGATCTGAGAAATAAATACTTAGATAAAAAGCCATTTACCAAGACCCAAATGCCTTTTAACAGAGGCTGTGGGCCCAGCAGGATAAGCCAATTACCAAAGGATTGTGTTCCAAACGCAGCCTAACTGTCTCAGAGCCATGTCAGGGGGAATCAATAAGTAGTTAATCAATGGATTGATTGATCATTTGCTGCTAGTAATTAAATTTTGGGAAAGTACAAATTCTATTATACCTACAGTCAGTCAAAAGCAATGCTCAGATCCTGGAACATGAAAGGAAATAAAAATAGAAGCCCTGTGGCCACGATATTAGAGGGAGGGAGGGAGAGAGAGAGAGAGAGAGAGGGAGGGAGGGAGAGAGAGGAAGTGAGAGGAGAGCAGAGAGTGGCATCTCACAGCATCACAGGTCTTTAGAGTCAAAAGAAACGTTGAGGGTCATCGGTTTGGCTCCCTCATGTTAGTGAGGGGGAAACCAGGGCTCCTAGAGGTTGAAGGACTGGCCAAGGAAAGCAGTGGGTTAGTGTCAAAGCAAGGATTACATCCAGGCCTCTTGCCTCCCAGCCCAGTGCCCTTTCAGAGAAAGGGCAGGCGGCCCCTGTTGTACAATTTGGGGGTGAAGTAGCAATATCACTGATGCATTGCCTTCAGTGTTCCCCTTAGGGCACTCACTAGAGTCCCAGGGGGCCACATTCTCCTCACCCCAAACACAGGGCTTGTCCCTTAGCAAGCACAGAGATTCACGGAGACGCCTTCTACATCAGCGCCCTTCTGGCAAAGTTGGAAGGAAAACTGCCCTAAGGATGAGGATTTGCTGTCGCTCAGGAAATCCAACCCAAGCACATGCACATGAAATAGTTCCTGGAGAAGCAAGCACAGCAACTCCAGAACAAGCTCACGGGCATCCAGGTGATCCCGTGAGTGGATGACTCGTATGGACATACATGTTCTGCTCTGTTTGTCAAGGTGTCTGTTCCTTATACAGTACATGTCTGTACCAGTCACGGTTCTATCTGATGCT
This sequence comes from Vulpes vulpes, assembly GCF_048418805.1. Classification (NCBI taxonomy): domain Eukaryota; kingdom Metazoa; phylum Chordata; class Mammalia; order Carnivora; family Canidae; genus Vulpes; species Vulpes vulpes. The sequence goes on along the minus strand of NC_132791.1, from coordinate 117,161,449 downwards.
TCTCCTGCAGCCCTTAAATTGAGCATCACAACGGGCCTGACGTATCTGCTGAACTGACTCAAAGACCTGAGATGTGATACGACAACCGAGGGCAATCATCCGTGCCAGATGGGTAGTGTTTATGCCAGGTAAGGAGACAAATGCTGTTTGGGTTTTCCTATATATGGTGGAGGTGGGAACTGGAAAGAGGGGAAACACGTGGGTGGACTGAAAGTTTTCATACCTGTTTCCCAGATTAGAAGGAAACTCCTCCAGGAAGCCACCCCAGACTGCCTGCCTGAGTCTAGTCTCTCTAGACCACTTGTGAGCACAGGCTGTCCTTGTCCATCCCCTGGGACAGTTGCATCACCTGTTTCTAAGGCTCTCTGTAGACGAGTTAAAAAAAAAAAAACCCAAGTTCCTTCCTCGAGCTAGCCAGCATGATTTGAAACCCCCTTGCCCCTCGCTGCCAGTCTAAATGTGATCAAGAAAGGCAAACACATTTTTATTACTTGCTTAAGCCAAGCAGAATTAGGTAGGTAAATCTTCTGGGATGAAAATCAATACATTCCAAAGCCAAATATCAATGATTTCTGAATTATCCTCTGCTTTTGTAAGATCCGTGCTGGTGTTTCTGTTTATGTTAAGCACCTTTCTGAGCCATCCGGTGTATGGGCTACAACCGGGAGGGAGCAGGTCAGCTCCCTAAGGGCAGGGAACCCAGCATCCTCCTCTCCCTTCCTTCCCCCTGAAGCCTGAGAGCCCTTCCCACCAGGGCTGATCCCAAGCGCTCGTGGCCGATGATGCTCTACTTTCCTCCCAAGTCTGTCCTCTGTTCCTACCCCCACCCTGCACCCTGCACCCCATGCCCAGGGAAGCAAATCAGAGAGATTAAGGATTACTTGACATGCTCTGTGCAGTCACTGGTAACGTCCAAGCCTCCCGCACCCCCCTAATTGGATCCGCTGCCGAGAAGTTGATTTAATCAGTCTGTGATCACCACTGGGGGGGAGGGGGTGGTTCGGGAAAAGGATGAGCCTCCCGGGCCTCGGCTTGCTCTGTTTGCTGGCCCCAGCTGTGTGTGCACAATCAGCCTTTATTAACTATTACACTTCATTCCGGACAGCTGCCTGGGGAGAACATCGATTCATTCCTCAACCTTTTAGGCTGCCCTGGAACTTGGCGTTTCCATTTATTTATCTCCTTATTTCCGTGCACACGTGCAGGTTAGCCGTGCACTGGGAAGACGGGGCCAGGAGATGGATTCAATTAGAAGCGTGTCCTCCGATTTCTTCCTTCAAAGTCCCACCCTTCCTTCGGTCTCCCCCGTGGGGTGGGATCCCCAGAGTCCCCGCTCCCCCTGCCCCACCAAAACTTGCAAGGCCTAAATAGAAGCATCTCTGCAGGAAAAGTTAGAGCCAAAGAGTGATTTACTTTGTCAATACTTGTCCAGGTCGTCTGCATGCCTTACCATATTTTCGTGTGGAGCTGGTCAGCCCCATCCACTCCCCCCTCACACCCATGTGTGCACCAGGCACATGCTGTACGTGGTACCTGGGATAGAGCCAGCGCTCATTTCTCCAGGGACTGGTGGCTCCTAGGGGGACGCTGGGGTGCAGTCACTCCTGGACATTTGGGGTTCTCGGTGGAGGGCAAGGGTGAAGCAATAGCCCCATTCTATGACAAGGAAAGGGGGTTCTAGGTAGAGACATTTCTGATGGACCAGACAAAGTTGTCACGTTCCTCTCAGCACATAGGGCCCCTCAAATGGTATGCACGCTGTGTCCTGGTATATGGTACTTTGTGCCAAGCTCTCCATGTGGGAAGCCCTCTCTTGCACATGAATGGAATGTTCACCAAGGTAGTACCCCTACATGTTATCCCACCCCACGTATCCCGCTACAGATTCAGGATCTCCATTTGCCCACAAGGTTCCCAGCCAGGTCCCCCCTTCTTCTGTATGAAGACAGAGTGTCACACTTACAGACGGCTGGGGGAGCCATCCAAGAGTATCCTCATAAAGCCTTCAAAGAAACGGTGCTTTCCAGCTCCCCTGCCTGTGTGTTCCAAGTTTCTTTGCTGCTACCTCGTGTGTGACTCTGGGCAAATCAGATGACCTCTCTGAGCCTGTATTTCTGCATACATAAAAAAAAGAGTAAATCTGCTCTGGCTACTTGCCCTTTAGGGATGATATGGCACGTACAGCTTTGTGGCACATACAACAATCTCCTCGGGCAGCCAGTGGAGTAGTTAAGACAACAGATGCCAGAGTCAGCTGCCTGGCTCACATCCTGCCTGTGCTGTTGCTTAGCTGTGTGACCTGGGGTGAGTTATTGTCTGTTCTGTGTCTCAGGTTCCCATTTATCAAATGTGGGTAACAGCAGCCACTCTCTCACAAGTTGTCACGCAGATTTAGAGTCGATATATGTGAAGGGCTCAGAACAGTGCAGGTCGCCTTTTATAGTAACACATGTGGATGGACGGTCTATATCCTTACTGTATGGCTCTCCCCATGCATGCACGTGCACACGCATGCACGCACACACAAACACACACACAGAACACCATAGCTCCAAACACCATGATTAAAACTTCCTACCTTTGGCTGGGCAGAGGCCTTCTTTTACTCTGGGCCTGGGTCTTAGTGTGTGGCTGGACTTGTGGAAAGAAATGTGCCCATGTGTCACTATAAGGACAGGCCTGGCCATGAGGCTGGTTTTCTCATTGCCAGTCCCCCCTGCTCCCTGGCAGAGGTCAAAGCTGCAGCACCGTGGCCAGAGCTTCTCGTTTGGTGTAAAGGTCACCTGTGGACACTTGTACATCTGTCTCATTCCTCATCCACCCACAGCCCTGAAAGTAGCTCACAGACTCTGTTGGCCACTTCAGCCTGCAGCTTATCAACATCCCCTCCTGGTAAAATGCAAACTGCATCGAACAGTTCACTCTTCTGATTATGATACTGTCTCCATACCGAGTGATGCCCACTCCGGGGACTGCTGCTTGTTTATGAGTGAAGCGCTGGGAGCATGAAGAGGAGAGACCAGGAAGCAGAGGAAATACAGCTTTCGAGCTGTGAGTCTGCCAACAGGTTCCAAACCCCCCAGATTCTTTCATTAAAAAGTTTATTATGATGGAAATGATAAAATAGAGCAGAGAGACCATTAAAGGACTGGCAAGAGTATCACAAATTGGTGGGAAAAAATCATTGCCAGTTTTGATTACAAAAAAAAAAAAAAAAGGAATCATAAGGAAGGAAAGAAGAAGAAAGCAACAACCTTTGATAGTACAGTTTTCATAAATCACAAGCAGGAAAGGAGTAAACCCTCCTCAGGACAGGAGGCAATGGACAGATTCTGACAAGTTCTAGAACTCTCCTCTTTACAAGGAAGAACGTGGATCAGGGTCAGAAGAAAAGCTTTCTGTCAACATCTTAACCCTGCAGTTTGAACATAAGCCCCTCCGGATGACTGGGGGACATTTTGGTCTCTCTTTCCAGTCCCGTGTGCCAGCCCCCCCTCCTCCCATCATGAGAACAGTCCAAAGATCTGCCCTTCACAGCCCAGGATTCCTTTTCCAGAACCAGACCCACCCAATCAGCCTCCATCACAAGTGGCCTGGGAGGGCCTGGGACTATTGGAAAGGAGGGGAGCTGCTCAGCAGACATCTTCCCAAGCAAAGCAGCATGGCTCGGAGCCTCACCTCACAGGGCCAGACGGTGGGGAGGGCCATACTTGGGTCCCCACAGGGCAGCCCTCTGAGCCACAGGCCTTCGGGGGGCCCAGGGCTACAGTCACTGGGAACAGGCTGAGGGTAGGCTATGAGCACTGCCTGCCCAGCCTCTGGTTAGCTCTCCACTGGGTGTGCATTCCTGAGGGACATGGGCAGGCCCTGAAGACTCAGCTAAGTGAAGGGGGGTCATGCCTGAGGACAGGACTATACCTTTCTCCCCAAGAAGCAGGGTACAAAGTACTGGTGGGGATAACCTTGAGTAGTGGTAGACTTTGGGTCAACCCTCTGTCCTGGTCTTGTTCTCTTCACACCTCCGAGAAGGTTTGAACCAGATCATTAAATCCCCTAGGAGTTTTGAACACCCTAAATTTATTACCCTGGGGTATAAAACAAGATGTTACCCCACAGTCTCAGAATTTCTTGGGAAGCCCAGAGGGTGAGAGTCATAGGGATGAGGAGCTCCCCTGCTCTCAGAAGAGGCACCAGACCCTCCATGAGGGGTTGGCTGAGGGGTGAGGAGCACTGGTTCTGAGGCCCTGAGCCCACCACCAGCTCCAGCCTGGGCCAAAACAACACAGATGTTTGAAGAGATGATAGTATGAGGGTTTCCCTAAGGAGAATGGGCCCTCTGTGGGCTCCCTGCATGTGTCTGAAGCATGTGTCCCACTTCAGACGAAGGGAGGGGAATCAGTGAAGCCAGGAAAGCCATGGTAACTTGAGAAGGTTCAAGGAAGTCTTCAGGAGAGCAAGATGTGCATCCGGGCTGCAGGCAGGGGGTGTTAATGAGCCAGGCCTGTGGGCAGAGGTGGCAGGAAGGGCTCCAGAGGGCTGCAGTGGGAGTATGGGGTGGGGGTCTCTGCTTACCAAGAGGGAAGGAGACGCCAGGAAGGGTGGAAGGGACACAAATCATGGCCACCTTTTCCCAAGCACTTCTGATGAGCCAGCTCCTATTTAAGGAGCTTATACACATTAGTTCATTTAAACATCCCACTAACAAAATATTCTTATTAGCCCCATTTTATAGAGAAGGTAACTGAGGTCCAGAGAGGTGAAGGGACTTGCCCGAGGTCAAAGCTACAGAGCGTCAGAGCTGGTATGAGAACCCAAGCAGCCTTGCTGCAGAGTCTCGCTCCTGCCCACCATGCTGAGCTGCCCCTCTGCCAGAGTGGTCTTCAAGGAAACTGCTCCCAAAGATGGGCTGCACAGGCCAAAGAACCAGGCCATGTGAGGTGTTCTAGAGCAGGTGCTAATGGGGGCTCAGGAGACATCAAACAAAGAGGTCACTGCCTGCATCTGGGAATGGTGTGGTGTTCATGGTGCCAGAGAGCTGCTTCCAAAGACCTCACCAAACCATCCATGGTGGTGGTGGTGGGGGCGGGGGGGAGGGGTGGCTGCCGATTGAGAGCAAGCTATGGCAGCAGCAGGAAAGCGAATGACTTCCAGCCCTTTCCCTCTCATCCCTCATCAGTGAAGCCAGGAATGTGCAAAAATAGACCTTCTTGCAGGCCGTCCAGCCTAGGTGAGAACCATGCCAGGCAGAAGAGGAAGGAGAAGCCCTGATAGAGGAGAGACTGAAGCTTCAATTGAGAGTCATGAGGAAATATTTACTGAGCCTCTACTATGTGCAGGATCTGTTTTACGTCCTGAGGCTATAGCCATAAAGAAAATGGACAAGATGCACAAAATCTCTGTCCTCTTGGAGTTTATTATCCAGGAGAGGGAATGCAAGCAATAAATGAACAAGTAAATATTTTGTAGGTGAGAGGACATGATGTCCTACGGCATCCATAAGTGCTCAGAGAGGCAAGGGTGCATGGGGATGGGTTGTTATTGTATCTAGGGATCAGAGAAGGCATTTCTGACAATTCCTGGTATTACAGACTGTCCTGACAGTGGTGGGGATGGGGAGGGTGAGTCACATGGGTATCTGCTGGAAGGGCATTCCAGAAGGGGAACAGCAAGCCAAAAGCCCACACAAGAGGTGTGTCTGAGGCAGACAAGGGGCCATGGTGCCTGGGATGGGGGTGAGAGGAGTGGTGGCAGGTGAGTAAGGTCTAAGAGATAGCAGGGGCCAGGGAGGCAGGCAGGAACTTTGGCTTTGACTCTGAGCACCATGGGAGCCATCAGAAGGTTCTGAGTGGGCAAGAAAGTAGAGTTTTTAATACCAGAAAGTCAGAGAGCAGAAATGCCACCCGGGCTGCCTGAGATACCAGGCAGGAGCCAAGAAGGAAAACCCAGCAGAGCAGGTTGGAAGGGGCAGAGGCAGGGGATAAAAATCAAGCTATTCCTGATTACTCTGAGTCCAGCCTATTCAATACAGTAGAGACATTAAGGCTGATTGATGCATTTCTGAGAAGGCTTTTGAGCAAATCTTTACTGAGCACTTCATCATACCAAGCACTGTATTAAGTATTTAAACTTATTGTCTCGTTTAATCCTCATAACACTATGAGGTGGGGGACACTTCCCCCATTTTATGGATGAGCAGAGTAAGCCTCGAAGACAGGGAGGATTCAAGCCAAGGACTGCTGCTGCGGCCGGAGCTAAGCCAGGAGGGCACACAGGCGGAGGGGCTCCCGGGCTCGGGGGCCGCACGGTCTCCTGCTGGAAGGAAGGGCCTCTCTGGGTCTGCCCGGGGCCTGGCTGACCCCCACACAGGCAGACTTTGGGCTGGCTGCCATTGGGCAATCATCGCTAAGCAGGAGCAGAGGGAGAGCAAGGCAGGGGGCCGGCGGGGGGGGGGGGGGGGGTTGGTCAGAGTCACAGTGAGCAGCAGGAAGGGGACAGCCACCTCTCCCCCCCCACCCCCGCCTCCACTTTGAGGATCAGGGACAACTTCCAGGAGGAGGGGCACCGTAAGAGGCCTGGAGATCAAAAGTAACTGCCCAACAGCATTTCTGAAATCTGGCAGCTGGTGGGTGATGGGTGCCTTCTCCTCTGCTCTTTTGTGAGCCACCCTGTCCCCCTGACTTCGGCTGTGCTGCTCACATTCCTGTCTCCCCCAGCCTCTCCTCCCTCCCTAGGCTCTCTCTGGGCAGTGGTGAGGGGGTGGGGAGGAGCTCTGGGGCTCTGTGCCTGACCCCTTCACCTTCCTCCCTGTCTGAGCCAAAGCCTGTTCTAATGTAATCCACCCAAAGCCTGCCCAAGTTCGCCTGGATTCCAGAACAACAGCGGGAGGCCTACAAACTCACCAGGCAGATTTGGTTCAGCTCATTCTTCAAAGGGGGAAACTAAGCCGAGCAGCCTTTTTTCCTCTAAGGATGGACAGCACGTGCCACCATGAAGCCCAGCCCCTCAGCAATGGCTATACAGAATTCTAAGTTGGATACGAGGCCCTCCTCTCCATGGGACAGCTGTGCAGGGAATGGGAACAGTTAGGTCCCAAGTCATGTCTCAAAATCCCCTGGGTGTGGACAGGTCCTCCCCTGCTCATGGCATCTGGACTCCCACAATTTTCACTCTCGGCACTTTGGGGGACCTGTCTGCCCCTCCCTCAGTTGCTCATCCAGCAAGCGAAGGCGATGCCCTCTTAAAGCCAAAGGCAGGAACCCGACCCATGAGCTCTGGGGCTCTACTGTCCAGCTTTCTTTCTCCATCTTCCTGAACTAAAATGGGGCAATGATTGTTTTTTTTCTATTAAGCAGATGAGACCCCAAGGCCCACAAAACCCAAATGACTTGTCCCAGAAAGCACAGCAAGAACCAGAACCAGGCCTTCCAACCCCTAAGCCTGGTGAGCCCAGGGCCCCCTGAGCCCTGACGGATCCTGCCCTGCGTAGGGAATCCTACCTGCCTGCCCGGGGGCCCCTCATATCCTATAAGGCCAATACTCAGAAAGTGCAGGAAGGTGGCTCAGAGAGCTAGAGGGGCTTTCCCACAGATTTAGAACACACAGAGGCAGAGGTCCAGGGCTGGAAGGGACTTTCTGGATAATTGCTCCAATTTGCCTGGGACCCATGAGTACTGACTTAGGCCAGAGTCTGTAACAAGGGAGCTACTGGTACTACCTTCTCATCGTTCCTATAATTCTGCTCTGCCAGCCGGCCGCTGTCTGCGCAACAGTGGGCAGTCCTCCATGCCTCCTCGAGGACATGCTTTCTGAACCTTCCCACTTTGCCAGGGGAAGATCAAACCAGGCATGTTGGGGAGGGGGGTTCTGACAGCTTAGGTAGCACTGTCCCTACAGGCAGGTCCCTGGGGGCTCTTTCCTGCCAAAGAAGCATGGGAGGGGGTGCTGGCAGCATCACAGCCTCGGCGAACACAGGCACAGGACCATTTGGCCACAAGCTGCCCTGCCTCTGGTCTCGTCATCGTCCCCATTTAGGACCGCAGCCTCCTCAGGGACTGGCAACTCTAGGGTCATAGGGGGAAGGAGGAGGAAACCCCCAGTGTGGCAAGTTATTCAAAGTGTGTGTGTGTAAGGTGGGGGGGGGGCTATCCCAGAACTGAGCATTGTGGAGGGACCTCTGTCCTTCCTCTCCTCGCTTCCATCCTCCTCTGACCCCAGATTCTCACCTTGCATGTTTCAGACCAGTCACCAAAAACCACACAGGTTCAGACTCACCCTTCTTTCTCCATCTCACGCCCTCCAAATGTTGCCAGCACCCAGCCAGCCCCTCTGCAGATGGATGGCCTGGGGTCAACCAGGCTTTGGGCTGTTGCCACTCATCGACTGTGACCCCTGGACCAGCAGCCTCAGCATCAGCAGGAAGCTCATTAGAAATGTAGGACCTCAGACCCCTGCTGGGCCCGAGGGATCAGAATCTGCATTTTTAGCAAGTGCCCTGAGTGATTCCCATGTGCACTGATGTCTGGGAAACACTGCTTTGGACACACAGGCTGCCCCCAATTTGAACACCACCACCCCGATTGTGGCTTGACCATAGGGCAGCAAAGTCCCACTGACTGAACCCAAGAAAGCAAAAGCAACCCTCCCCTTTTGCAGGCTATTCCAGGACAGGCAGGAACTCAAGTTGGAAAAAATAAAAGTCCCCTGACATGCCAGGTCTTTATTGCATTTCCATGTTTAATTTGCAGAGCTGGGATGGCTGATGGGAAACTGAATTCTCCTCCACCAACCACCAGACCCCGTCTTGCCTGCCTTGCCTCGCGCCAGCACTTGCCCCTGTCTCCACTTAAACAGAAAACAGAAAACCCACATGAGGGCATCGTTAGTGATCCACCTTCTTTAATTAATTTAATAAATTAATCCTTGGACTTTTTCTTCACTGTGTCCTTGAGAGTCCCTCCTAAGCCACTGGGAAGAATCACAAACACCCACATAGAATCTTCCGGTTCACCAGAGCCTCTTCTATTAATATCACCCCAAATTAATATGATTATTTAAGCTCTTAACCGGCTGCCCCGCCTCTGGTCTCTGCACCATCCCCTCTCAGCTCCCCAGTGAGCTTTTTGAAGTACTGGCTTCATCTTGTCACACCTCCTGTCCCCTGCAGAGTGGTTCCCAGTGAGCCTGAGCCCCCCCCACCCCCCCACCCCCCCACCCCCCAACTAGGTGGTGTCTGGAAATTGGGAGTGACAAAGGTGAGGTGTCTGGGTACTAGAGAATTTTCTCCCTCGAGTGCTTGCAGCCCCTTATTGTGAAGTGTGCAAGAGAAAAGTCGTGGCCTCAGTGGCTTTCTAATCCTGGCTTCCTGTGGCCTCTGTGTGCCCCCCAGGGCCCTGAACACCCCTGCCAGGGCTCTTTCTATCTGCACCTGCTTCATGCATGAACCTGAACAGAACTCACGCTCACAGGAACCACTCTCAGGCTTCCTCCCCGCCTCATCGGGATAAGTTCCTGCTCCTGTTTGAGATCCAGCCCAAATGCTGCCCCTCTCATGTCCCATCCACCACGGAGGTTAAATGGGACCTTTGGATGCATCTTTGAATTTCATTTGAAGCCAAATTCTGAGGACAACAGGTGACAAAAGCTCCCACATTCTACTGAGAGAATGATGGCTGGGAGAAAGAACTTTCTTTTGTGTCTTCCTTCCCCATAGGGGTAACAGGGAAACCGCACCCCTTGCTCACAGCCAACTCTGCAGCTCTTAGGGCCTAAAGTCACGGTGTACTGCAGAAGGTTCTGGAAAGAATCTGACCCTTGTCCTGGAGACTGGGAGTGACAGTCAAGGATGTGACCAGTACATGACCCTCCTGGGGAAGAGGATGAAGGCCAGGTGCTTGCTGGAGCCATGGAGGGAGGTGGGAGGGGAGGGAGCTACCCTGAGCAGGTTTCTCAGCTCTTCCACCAACAGTCTCCCCCTGATTCTACAAATGGGGACACTGAAGGCCAAAGAGAGTATGTAATTCAATCCAAGACCCCATTGTTAGTAACTGGCAGAAACAGAAGTCAGACCCAGATCTGCCCCACTTCCCACCAACCACAATATCCCCCACTCCTCTGGGGAGGGTGTACCCCTTTCCTGGTTGGCCCACTCCCCGCTCCACACATTCATCCTCCCATAGCTATTCCTTCATTCCCTCAGTCCAGAAGTATGTGTTCAACACCCACTGTGTTTATTTGTTTGACTAATCTGTATCTTACCCTGCTTCCAGGGGACTTGGAGGCAGCTTAAAAAGACACCTACAGTATCATGAAACACGATGCAATGAGGGATAGAACAAGAAAGGGCTGACACTGGAACAACCAGGAGACGTACAGGAGGCCAGCGCGCGGCTGGTCCCCAGGACCTCCAGGCATACAGGCCTGTATCATCCGTAAAAGTTGGTGGTGAACCGGACTGTGTGCTTCCCAGTGTAAAAGGCAAAGAGTGAAGACCTACTGTGTGTAAAGCTTCCATCAAGCATGCTGATCCTTTCAGAACACAGAGATGAAAACCTGAGCTCAGGGATCCAGGCGTTTATCAACATCACTTCAGTGTTTGCCAAGCATCCTGGCGTGTGCTCCCTGCTTGGAGTCTCCTAATAATTCAGTGAGAAAATGGAAGGTCAGAGAGGTGAGTGCCCAGCCTAAGGCTACACAGCCGGCAGGTGAAAGAAAGAGGCCTCTGCCTCCAGAGGTCCCTGCCCGAGGAGCACAGAGTTAGGCATGCAGATTCCACAGCCGAACTACCTGGGTTCTTATCTTGGATCCACCATTTCCAAGCTGTGTGACTCTGGGCAAGTTACCCAACATCTCGAAATCTCAGTTGGCCCACATGTAACATGGGAGGAATATCTCGTGTGTATCTCGTGAGTACTGCACGCCAGACTCCTGGCTCGCATGCGGGTGTCAAATAAATGTGAGCTGCTATTATTTTATCACACCGCTGGCTGTCTCCTGCCCATTGCCCCCATCAAAGTCCCCACACTGGATTTAAGGAAGGACAGGGAAAGACGGACACCAACATGTACAGATTATGTGCTGATGACATCTGTGACAGTCATTTTTCTCTCCGTACCCTGCCTTCCCTCGCTGGGAATGGATACCAAGGAATAAACCCTTAGGAGGACTTTTGCTCCTATTAAGGCCACCCCCAGCAACAATCCCTTTCTCCTAACCATCAGATGTACTGATCCACTTCTGAAAGGGGTGGGGCCTCCCCAAGTCCCTCTGCCCATGCATCGATCAAAAGGACCACGGTAGGGTTGGCACCCGGGGAGAATAAAAGAGGAACAGATCACACGTGAAGTTTGGTACTGATCTTTCCATCTCCCTCCTTCCTCCCCACCTCACTTCCTAACAGCGGTCTCCAGGCCGCCACCAGCCAGGGCATCATTCAGAAACCTACCTCTCCCTCCCACACGGAAAGGTAGGAAACCCATCAGCGCTTGTTTTTAGCTGGGAACAAATTGTTCACACATTTCATTAACCAAAAAAAAAAAAAAAAAAAAAAAAAAAAGATTGAGAAAGAGAGAAACGGGGTGTGTAGGGTGAAGATGCTAGCATATCAAAACCATTTAAATTATATACAGAGACTCGGAGGTAAGAAGGAGCAGAGAGGGAGGGCGGCTGGAGTTTCTTTAAAAAAAAAAAAAAGACAAGAGCAGTTTGGAAGGAGGTGGCCATTCTCTCTTTGTGCTAGTTTTTCTGTGATGAGATGCGTCCATGTACTTTAAAAGGTACTGCTGAGAGTTAAACACTTTTAGTCAATAATGTAAAATTGAAGAGGATTTGTGTGTGTGGCTGAGAATGGAAAAGCAGTTGTTGAGCAGAGTCCAGCCCCTCTCTTCCTATGTTGCTGGGGCTTGCCACCCTTCAGATCTTTAGCCAAAGGGTGGGATGGAACTTGAGTGCCTAATTATGATCCAGTGGAGAAAGGCTCCAAAGGTCCCTCACACAGAAGCCAAGGTGGGCCCCAGTGGAGGTTAGGGCCAGTGCGGCCAGCCTGTCATGGGACAACATAGCAGAGAGGGGGTTCCCCCATCGAGAGCGAGGTCTCCAGGGATCTCCAGGTGCCTTCCTTCGGGCAACATATATTGGCATTGGCTCACAGGGCGGGCAATATATTTGTAGGGGAACTTGTAGAGGTCAGGATTTCAGAGCTGGAAGGAATCTCAGAGATCACCTAGTCAGGCCCTTTCTTTTGCAGAGGAGGAAAGTGAAGCTCAGAGATGTTGTGTGACTGATCCAAGGTCAGAAAATTAGTGGCCAGGGCTCCTAGTTTCCAGGTAGGTTCTATTCTTATCACCCTACCTTTCCCTCATCCTCACCCCTTCACCCCCTTTCCTCATCTTGTCTGATCGGGTCAGCATGCAGAAGGACTCCAGGGTCATGGACAGGGTATGCAAAGTGGACCCAGGCAGAGTGATGAGACACACATGACCCCAGAGGGGGGTGGTCCTGAGGCCCCATCACCTCCAACTAACAGGCCTGTGGTAGGATGTGAAGCCTGCTGGCTGAGGGCACGAGGCTTCCAAATGGCATCTAGAGATGTTCTGGAAAAGCCCAAAGCTTGGCCTTCTGCCCCTGAGCTGCTGTGAGTGTCAGCTCTCCAAGAAGAGATGGAAATCACTCTGGGTGGCAACTCCACCTCTGATCTGCACACCTGCCCTACCTGGCTCCCAAGGGTGTGGTGAGAATAAGGTGTGGGTTGGCAAGTCTTCAAAGTTGTATAGTCCCATCACTGTGAAGGTAGATGGTGATGCTAGTGGTGGTATGACCACCGCTTACCACATCCTGGGCAGTGAGAATGGACCCCTAGCACCCACCTCATTTCAAGGTCACTCTCGGAAAGCAGACCCTGGGCAAATCCTGGGCCTTGAAAATAAGCCCTGATCTCCTTCCTTGAGCTAGGGAGGGAGTTCTTCGCTGGGTGATTCTATGCTGCTGTACCTGTCCTACTGGCCAATGTGCATTCCTGGATTTAGCACAGAGGCAACAGCCTGCTGGGGCAGGGCTGGAGGGGAGAGGAGCTGAGGTCCCAGGCTTCCCCCCCAGCCCGGGGGGCACCAGCTCCTGGCCAAAAACACAGGCAGAGGTTGCTGAGCCTGACAGTGGCAGTCTGGAGGAGGGCAGGTGGAGGCGGGTGCCGGGCTTGGTTGGGCCACCCCTTAGCTTGGAGGTCAGTGACGAGTATATCCCCAGGGATAACAAGGCCCTATCACACCGCTGGCAGACCAGAATGTGGCCTTCCCACTGCTGGTCTCGAGCTGTTGTCTTTCCCCAGGCTCCCCACCCTGGGTCCTCATCCTGCTCTGTGGAGCTCCCCATCTGAGCACCTCTGAGACCTGGGGTCTCCTTGCTGAGCAAAGTCCTCTTACCACTGGTGTGGCCAATGCAGTCGTAGTCAGGTGCAAATGACTGTAAAGGCTTCGAGTATCCTCTCCTGAGGGCACTTGAGTGTCCAGAGTTTTGAGGAAGGGGCAGGCATACAGCCTGGGTGGGAGAAGGCAAGTGAGTGAGAAGGCCAAGGACTGTAGGCCAAGCAGAGGAGGCCAGAGGGAAGGAGGAAAGCAGAAGAGTTCACCGTCAAGGGAACCAAAGGAGGAGGGACAAGTCTCTGGGTATTTTGGATTTGGGAGCTGACCTGCATCCCAACCCCCAGCTCTGCGGTACTTTGTTCCTGTCATCATGGATGGAGCATCTCCTGGTACCTAGCAGTGAAGGGTACCCTGAGCGTTCCCCCAGACCTGGGGAGGCGCCTATTACCATTTCTTTTGAAATGTAAGGAAATCAAAGCTTAGAACAGTAATCTCTCTAGGCTATAAGGGAAGAAATCAAGACTCTGACAAATTAAAACCATTATGGGCAGCTTCATGGACAGCAGGTGAGCTGCATCCCCACACCAGGTCCCCCAGAAGAAAGAAGGCTGGGCGGCTCAGACCTCAGATCCACGCACAAGCGTCCTCCTGGCCAGTCCGAGGCCCAGGGGGTCAGGCAGGCCTTCCTGCAGGCCCAGAACAAGGCTGGCCACCCCTCTTCTCTCAGCAGCTGAAGGAGGGAGAAGCTCCTTGGGGCCCTTGGGGGGAGTGTGTGGGGAGAACCAGCACTGGGAGAGGGAGGGAGGAACGGGACCCTGGGCAGGAGCAACACACTAGGGTCAGGAAGAGCATGACTCAGAGAATTTGAGGTTTGTTCCCAAGGTGCCAACCCCAAGAGGCACAGCGGGCAGGAGCACGGTAGGCTGTGCCTGGGAACCAGCCGGGGTGGCACCGGGGTGGCACCTGGGTGGTTCGTGAGCCCTTCTCACCTCCAGGCAGAGGGAGTGTGGAAAGTCTGGGCTCTGCGCTGGGCCCAGGCCAGGCCTCCTGCCACTCCCCAACCAGGGTCCCGAGTCTCAGCAGGACAGGGCTGGGGAGAGTGGGGGGACAAGCAGCTTCCTTCCTGCCTCCTCAGCCCAACATCAGCCAACTGGGGCAAAGAGCCACCCACTCCATGTCTCGTCCCCTCACACCCCTGAAGCCCCCATATGTCTTGTCCCCTCACATCCCTACAGTCCCATCTCTTCCCCACACCCCTGAAGCCCCTACATCTCCTCCCCTCACACCCCGGAAGTCCCCACGTTTCTTCCTCTCACACCCCTACAGTCCCCACATCTCCTCCCCTCACACCCCCGCAGCCCACACTTTCAAGGGCAGCAAGAACCCGGGACCAGGAGGCAAGTGACAGGCTTCTGGGCTGGGGTCCACAAAGAACAACCTGTGTGACCTTGGGCAAGTCCCTGAACCCCTCTGTGCCTCGCATCTGCTGCACACGGATGATGAACGCCCACCTTACCTGCCTTAAAGGATGTGAAGAGAAGCTGTGGGAAAATATTTTGAAGAGAATAAAAGCCCTAAATGAATATACTATCTGATCACCAGCATCTCTTCTTTAAATCTGTTAAGTGCTGAATAATACCCTAAGTTACACAAATAGTCTTTTTTTTTTTTTTTTTTTCCTTTTACACGAGGTTAGCCTAACCAGGCCGGGGGCTGGCTCTCCTCTGCTGGCAACCTCCAAACTGTCCATGGCAGCTGAGTAACCACTTAGACACTCGGCCTCCAGGTACCACTGAGGATGCCAGTCCTAGGGTGGGATCAGACTCCAGAGTCGCTCAGATCACTTCCCCATGCCAGAGGGCCAGGAAGTGGAAGCGGAAGCGGCAGCAGGCCCTCCTCCTCCCTCCTTCCAGGGGCATCTGTCCCAGCAGGTAACCACGGCAGGTGCCGAGCCTCTCCTGGGGCCAGGCACAGTGATCTTCACCCTCACACAGCTCCAGAGAGAGCTGCTTTCCTGTTTCACTGATGAGGAAGCCAAGATTCACAGAAGCTAAGGAATTTGTAGGCAAAGGGTAGTTTCAGCAGAGACAGAGATGTTTAAGGGCCCATAGTAATTAACTCAGAGAAATAGGGTTTTTAAAAAGATTTTATTTATTTGTTCATGAGAGAGACAGGGAGAGGCAGAGGCACAGGCAGAGGGAGAAGCAGGCTCCCTGCGGGGAGCCCAATGCGGGACTCAATCCCAGGACCCGAGGATCACGACCTGAGCCGAAGGCAGACGCTCAACCACTCAGCCACCCAGTCATCCTGAGGGCTACTTATTTTTTGTTTGTTTTACCTTCACCATGTATTTTTTTACCCATTTGTTTCCTAAAGCCTCACTCCTTCGGGTATGCTTTGTGGAACAGCATTACCCAGGAACTGGTTAGAAATGTAGACTCTCAGGCCCCCTGCCCCGGAATCTGTGTTTTAGGAAGATCTTCGGGTATGTAAGACATGCTGAAATGTAAAAAGCATGAATCTAAAAGAGAGTGGCACAGAGCAAGAAAGACTGGGTAAGCTCTAAAGAAAAAAACCCTACCAGCTGGTTATAAAATATGCTCATGGAGAAGAGGGAGGAGGTCCAGGCAGAGAGACTCAGGTTTCTAGGATGCTCAGATGGGATATGGCGGGTGGTGAACAAGATGATCTCTCAAGGCTCCCTCCTACCCTGGAGCTGCAGCCTAGGCCCTTCTGAGGCTTCCTGAGGAGTAGTCCAAGGGGGTCCCAAATGCCCCTGAAGCTCCCCTTTCTGCTAGAGACTTGGATTCAAATGCAGCCACCTCTGTCGAGCTGAGACCAGCAGGCTTAATTCACATTCTCCTGGAGGATAGGTATTTGCATCAGAAATTACCCTGGAACTTAATTCTGCATAATATTGCTCAGACAAACGGCACCCCTGAAACTCTTTGCCAAGGCCAATAATAACATAACTGCAGACAGAAATAATGAATAGGAGCGGAGGGAAAGCGAAAAATCAAGGAGGCAGGGGGGTGGGAGGGGGGAGGCAGAGAGATGGGCTTCCAGCCAGAGGTGTTCTGGTCTTTTCATCCAGGCGCTAGCATGGTACCAGCACATAGTAGACACTCAGTAGTTTTCAAAAGCCATAGACCGTTAAAAAAAAAAAATAACGAACTAAAGCTAAAGAGAGAAACTGCCCCAGTTCACCAACTAACTAATCTAAGAAACAATTAATTAACCCAACAATTCATTTGTTCAACAGGTTCTATCACGTACCTACTGTAGTCAGGCCCTGTGCTGGGCACTGTGGTCCCTGCCCTCATGGCCAGGTCAAGCCCTAGGCTGAGCCTCTTGTGGGCAAAGCTAGCAATTCATAGCGGGGAGGGGGGGTGCCTATCAAGGCCCCTGCCTGGGAAGTTTAAAGCCCAAAGGCAGAGCCCAGGCAACTGGGAAAGTGAGTAAAGCATTAGGGTGTCCAAGGGGGTCCAGGTTCCCCCTTACAAGCTTTTCACATCTACCACACTGGCCCCTGGACACTTGATTTCCTTGAAGCCTGTAACATGCCTTCAATTTCAGAGCTGGAGGGGATGCTGGAGACCATCTTGCTGTCTCTATTCATTTTACAAACAGGAAAGTGAGGTTCAGAGAGGCGGTGAGCTGCATCCGAGGCCACCAGCCAGTTAGCCACAGAGCTGAAGGAAGAACCCAGCTCCCCTCTTCGACCACGCTGTCCACACCCCTGGGAGGCAGGGGACCCCACTCTAGTCCCTGGGACAGACAAGTCACATCTCCCTGGATTGCAGCTTCATTGTCCAGAAACAGAGAGGGGGTGCCTTTCAGTAGTTCTCACGCTGTGCTCTATAGTGGTGCAGTAGGGGACCCATGGGAGAGGCAGTAGGTGGGGTGCCTGACCAGTGGGGTGCTGGGCACCCACCCTGCTTCAGCCAGAGCCTCTCTCTTGTTCAGTGGGCTCCCACGAAACAGTCCATTTGAACTAAAGCTTCCATGGCTGAAAACCCAAACCAAAACAACTACTCCAAGAAATTTCCCTAGGGTTCCTGCAACGCAAGGATCGTGTACTTGGCGATGATGCAGGAACAGAAGACGATTCTCGAGCCCGCAGCGTGCCTGCTACACTGGGGAGGAGGAAGCGCACCCAGGAGCAGACTCGAGAGCTGCAGGAGCAGCATTTAGTGCTAACTGCCGTGAGCTCGCCAGTGACCCAGGGGCACAGGCGATGGGTAGGGTGGGAAGCCCACGCATCTCCCTGTCCGGGGGGGCCCAGAGACAGGCTTCCCTGCGAACACCCAGACTGGCCACAGGGGCACCCAGGCTCCTGACTTCCTGCCTTTGGGGATCCACCCGGCGTCCAGGGTGCCACCACCAGCCTCCCCCCTCCTCCCACCAACTCAACCCAATTATGCGTGTTTACATTACAGTTACGTATAATCCCGCCATTTACATTCAGTTGCCGGCTTCTCTGTGTGCTCATAAAATATTAACATTGGAGGGCCGCTTGTTGCAGAAATGTTTATAATTTCTCTTCCCCATTATGGGCTTATTAATGATAATAATGCCGTTTCCCTGCTTAGGAGCTGGGACGACGGAAAGGCAATCACTCACCATAGCTGAAATATGACAGTGGGAAGTCGGATCCCGTTCCCTGCTCGGCATTTAATCTTAATAACATTTTATCTTGGACGACAAGTGTGTGTAATGTTGTTTAAAAGCCATGACTACATCGACACTCCGTGTTAGAGAGGGGGTGGGGGAGGGGGCCCGGGCCAGCCCTCTCCCCTCCTCCACTTGCTCTCCTGGGGGCATCCAGGCCCAGCCTCCCTGCCTTCCCCCCAACCCCCAGTCTGACATTTCTGTGATGAAAGGATTTTTTTTTTGTAACCTATGAGAATGAAAAGTACTTACGAGTCCATCAGCCTTTGAAAACACAACTACCTCAAATGGGCTCTATTAAAAATAAATAAGTCCATTTGGGCTGGAGAGCTGGGCCTACGGGAGTGTGAAGCATTTAAGCTGTGTTGCAGAGGGACAGGTGCGGTTTCCCTTCCCTAAGGCAGGCTTCCCAGCGATACAGGTCCTGGGCACAGCTGGCCTGGCCAAGCTTCCTCATTCCCGCTCCCCATCTCTGGGCAGCTTTTCTCTTTGCCAAACCAGCCCCTTTGGTCTGGCTGTGGCCAAGAAGAGAGGTGATGCTCACCTTGTAGCTGTCGCATCCCCTGCTCCCCCCCAATCCCACCTGGCAGGTACCCTGAGATACTGAAGGCTGTAAGCTTTTCCTCTTGTATTTCTCTCTCCCTAAAATATAAGACTCTTACAGGAGGGCAGTTGCAAGGGGTGAATACGTGGATGGCACAGATGGTGGCGATGGTTTCCTGCGTGTACATTTATCTCCAAACTCATTAAATTGTATATATTATATATGTACGGCTTTCTCTACGTCAATCACACCTCAATAAAATGGTTTTTGAAAAAAGGATCACCATAAAGATAAAATTATAGGTATATGTTGTGGAGCGTGCCCAGAACACGAATTCTATTCTGTTTACAATAATCATATTTCCTTTCCTCATTTCTCAGTCATGTAAGAAACTAATTTTATTCAGCTTAAAGAAAAAACAAAAACAAAAAGACACCTAGGATAGGATTCTGTATAGTAAGTAGGTGCTCAGTGCCTAACGGTTCATTGGGATTTGTGGATTCTAAACTAAAACGACCACTTAGCTTAAGAATGGCATTGGGTTTAGAAAGGAGAGTTGGGGTGTTTCTTTTTTCAAGACCAGTTTAAAAAAAAAAAGAAAAAAAACATTGTATTTATTTATTTGAGACAGAGAGCAGGAGGGAGAAGGAGAGAGAATCTGAAGCAGACTCCACTCTGAGTGTGGAGCCCGATGTGGGGCTCGATCCCAGGACTCTGAGATCATGGTCCAAGCTGAAATGGATGCTTAACTGAGCCATCCCAGTGCCCCCTAAGACCCATTTTATAAAGGAATGCAAGCTCATAGAATCCTAGCCACTAATAATTGGAAGGGACCCTTAAGATCGCCTAAATCAGCCTTTTCCCCGAGAGCACCTCCCCTCTGCTTCCCTGACAGGAGGTCATCCAGGCCCTACTGATACCCTGTCAGCAGCAGGGAGCTCCCAGTTCACATGGATTTGCGGCTGCCTGGGGACACCCAACGGAAATGGTTTCTCAGCACAGGACCCAAATCTGCTGCCCTACAGCCCTCTGGTTCTGCCCTCGGGAGCTCATGGAGCCAGTCTACTTCCCCTGCCTCGTAACAACAATCTGTAGCATCTTCTCCTGACTCCAGTTGTTTCAAATGTGCCTCCTTTGACAACATTTCTAGACCCCCTTGCCATCCTCAGTGCCTGCTTCCAATGTGTTCAGTCTGTCAAAGCCCTTCCCAAAGCGTGGTGCTCAGGACTGGGGCTCTGATGTCTGACCTACACAGAATATGGGAGAAGTGTCACGTCCTCTGCTTTGGAATCTCACTTTTATTGATTCAGAGCAAGACCATCCTCAGCCTCTGGCTGTGGCTATTTTAGTAGCCAAGACACCCTAAGATCCTCATGCTATCAACTCAAACGCATGGGCCTTTACCACCTGAACTAACATCAAGTCAAGTTTCCCCAGCCTGCCCTTAAGGAATTGATTTTTTTGGAAAGCTCAGTGCCAAGACTTTCTATTTATTGCTGTAAGTTCTGTTTCCATGCCCTCAGCCCATCGTTACAGGCTGCAAGGTATTTCAGATCCTAATTCTGGAGCCCCCTGGATCAGCCATCCTTTCTGCATCTGTGTCATTTCTGAATTTAAAAAAACACGCCTGCTGGGTTTTACCCCAAAGCGTGATAAATTGCCCAGTGGGCAGGTCAGGGCCCCATAGCACACTCTCTGACATCTCCTGTCTGGCGGATGTCAGCCAGTTAAAAAACTTTCTTTTGGGCACGACTGCACAGTGGGCTACACACCACAGACTTGTGTCAGCAGAGGCTCTGGAATTGGGAGGAGTAGACCTCGGCTCTGTTATGCTGCCAATAAGTTGTATTTCTTTGGAAAACTGAGCTTTTAGGCCTCACTCTCTTCACCTATTTGGGAGGAAGCTAGACCGGATGGCCCTGAGTTCTCTCCTAGCTCAAGACCTGGACGGATCAACGCCCAGCCGGCAAACCATGTTGCTCAGCCTCGCCCACAGGGACATGGTGAGAGACTGTCAAAAGCTTCGTTCAAGTTGAGACCTCCTGCAGCTATAATGCCCCCTTCACCTACCAGGCCAGTGTCCTTCTGCCAACTGGAGACGAGTTTTGTGACATGACTTTATTTTGAATGAACACAAGCTAGTTCCCAATGACCCCATCATTGCAGTGTGGTTCCCTCCCCTTCATTTTTAGTCTGTCTTCCCGCCCCCCCCCCTTTTTTTTTTCAAATCTGGTTATGTTTCCACCTATAGGCTCCTGGCACCTGTGCTGCGTGTCAAAACATGCATAGGGTGCCCATGCCATCTCCTTTCACAGCAGGGCTGGGCCCTGCAGAGCCATAGAGGAGGACACGGTGCCTGCCCCATCTGGCCTGGGACGCATACCCTCAGACAACTCACTATAGTGTGATGTGGGAAGTGCCACACTGGTGGTTTGGACTAAGTCTAAGGGTGAGGGACCTCTAATGATGAGGGAAAGTTCTAGAAGAAATGGGGGAGATGAAAGCCAGAAACCTGATCCAGGGTATGGGAGACTGAGCTGCTCCACCCCCGGGGGGCTTTTTCTTCTCAGTGGTGGCCTGTTTCTGCTGAAAGGTGCTCAGCCGGCTTGGGCTCTGGGGAGAGGGAAAGGCCTGGACCAGGGCTGGGAAGAAGAAAGCAGGGATTGAAGAACAGAACCGCAAGGAGCACTGGTGTCACAGCTCCGGCTGGAGAGCAGACACTTGCAGTGTGTTATCTGAAGATCGCTCACTGTGGAGAAATAGAAGGTTCTGCTCGTCCTGGTTCTGGCCGCCTGCCAACATGACCTCATCAGCCCAGCAGAGGCTGCCCCCCCCACTCCACCCCCCCGGGGGCCGGTGGCTTCTCCACCTCCCGCTCCCCTCACTGCCCAGCCAGGGAGCAGCTGGGGTGGCCCCACTTCCTGCTACCTGCACCCCACAGTGAGTACCGCAGCCCAGAGTGCAGGCACCCACTTATTCAGTGACTTTCCTTTCAAAGTTATCTGGCCTCACGTGGGGGCTAGAAATGCTAATCTCTCAGTTATACCACAAGCTCATGCTCACTATTCAGCTCACTCTCGGCGTGTTAAATTCCTGCTCAACACCCAGAAAAAGGACAGCTCACATGCTCGCCCATTAATAGTACAACCTCCCTTGTCATCCGAGGCAGCCGCTGGCATTTAAATGGCCTGAAAACCCCCACCTCCTCCGCACAAACCTCAGGGTATAATATGGGAGCTAACATCTAACAAGGCCCTTCCATTTGCCAGGAGCCTCCCCATGCCCCCCCCGCAGACACACCGTGTTTAGCTTCACAACTCTGGTTGTGTTAGTATCATTATCCAATTTTATCAAGAAGGCAGCAAAGGCCCAGAGAGGTTAGCTCATTTGTCCAAAGTCACAGAGCACTGAGTTGGCAGCACTGAAATCAATCCCTGGCTTAGCTGACTTCCGTTCCTGTGCTCAGCCTCACCCCCACCGTGACCCCACACCTGGCTGCCTGCCCTCATGGAGCTCCTTGTCTGTGGGGATCCCCTTTGGCAGTCCCTCCTCGTGTCCAACTCGTGTTCACAACTTTAGTCCTGCCTTGCGGCAGGGCTTCCACCCTACCCCGGGTGGGAAGACGTGAAGTAGAGATTCCCAGGCAAACCTGAGGTCAATCTATTTGCCTCCTTCTTCTTTTATGGTAAAACCATGCTCCTCCGCACTCCGATTTTTTTATTGTGGTAAAATATACAGAAAATGTACCATCTTAACGGTTTCAAGTGTAAAGTTCAATGGTATTAAGTATATTCACATTGTTATGCAACCATCACTGCCATCCATCTCCAGAACTTTTTCATCTTCCCAAACTGAAGCTCCATATACATTAAACACTGACTCCCCATTTCCCCCTCCCTCTAGCTGCAGACCATCACCATTGGACTTTTGGGTTTTCTGAAGCTGACTACGCTAGGTACTTACATAAGTGGAATCATATAGTACTTGCCTTTTTGTGCCTGGCTTATTTCACTTAGCATAATGTCCCTGGGTTCCTCCATATTGTAGCCTATGTCAGAATGTTCTTCCCTTTTAGGGCTGGATAAAATTCCAGTGTCTGTCTGGACCACATTCCATGTGTCCAGTCACCTGTTATGGAAAGCACACTTGGGTTGCTTCCACCTTTTGGCCATTGTGTATAAGATTGCCATGAATGTGGTTGTACAAATATCTCTCGGGGCTTCCCTCTCAATTTTGGAGGGGCACATACCCAGAAGTGGAATTTTTAATGTTATAGGGTAATGGTAATTTTGCTCTTTTGAGGAACCACCATACTGTTTTTCATAGCGGCTGTACCATTTCACATTCCCACCAACAGTGCACAAGGATTCCAATTTCTCCATATCCTTACCAACACCTGTTGTTTTCTGGATTTTTTGGTAGCAGTCATCCTAATGGGTGTGAGGTGGTTTCTCATGGGGCTTTCCTTTGCATTTCCTTAGTGATCAATAATGCTGAGCATCTTCCCATGTGCTTACGGGCCATTTTTATTTGTCCTTTGGAGAAATGTCTATTCATCCCATTTTTAAAATCTGGTTTGAAGCCATAATTAAAAAAGAAAATCCTGACCCTCTGCCCTCTGTACCTTCACACGTATTCCCAGGACAGCTCATGGGCAGGGCTCTGTGAGAGCAAAATGAATTCTTTTGCCTGCCCCATCCTACCAGGTTTGCCAAGCACAGAACGTTTAGGTACAATACCATACTCTTCTGGGCTAAGGCAGTGAAAACGTTTGTCCACGTGTAAATGTTACCCGGAAGAGGTAATTCATCAAGTCACTAGGACTCATTAACACTCCAGCTTGGATTCCCTGACCTGTGTTGCTATCTGGCCATCCATCAAGGAAAGGGCCACCGGACAGGCAGGTCCTGACAAGGCAAAGGCAGGCCCTGATGGAACTAGCCATGAAGGGAAGAAGACCAGGTGGAAAGTGTGTGAGCAAACCAGGGTAGGGGCTGGCCCAGGGGGCAGGGAGGCAGATCTGTGTGGAATCTGTGCGGAAAGTCCTCGCCTTGGTGAGCAGAGTGTGGAGGGGTTATTGTACAGGGAAGGGGCCAGAAATATAGGCTCTTGGATGGAATGAGGAAGGTGAGGAGGGGCTTAGGGAAGGAGATATTAGGTTCAGACGAATGGATGGGGTGTTTGACTTCACGAGGCCACCTCTAGAGCCTGAGGTGGGAGTTGTAGCACAAAGAGAGATGCTGGAAGCCAGAGGCAAGTGATAGGGGCCTGCAGGACATGGCAGCCACAGGAGCATGTGGCGTGGTTGGCCACCAGCCTCCAGCCTCTACCACAGCTCTCATGTCAGGATTGGCCTCTCCCAACAGCTCCCAGCCAGCCATGGAGATGGCACAGGCTCTGGAGCTGGGCCACCCCCCCCCCCCCCCGCCCCCTGCCCCCACAACGTGGGCTCCTCTCTGAGCTCCGCTGTGGTCTGAGACCCTTCCTGCCTGGGCCCCTTCCTTTCTTCTCTCCTCTCCTTGCCATCTGTCCTTCCCTCCAGCAGGACCGAAGGCTCTCCTCACCCACTTCTGTCCCCATTCTTCTCCTCTTTACTCCATAGAACTTTCTCTGAGCAAGTCAGCTGCCCATCTAACCCCATCTGACATCTGACCCAAACTGACACAGAAGATAGGCAAATACCACCCCCGACCCCAGCCCTACCACCCCATCCAGCCTTCCATTAAAGCCCACTTCCCTCCTGGGCCTGGTCTCCCCATCACTTCTAGAGGCCGACTGGTAATCACAGCAGGAGCCTCTAAGTTTACAGACAGTAGAGAGTTAACAACAAGAAGCATGGCACAAAGGCATATACTGACCTGTGTGTTCATATCTTTGGTGGGTAGGAAGACCCTTAATAATGAGACCTCACTTCTAAGTGATGTCCTTCTCCCTTTGGGAGTTCACGAATTAGGTGGCAGTGGTTCAAAAACCCGGCCATATTCAACTCTGAGACCATAGGGCCTTGAATAGTGCCTGGCATCTATTCAATAGATATTTAAAGAAGGAACAGGTACATTCATCATAAGAGCACTCAAACATTTCCCCTAGTTTTTTACGCATCAACACTGACCTCATTTTCCCCACGACTCTCTCCAGTAGGCTGGGCAGAGATGGTCTCAAAGATGCTGACCTGAGGTCCACGGAGGTTGAGGAAGTAAGCTGCAGCCTTCGGGCTCATGTCAATATAACCCTTTCCTCTAGAACCCCCTGGACAGCAGTGCATGGCCTTGCTGCCCAGCCCCCTTGTGGCCCTCAGGGTGTCCCGGCCACTTGTGACCCAAGCCCAGAAAAGCAGCAGCTCTGAGGACAAGGCCAGAATCAGGCCCAAGATGAATGTGTGAGGCCAACTAGCTATTGACTGACCTACTTTGCACTATCAATAACTAATACCTCAATCATGACCAACCAGGCTCCCAGGATGTATGCAAGGAGCACAGATCAGTGGGAAGAACTCCCTGGCAGGTGCAACAGCTGGACAGAGGTGAATCTAGGCCCCACTTGTCCCCATGTGAGCAGTGCCCTGTGGGGTGCAGGAAGCGGGAGCCCTGACCATGGGGGGCAGGGGCTCCCCTCCACCCAACCAGAAGCAGAGCAGCCCCTTCTTCCATGTTCTAACCACACTATGCTCCACTGGATCACCACTAGGGACAGAGCCGCTTCCTGCCAGCTCTCAAACCAACTGCTTCGGGTCCCGCCTTGGAAGACAGAGCAGAGTTGGCTTTGTTTTCTCTTATTGTTAAATGAAGCAAAACTAAAGCAAAAGAAGCAATTTGGGGGTGGGGTGGGCAGGGGAACATGTGCTTTGTGAGTGATGACACCACTCTGGGTGCGTTTGTCCCCTGGAGAATAAACAACCATCAGAGACAAACAGAATTTGATAACCTGCTTATGGTCAATTAAAAATCCCAATTAACACTCCTGAAAAATAGTTCAATATTTGTCACTGAACTCAGGATGAGATACATCTGGTGGGGGGCGGGGGCAGGGAGATGAGAGCACCTTCAGAGGAGGAAGAGCTGGAGGGCCAAGGAAAAGATCTCCCCTCAGCCAAAGCAGCAGGGGGTTGGTGGCGGGAGGAGGCCTGCTTCTCCATCCCCACTAGCACCTTCCAAACGGTTATTCCAGCAGTTTCTATCACAATGCCGCTTAGGAGCTCAGCCCTGCTGTTCCAGCACAGTCCCTCTACCCATCCTGCTCTATCACCTAGACCTCCAGTTCCCAGCTCAGCGCTCACCCTCCTACCCTCAGGCCCAGTGGCCTGCAGGTCCTGAGGATGTCATGCCGAACACCCAGCCGCATCACTCCCAGGCCAATCACCCAATGCCAAACCTATGGAAGGCAAACAGCAGGTGCTATGCAGGATACAGACCGTGCACAGTGGCTGTGACCATGGCTTTGTTGCCATCGTCCCTCTAATGAGGACGCCCCTCCCTACCATACACATCATCTAGTTACACCTTGTCTGGTACTAGAGACCACTTCTCTAGTCCTTCCCACACCTCAGTCAGGCCCCTGTCACTTCTTGTCTGACTTCCCAATGGACACTCCTTGCTGCTGCCAGAATGATCTCACATGAAAATAGATCATCTCAGTCCCCTCACTTGAAATAATTCAATGGCCCCCATTGCTTTCTGGAAAAATTCAGACCTGTTGGTGAGGCACAGAAAACCCTTAGTGACCTTGACTGGCCTCTGCCCTATTTCTTAACCTTATGCCCCCAGAGTGCATGTGTGTATGCACACATGTGTACACATACCCTCCATGTGCTGGCCCCCTGGAGTCCCCTAGAACATGTGATCCTCTTCCTGTGGGATGTTCCTTCTGCCAAGATTGCCCTTTCTCCTCCTCTTCCAATAGCAAACAATCATTCTCCATAGCTTTAAGCCTCGCCTCCTCCAAGAAGCCTTCCCTGACTGCTCCTCTTTCAGTTTGATTTAGATCCTCTTCTAGGGGTCCACTGCGTCTGCCGCTTACTCTCCTCACAGCAATTTCCATTCCATACCATCAGTGTCGATTTCTTGTTCCTTAAAGTTTCCTTGAAAACAAGGACTATGCCTTTATTTGCATCACATTTCCTGACACATAGTAGGTATTCAATATGTATCTGCTGCATGAATGGATGAATGAAAATCTAAGACAGCTTTCTAAAAATTGCATAATCACCAAGTGTCTGTGAATCAAACAGTATTTCCCAGTGAGCTTTGTTATAATATCAGGGGTGCTTCACCCTCATTTCCAACTGTTGAGATGTCAATGGTGGTTCTAATTCTCCAACTTTCTATATCCTCCCCCAAAGCCTCTGCCAGGTATAACTCAACCCCAAAATGATTTTTTTTTTTTTTTTTTAATTTACTCATGAGAGACACAGAGAGGCAGAGACATAGGCAGAGAGAGAAGCAGGGTCTGTGTAGTAAGCCTGATGTTGGACTTGGTCCCAGGTCCCAGGGAGCATGACCTGAGCTGAAGGCAGACACTCAACCACTGAGCCACCCAGGTGCCCCCCAAAATGATCTTGTAGAAGCTGATAGTTAAAGGATTCTTGTGGTTAAGCCTTGTTGTAAAATAAAAGACTTGCTGGAGTGCAAATAACCACCTCCTAATTTATGTACTTGGTAAGTTTGAAATTGGAGGTTTCTTTAAATTAGCGGAACACACTTGCAGTTTCCCTGAAAATGTGACCACAGTTGTGGCTCATCCCATAAGGATGCTGATAAAGGGGCAGCAGCCAGTGGAGAATGTGGGAACCGTGGAGAAAGGAGATAGAAGCCCACAGAGAATTTCAGGGCTGCTTGGCAACTCCATTATGCAAACCAGTGATTTTGAAGGAATATTGCTCGGAGCTCAGGCCTCCGACTCTGAATTACCCCAAGGCTATTCCATCTCGAGATTATCCAGCTGTCTTTACCACCCACCTACTGCTCTAAGGGGGAACTGGAAAGATAGTCTCTCGTCCCATTTGGAATCCTTTTGTCTGCCACTCAGAGAGCTGCCTGCGTCCCACCACCGCCCCTTCCCAGACACCGGATCCTGACCTGGGAGCGTTTACTTATCACGTGTGGCAAATATTGACACTGAAACCGACCGTTTCTGCACCTGCTAGTTTTCTGGCCCCAGGAAACCCCAGTTCCCAAGTGACAAATGGATTTTAGGCCTATTAGCTCTCCTGTCATTGAGACACCAAATCCAACCCTCTGCTCTGCTCCTGACCTTGACCAGCAGCTGGAAATTGGGGTTTCTCCTTCAGTGTTCAGCCATGTTCCACACAAAATCTCACATCTAAAGAGAGCTGAGTGCAAGTGGGTGCAAGCGTGTCACCCTCTAAGACAGAGTGGGTGCCCAGAGCACAGGGACTTCTTTTTAAAAGATTTTATATATTTATTCATGAGACACAGAGAGAGAGGCAGAGACATAGGCAAGAGAAGCAGGCTCCCTGTGGGGGAGCCTGATATGGGACTCGATCCCGGGATCACACCCTGAGCCGAAGGCAGACGCTCAACCACCAGGTCACCCAGATGCCTCAAGACAGGAACTTCTACTGGACTTTTGTCTCCTCTGTCCAGAGCCTGGCCCAGAACCTCATACCTCGAAGCAGCTCAATAGACACTGGAAGTAACAATGACAACGACGGTCTTCATAATGCCAACTATCACCACCCCACCCAGTTATACAGTGCCTGCTGAACGCTCGGCCCGGGCTGACCACTTGCTGGCATCCTCTAGGTCAGTTCTCATCAATAGGACTGTGCCTATTTTACTGATGGGAAGACTGAGGTTGCAGAGATTAAATAACTTGTCTAGGATCACAGGGTGGACGAAGTGCACTGTGAAGAAAGGAGGAAATGCAAGAGAAGAGGCAGAAAGAAGTGTGAGAAAAGGAGAAAAGGAGAAGAAGGCAGAGATTGACCTGCAGCAAACCAGGCAAGGTGACAATAGTGACATTTACTCCAGAAAGAAAGAAAGAAAGAAAGAAAGAAAGAAAGAAAAGAAAAGAAAAGAAAAGAAAAGAAAAGAAAAGAAAAGAAAAGAAAAGAAAAAAGAAAAGCAAGCAAGCAGGCCTTCATGATCATGCCTCGGACTTATTCCCTGAAAAGCTCCAAGGGCCCTCAGAGCTGTGCTTACCTACAGCCCAACGACGGGGCGAGCCAGGACATCGGGCATCTCTGCCCCTCTCATCCTCCCCTGCCCCCTCGTTCCATCTTCACCCCCTGCCCATTCTGTACTCGCTTTTAAATAATTTTTTTTAGACAGATGGCAAAACTGAAGCCTAGAAGAATCTCACGGTTCAAACCTGTACATCCAGCTCCCCAGCACAGACACCGCAGACCACGCCAGGCACATTGGCGGGGAGGGCCAGGGGCTGAGCATCCTCCTTACACTTGCCACCCCCCCTCCCCTGCCGTGACTGGGCCAGGAGCCCCAGCAACCAGGACATACGTTCTCTCGTTTCGCTCCAGCCAAACGGAAAAGGTAGATGTCGTGCACACCCACACCCCAGGAACAATGCAAGTATTAATAACTGTTTTAATTGTATGCGAGTCTCAGCCTATTTCCCCACAGCGCCTCCAAAGCCATTTATTTTGGTTCCTCTTAGCGGGGATGGTACTATCCACCGGGGGCCCAGCCAGGCTGGTGGTGACTAATCGAGAACTCTCCATTCAGGGGAACATTGGAAAAGCATTTCCATTTCTCCTGCGCGCACTAGGTGGGTGGTGAAGACAGTGAGCTAAGTGCAGACTGTCATCGTATACCTGTGTGTCCCCATGTGTGTGCGTGTGTCAGCTCTCCCTACCCACGCCAGGGGAGGCGCGTCTGGGGCCCGGGAGGGGTAGGGGAACGAAGATAACCCCCTACGACGACGCATAACCTAAAAATAGCATGCATTTGCCTTTGACTGGCAATATACGATTTCCCTCCCAGCAAAATCACCTTTCTAATTTTATTTTGCTTAGGCTGTTATTAAAATGAATTTGTGTTCTCAGAGAACACTGGGATGGCTGCGGAAGCCAGGCAAGTGCTAGGTGGCACAGAAATCCAACCTGGAAGTCCACATTTGTCTTGGACGATCCTAATTCAAAGCCAATTAACTCTAAGGATGAATACTGTTTTCCGTTTAAGATCATATTACATTTTTTTCTTTTGTTACAGATGAGACACTTCCACCCTCCAGAGTCGTGAAGGAAAAAAGATTTTCTTCCTCTGCTAAAAATTCCACTTCTTCGCACCCCCACCATCTACCATGATTAACATATGTTCGGTACAGTAGATACTCTCTGTGATAAACACAGGACTTCTTTGAGGCTCAAAACCACCACGGGAGGGGTCCAGAATTATCTCCAGTTAGGACTGAGAAAAATGGATGCTCAGAAAGAGAGTCTGATGAGGGTCCAAATCACTCACCCACACATCTTGCCCATCCGCTTGCCTCCACAGAACTATGACAACATCCGCTCAAGCAGACAAATGTCTTCTTTGTACTCTACTCACCTCCCTGAGTCTCAGGATGTTTGTCTCTTTGTGAATGACGTGTGCAAATCTAAATTCCCACATGTCCAAGAGTGGGGGAGATGGGAAGCAGGCTGAGGCGGGAAGTGCAACCTTACGTCAGGGCTTAACCTCTTTGAGCCTCCAGCCTCTCAGCTGTACAGTAGGGACGGGACATGTCCTTGCACCGTGACGTGCCTACTTCCCTTCCTGGCACAGGAGAGTCGTGCTTCTGGGTGGGCCTTGCTTCCAACCTCTGTTAACGGTGAACCTTGGCAGGCAGAGCACCAGCATCCTGGTCCAACCAGGTCCTCTCTCATACAGGTAAAAAGGTGAGGGTGCCTCACCCCAGTGATCTTTATTTGAGAGACCGATGGGAATAAAGGGCCCTCGATGAACCAGAGTGCCCTATCTCCTCATACCAATCCGAATTTCTTCCTGCTAGCTATGGACACCAAAACCATCCTTACAGTGGCCCTCTCCACAAGGCTCCCCTTCTGCCTTCCACCCTTATGGTGGCCCTCTCCACCAGGCTCCCCTTCTGCTTTCCAACTTACGTGAGCAGTCTCTGCTCATGGGAGGTTTCACCTAGGTTTGGAGTCGGTTGGTTGGTTGGTTGGTTTTGGGCTCTCCATGTTACATAGTGGGAGAAACCGAAGCCCACAAGCAAGTAGAGATTAGAGTTTAGATAACCTCTAATTTTTCCAGGACTCCATGCTGACCTGTTCCCAGGGAGGACAGTAATCAGAACTCAGTGTTTAGTTTAGATAATCCAGCAGGATTAAGGGCTAGAAGGCAGAGGTGTGAATGGAAGACCCTCTGTATGGTGAATCCCTTAAGCACACGTGTTCCGAGCCCAGATGGACTTCCGGTGAATTGCAAGCCAGCAGGGAGACAGACACATCTGTGCAAACACTCATATGTCCAAGCAAACTCCTTCATCTGCACACACATGTGTAGTGTGAGGGGGAGGCAGGAGGCCTATGGTCTAGCCCTGCTTCTACCACTAATATCTTGAGCAAGTTCCCTAAATTTGGTTTTCCTAAACTTGTTCAATTATAAATACCACCTGGGGCCCTTATTTGAAAGTGCAGATTCTTAGTGTCTTCACAAAACTACTGACCTAGAATCAAATCACATATATAATCTTGAGAAGTTCAAGAACCATAGGTTGACAGCCCTGGCTTCAGACCTCTATTTCCTCTCCTCTGCAAAACAAAGGGGCTAGATGGAAGGCCTTCTAAAGCAGTACCATGAGGCATGTGTTCCAGCACTGAAGTCACATGCCTCTGTTACCAAGTCACATGTGAAAATAGATCATTGCACATGGGCCCCAGTTCCCATAGGCACTGGTATACACACGCATGAGGGCAAACTGAATCTAGTTCTCTTCTTGCTCCAGCTTGTAGCCTTGCTTAGCTTTGACTGGGCTTCTGGTGGTGACTGACAGGGTTTTAAGTTGCCTATAAAGTCTGGACTTTGCTAAATAAATAATTTAAAAATAAATAAATAAATAAATAAATAAATAAATAAATAAAGTCTGGACTTTGTGGTAGCCAGTGATCTAAGTCCTTGATGTGATTGACCCTCTGCCCAGCAGGTGGGGAGCCATGAGCAAGTGGACACCTGTAATGGAGCACACTAGTTAGGCACAGTCACTTCCCCATCCAGAGAGTCAGCTTTAATTTTGGGCAACTAAATAAATACTACCTTTTTGAAAGCTAGAAAAAATGGTGAAATCCATGTCCTGGCTCCCAGAGAAAAGGAAAGAGGAGAGAGTAGATGATCTTGAAGGTTCTTTCGGCTATTTCTCTCCTCTTTTCCTCCTTTATCCTCCTCCCAAAGGGAGTGCCTCCTAAG